>NC_134019.1:24727622-25331372 GCF_040712315.1 Castanea sativa | reverse complement strand
TGAGACTGCTGCCCATGGGGCCAAGAGACTACATATTAGAGAGAACAATATCATGTCAATTGTGAATGGGTGGATCTCATAACCGGTCTATGTGATAGTGTGGTATATTTGTGATAAATTACCTTATGTTAGATTTTATGGCTTTGAAATTATATTGTTAGTGCTCACAGATTATAGTATATAGTTTCATGGTATTTATTTTGAGAAATTGTATTTCATTATTTAATCATTCTTGTCATATTATTATTAAAAATGATATTGCATTATTCAGAGTAGGCAACGTTAATTTTTAGATAGGTTTTTGTTGCTAGTAGTATTTAGTTTAACTACTGGATGGAGGCTAGACTTTTGTGATGGTGATATTTAGATGATGTACATCCTAAAGTGTTTATGACTCATTCTTTTGTATCTAATAGTGGTTATGACTTTTATTAACAATGATAGGACAAGTTAATGATGTGTAAGACCTTCATTCTTTTGTGGCCAATAATCCTTACAATTATTGCATTACTTTGGGAGTATCTTTAATGAAATTATTATAATAATTCTTGATGTTGGTACTTAATATGTATTATTTGGATTGATTTATCAAAAAGGAAAAATTTACAAGTATCTTTGAGATATTTTTCTCATGCTTTGAACATTTTTGGGTTTGGGGCATGACAACCATGATTACTGTGAGCTTGACGACAGCACTCCACTGGTGGATTTCGTCCGCGATGATGATGATGGTGAAAATACCGATGCCAACCATAAGCCTTACGAAACTGATGACAATTACCATAGGCCTTTCTGGAGGCTATGTGTTAAAATCATGTCCATCGATAAGTATCCCATGAATACCGCGATGATGTTTATGACTCATGCCAAATTATTTTTGCTTATTATGTTTTTTTTTTTTTTTAAATCTTTTCTCACTGCTCAAATATATATGGTGTTTAGGCGCATTAACAACAAAATGCCTAGTAATTGGTACCTACACTGAAAATTGATCTTACAAAGCCTATATATCATGTGGTACCTCTAATGAAATCCATTATCAATTTTCTCCCTCAATCTTATGTGCACCTATGAATGACATTATTGTTAGTCATTTATGTGTTAGTGGTGCTAACTTGCAGGAATGACTGACTTCATCCTTCTAAGAAGAAGAAACCAAAGTTGACAAGTCAATCAAGAGTAATGATCAAAGGTAATTGTGGTAGTAGGATGCTTCCTTGAAGATTGCATTAAGAAATTGGTATATCATGAGCAAAGGGTATATCATAGCACGTAGATTTTCATACATGATGTTTAAGGGTCATTAGAAAGAAATTTTTGTACCAACTTTTTAGGAATTCATTTTAATTTATTTATTCATGAACAAGAATCAAAGAATGGAAAGAAAAAGGCAAAGAAGTTGAATCTGGAGCTGTGTGCCTGCCTCCCTACAAAGAAGCGAATGAAAAAGTTAGCCAGCGGCCATTACATGGATTCATGCATGAATAACAGCCACCAAAAAGAGAGGGTTAAAGTGACTTAAAAGTTTCAGTCCTTGTATTGGTCAAGTACATGGACATGTGACCAATAGCAAAGCCTAGGGACTGAAGCAACCTAATAATTTTGTTATATTACCTGTAACTGAGAACCTCGTAGCCATTCTTGGTAAGGTTATGGCAATAATTCAGACTACTTGAGACGTCAAATCTCATTGCATCTTACCCACTCATTGATTTTTCCCTGATTGCCATTTTGAAATCAATTGAGAAAATTACTTTTGAATTTGAGATATCAATGTTAACATTCTATTGCCCAAACGTGAAGAGCCTGCTGCCCAAATGTACGAGTACAGATAATTATATTGCTACAAAGGAGTAACATGTAGACTTGAGTTTTTTTTCTTTTATATAAATTATATGTACAAGTACAGATAATTATTTTTTTTTGAAATATATAAAAAGGTTTTGGAAACGAGTGGAACTTTTCTAAAATTGATTAAGTACGCCCATAAACACTTTCAACGGTTTCTTGAGTCTCAACCACTTTCTTTGTCAAACGTAATTCTATTCTAGTCCAGTATCATTTCATAAGCAAATTAACCTAATCCAATAAATGAGAAAATTCAAATATATAGGGGGTGTATTGAAGCCATTCCTGTAATTACAAACAATAACATCTACCTATCAATAAAAACACAATACAATAACAAATAAAAATTTAAAAAGAAAAATCAAGGAGTGGACACTGTCTAAAGCAGTCATCCAATCATGCAATGATCTAAACAGTGCTGAGGATGTTCTATGCCTTCGAAATTATTTTGATAATTCATATACAATCAAACACAAGCATATTGACAACGAAAGAACAGGCCAACAAATATTCACACAAAAGAAAATGGCAACACTATTCAGTCCAGGGAGATCAATCTTGCAACTGCATTCTGATTTGTGTATTCAATGCTCAAGACACAAAAAAGTGAACAACTTTGTGCTACAACTCACCACAGGTCGAGTTGTGATTGGTGTAAGTGTGATGATGGGCCATGTAGGGATACATCTGCACCAATCACAACTTACCACGTGACGAGTTGTGGCACAAAATTGTATACTTTTTTGTGTCCTAAGCATTATTCAAAAGTTTTAGATGGACTAATAAAAAAATGCCTAACCTTGCTGACAATTTTGCCTTGGGAACCAGTTTCTTTGGTAACGAGAATTAGCCCAAGCATTTTCCCCGCATGGAATAAAATTACAAAATAAAGGGAATTCCATTAAAAAAGCAACAGATTTATTTGTTCTTTTATAGGTCAATACCACCTGCTTATCAGTAAAATATTAAACCCACAGCCTCACCCATAACATATGGAAAGCTCAAATTACATGAAAACACAAGAGCTTGTTTAAACCTCCAATAAAAATTAAGGCTAGATTGTTTTTACTCTAACTTAAACAAAGTGCGAAAAAAGAGTAAATGAGCGCAAACAACCGATAACACTACCTTAAGCCATATTCATCTATTATCAACAATAAAAGAAAGGCTTAAAGTGTAGGGAAGAGAGATGCGAATACAAGATAACATTGAGACGTGTTATCGAAGATGAAACCAAAAAACTCGGCGAAAAACCTCTCCGCGACCCTCCAAGTCGAAATCGATCCACTAGAGAATAAAGTTGGAGTACACGAATAATAAAAGACCCTCCAACCCTAATCTACCCAAAATACTTGAGGCCTCCAAGCTCCTACTACCAACGGACTACTGGGAGTCATGTCTTCTTTAGCTTTCTGGATCCCACAATACGCCCAATTGCATCCGCCAAGGCTCACTGGCTTCTTTTGGCAAATTCCCAAAGCTTTCCAAGCTCCAAAACACTCTCTACACTCTTAATATGTGTGGTTTGTGTTTGGGTACAAATCTCTTCTCAATATATGACAATGGGAAAGGGAAGGAGAAGAGGCTATAATGATTTCTCACTAAGGATGAGTGGCTCTCTCCCTAAAAGATGGGTGTGTGTATGTTGTAGAAAACCTATTTAGGGTTTTTCTCTCTGAATGGCCTCTCATACTTTTGTAGGTAATGAGGGTATATATAGAATGGGTGAAGGGTAAGAAAGTCACACTTAAAATCCTCTAGGTAGAGAGTTTCGCGGGTACCTTGCGGGTTGGCCCTTTTTGCGGGAACCCTTCTCGCGAGCTACTCTCGAGCCAATCGCGAAACTGCATTGATTCTTCATTTCTTGCTCGATTCTTCACCAACTTAATACTAAATCCAATACAATAAAATCCCACAAAATACAAGGAACAAAATAATGCAAATACAACAGAAACACCTAATAACAGACTCTAGACTTAAACGTGAGTTTGGGAACAATGACAAAACTCACTCACATCTAAATCTAAAACCTGTAATGAACTTGGTACATATATACCTGTAACTTGAAACACTTGCACAAAACACATTAGACCTTCAAGGTAAAGCAAGTAATAAAACGACAAGTATAATGTAACAAGTAAAGAGCGATCTAGGAAACAAAATGTGAAACATATGAACAATTTGATCAAACATGTGACAATCATATGGAAATGACTACAATGATCACATAACAAAGCAAATGATCATCCGAACATGCAACTAATAAAGCATAATGGCATAAGGATGGTCAACCCTAGGTTTGACCGAAGGTCAAACAAGGTCCAAACTTTCACAAAACAACATTCTTCATAGTTTTACTTCAAACCCGAGCTTTCAGAGATTTTTAATAACTTTGACCAAGATTGACTTGAAGTCGATCTCGGGTGGGCCCAAAAACCGTAATTTTGATCCGACTGCAAGAATGGGTTAAAAACAATGTCTGTGTGAAGATTATCAAATTCTCGTTCTAACGATTGTTCATGGGTCGAAATTGGAGTTAGAGCGGCTGAGATATCACGAAAACTGGGATATCACACCGATCGATGCACCACAAACTTCCGAGAGCCATAACTTTTGATCCGACCGTTGGTTTTTCAAGTTCCATACCTTTTCAGAATTAGGAAGTCAAAACCTTTCCAAAAATGTCAAGTTGAACCTGATCAAAGGAAGTTGAGGCTGGCGGCCCTCAAAGGGCTACCACCTTGAAATTAGCACTCGGGGCTATAAATAGCCCTAGGCACCCCCAGACCAAGCAGAACACTTTTTTTTGAAATATGCCTTTTGCCCAGCCTCTCTACACGTTTGGATGTAACCATTTGGGATGCAGCACCATGATGCCGGTTGCTTCATGCATACCTCTTCCCTTTTTCCGCTCCGCGCGATGATATGCTTACCATGCTTGTTATGCCACCCGTTGGCTTTCTTTGCATCTTTACACACTTGCTTACATGTCCATGCATGAGTCTTGTTTGCTAGTGTGTCATCCATACTTCGACACAATGAAGTTATGGACATCCAATCCAAACCTACATTTGTCCCTCGCAGACACCACCTTTTTTTTTTTGCTATCTTGCTTGTTTGTCTGCTCGCATATTTTGCTTGCATCTTACTTCGTTGCTTGCCCTGCCTATTGCGCTTATATGCTTTATGCCTATTTCATACACATTTTGCGCATTTTCCTTCCAATGCTTGTCTGCTGGTTTCTTGTCTTTTCCTTTGTATGTAGGCATATGGAGCAAGGATACTTGGAGCTAGGGTACAGTCTCCCGAGCGTGAGCAAAAAGGGCGCAAACGCGAGCATGTAGCCAAGCGGTTGTAGTCAGTAGGTTTAGGAGTTTAGCCTTTCCCTTTGGTTATGTACTCTTTTAAAACCCTCTCTTCCTCCTCCCTTTCTCTCTTAGATGGTTTGTATTAGGTATATCATGCTTTCTACCATTCATCCTCATCTCTAGAGTATGGCGACCCCTGTTTATTTTCCTACACCTATATTTTGGGCCATGCTCTAGGGATGTAGGCATTTACTTTCCTATTCTGTGTGCTAGCATTGTGCATGATGTATGTATATATATACATGCTCGCCCCCCCCCCCTCCGGTGTGATTGTCACAATTTGTGTCACCTAAGGCCGAGCTATGCCTAATTTCCACCACGAAGTAAGGTGACATGTTGCCGAATTTTCACTGTGGAAATCTGGTACTTTACTCGAACGCCTAAGGAAACATAGATTGGGATCACACCCATTCAAAAGCCAAACCTCAAAGCCCCTATGCATGCAAAGCCCTGAAAGACAATGCCGAAATCATGTTTTTACTACCAATTTCCTAAGATTAAGGTTTTATCAAAACAAAGGATTGTCATTGGACAGGCGTTGTAGGGTGCTTAATACCTTCCCCACACGTAACCAAACTTTTGAACCTAAGAGTCAAAGTTTTTTTCCATCCATATTAGATTAGGAAAAATGACATTTTTTCTTAACCTAGGATTGGTAATAAAATCAACTAGAAACAAGTGACCAATCACATTTTAGAAAAACCAAGTGATTGGTGGAGACTCCACTCACCTTTGGTAAATCCCTTAAAATTTGGCCCAGATTCCTGCCATAAAACCAAAGGTAGACCTACCTTCCTCTACCGAGAGAGAAAGAGAGAGCACCTGAAGCGCCGCGCGAACACACATGCATATCAATCGAGAAGGGCCCAACAACAAGGCCCCACACGCGCGGGACCTATCGCCACGATGGGTGGTCAAACGAAGGCACAATGGCGGCGATTTTCTGCTAGTCCGATAGGGGCCGGGCGTCGATAGACTGGAAACACTGCTGGGGATCAATGAGAGTTTAGCCTTATAGCTTTTGATAAAACCATAATCTTTGGAAATTGGCTTTCAAAAACACAGAAATTAGCATTGGACTCCAGGGCTTTCCTTTTGAAAAAGGCTTTTACTATATCCTAGTAGACCATTTTCAAAAGAGCAAAAAATCTTTCTTTTTTCCAAAAAATCCTTTTCCAAAAGGGAGGCTTTGAGGTATTTTCACATGGGGCTTTTACCACTTTCCTTACATGCTTTATTGCTTTCCTCACACGCTTTACTGCTTTCCTCACATGCTTTATAGGTTTCCTTCACATGCAAACATAAGGTAGCAAAATTTAATTTCCGCTACACCTTTATCCTCTTTCCATATATATTTGCTGTGCTTTGAAAAAGTATTTCCCTTTCATTAAGGATTGCATGACATATACTCCCTTTTGAGCTGAACTCGAGCTCCGCACTGCTGGCATAGTCTCACCTCTTTTGGAGATTTCATCACCCCATCTGATGTTGTAGGCAATTCTGGGTCCATGGGTGGACAGGAGTAGTTGAAAAGGCCCCCTCGATCCTTTCTACCCTTTAACTTCCATGAAGGGAGAGGTAGGGCGATTGAGTACTCTAGGACAAGAACCGCCTACCAGTTAAGCCTTTGCATTCAGTCGGCCTAGTTATGTCAAACCCATGAGGACTAGATCAAGCCCACAGCCCATCAGGACTAGGTGAAACCTAAAGAGTGAACATCCAAGCCTAGGAAAGGATACCCTTATAGGGCTAGAGGTCAGGGGAAAGTGTCTTGTAGTAGGTGCGCCCTTTTTACTTGCGCAAAAGAAATTGTGATTTACTCCAGGTTCTTTCTATTTTGTTTACACCACATCCATGATTAGACCCCTGGAAAAAGCAATCTCGTTGCTTGTACAAGTTAGACCATACCCTATCCCTAAGGGTTTACAACCCTACACGGGCACTCATGCATACACTAATTGTGCAAAGATAAAATTTATGGCAAGTAACCGAAGCTCCGTTCAAAGGGGAGGTGCCGCTAGAAAACTATCAAGAATCCCAAGATGTCATGAGTCGAAGGGCTCTCTCAAGAGATCCAAAGGTCCGAGAGATCCATGTTGTCTAAATTGCTAAGAGATCCAAATTGCCAAGATGTCCAAGTTGCTAAGAGGTCCAAATTGCCAAGATGTCAAAAGTCCAATGGCTCCCTCAAGAGATCCAAATGTCCGAGAGATCCTTGCTGTCCAAATTGCTAAGAGATCTAAGATGTCTAAGTTGCCAAGAGGTCCAAATCGCCAAGATGTCAAGAGTCCAAGAGCTCCCTCAAGAGATCCAAAGGTCTAAGAGATGCATGTTGTCCAAGTTACCAAGAGATCCAAGTGTCCAAAAGCTTCCCCAAAAAGTCCACAGTATTAGAAGCCAAGCTTTTCCTCGCAGTTGCATTTCTCGTATTGTAAAAGGCCCATTATAGGAGCCGATGAACCCAGAATTGTAAAAGCAAATTTTGTACAAGCATGAAATCAAAAGAAGGTTCATCCTGCATTGTTAAGCATGCCATGAATGTTTCGGTTACTTGCCAATCTTGTGCATTAATCTTGCATCATAGTAGAAACTCACCACGATAAATACTCGATCAAGGATGTAAAGCCAAATTTTTCTGAAAATGGTAGGTGCATGTTGACTAGCAAGAGCATAGAGTAACTTGATTTTGGTGTTGTGTTTCCACTTTGTCAAATGCACCCCGTTTCTTTCACTTCCCACTATTTCCAAGGATCAAATGATTGCTAAAAAGAGACAAGCTAAGTTACTGCCACACCGTGATTTTTGATAATGCCTTAAAATATATACTTGTTATATATTTATGTGGACGTTATCTCCTTATTACTATGCTTAATTTGTATAATTAAGCCATGATTTGCATTAGTCCCTATTATTTATCTTTACAAAATTTCTTGAATAAGATGTCATTCATTGCGTGTAATTTTCTACTTTCAGGAAATCATGTGAAAAAGATGAGTTTACAAGAGTCTATGAGAGAATGAAGCCCAAACTAGAATTAAAGAGGAGCTAAAGGACCTTGTTTAAATTTATAAGGAGGTGCAGCTACAGTGCTTGGGTCATTTACCATGTTTGGAAGCTTCAAATAAGGAAAAAAAAATCAAAGAGGCAGAATCTTAAAAGGAAAAATCAGACTTGAGCACTGATAAGTATTTTGGGCGTATCTCTCTCCTAAAAAATTCAATTGACTCAAGACCAGATGCATTGGAACCGTGACTTAATTATCTACAACTTTCCAGTTTTAAATTTCTTTTGATGTATTATTTCTTCCATGTTTTCAATAAGTTAAATCATTTTTTTCTTATTATTTAGATGAATTTCTAATAGTTTCAAATAGAAATCAGGTTTTAAAGTGAACAGGTTTTTCTGAAAACTTTTCTAACCGCATTATTAATATAGGTTATCATGCATTCTTGAATTTTCTCAGTTCAACCGAATCATAAGTATTTAATTGTATAAGAACAATCAATTATGAAACATATAATTTCTTAGATCACAACGAATTTCATTTCGATATAGGGAAACACCCCCATGCCCTAGTATTTATATTATTGAATTAAATCAGTTATCACTGTTATTCTTGTTTACAATTACCTGGCAAAAATTATTTTCATCTTTACAAAAAGTTTTCTTTTAATTACATTGTCTTTGAATTTACCCCACTCCTTGTGTTTCAACCTCGGTACTCCAAGAATTATATTGCTACGATCTCCTACGCTTGGGAGTGAGCAAGCAATCCTATTGTCACTAGGTCTCGAGGAAGAGAGATGTCTACTAATGGTACTTCTCCCCATGAGGAGACTGCTTAGGAAGTTGCTTTTTTGAAAGAGCCAATGGCAGAAATGATGCGTATGATGCAACAACTGGTTGTAGGAGGGTCCCCAAACTGAGAATGAAAATCAGCCTCCACCAGTACAAGAACAAGGCCACAATGTATCACCCCAAGGTGGCGACCAAGAAGTAGATCCTTCTAAGGACAAGAACCCTGAATCTGGGTACGGTCAAGTTAAGAGCCAAGTGGAAACTTTAGCCTAGAAGCTTCGTATCATAGAGGGCTTCAGTGTCCATGGTAGCATTGATCTAGACAGTCTGACTAACTTCCCTCAAGTCATTATGCCTCCCAAGTTCAAGGCACCAGAGTTCGTCAAGTATGATGGTACAGGAGACCCTTGTGCGCACTTGTGCATGTTTTTGTAGGAAGATGGCCCCCTATAGAGATAATCACCATTTACTCAGATTTTCCCATATAGTTTAACCGGCCCCATGACCACATGGTATGCAAGATTAGGAAAGACCTCTAGCTGGAGGGAAATGACCAACTCTTTCTTGGAATATTACTGATTCAATACCGAGATAGCTCTCGACCACACAATTCTTCAGAGGACAGAAAAGAAGAGTGGGGAATCCTTTTGTGAGTATGCTCAAAGGTGGCGTGAGCTAGCCGCACAAGTGCAACCTCCTATGATGGAAAATGAGATGATCAAGTGGTTCATTGGCAACCTCAAGCTTCCTTAATATGAGAAGATGATCAGAACCCAAGTCACTCATTTTGCTAGCATCATCCCTATTAGGGAGCACATTGATGAGGGTATTAGAAGCAAGAAGATCATGGATGCCGAGTCTTTGAGTTCCATGGTTGAATAACAGGTCGAGAGAATGACTGGTCGTAAGACTAAGAGAGCTGATGTTCATATGGTCCATAACGCATTAGAAAGACCTAGGGGTGTCACTCTCGCCTATACTACCCTAGCTACTAGGCCTTTTTAGCAACAGAATCAATCCGCCCAAGCACCTAACCGAGCCTTTAATCAGAGAGTGAGGCTAGACCCGCCTCGTCCCTTTAGGAGGGAAAACTGGAAGTAAACTTTGTTACCTATGCCCTTGGCAGATCTCTACGCTTACTTGCTGGAAAGGAAGCTAATGACCCCAATATTTTACAGGCCCAGAGAAGGCCCTCCAATGCCTGGTTTCGATTCGTCCAAGAAGTGCAAACACCATTTTGCGGCCAAAGGGCATACCCTTGAAGAATGTTACCATTTGAAGGACCGCATCCAAGATCTCATAAATAACAAGTTGATATAGTTTGATAATGCAGTTGCTCCGAACACTATCAAGAACCCTTTACCTCCCCATTAGGAAGGGAATGTGAATGCCATCATCATGGTGAAAGAAAGAGTTCCGGATTTCTTCTTGCCATCATTCCCCTAGAAAGCTATGCTTTGAGCCTTGGTCCAAGAGAAGCACCTTGATCTTAAAGGTATAGGAACCCTAGGATTTGACTAGGGAATTTGCTCATTCTGCGACAATGAAGATAGTCATGCCCTATTTGATTGCCAAGTGCTCCGAGTACAAGTGCAGAGTTTAGCCGAACGCAGTGTCATTTGGATTGAAAGGGAAGTTGTGTGAAGAGATGACTATATGGTAACCAGCCTATGTCCTCTAGCTACCTAGTCAGGAGCCAACTGCAATACTATATCAATTGGATCAAAGAAGGAGTGGGACGAGTATTTACTAAAATGCCTTGGCCAGTTTACTTCAGCATCTTCCTCTTCAGTAGTCATTGAGGGAATCGTAGAAACGCCAACGGATCCAAGGTCATTAGATTCAGGGAAAGGGCAAGCCTTGCTTGATATTAGAGGATTCATTCCTTTAGTTCTTACATTGCCTGCAGCCGCAAGACCAACATCCTCATCAGTACAGGAGGGAACCGCCATTGTTCCCGCTATTCCAGGTTTCAATCCCCTTATTTAGTCAAAGCCTACCTCAGGAATCTCTGGAGTGTCCGGCTTAAAGGCTCTTGAAGTCATTCTGCCAGGTTCGGTGATCATTAATCCAAAGACGTTCTCTATAGCGGCTAATTCGCAAACTTAGGAGGGTGTTATCATTCGCATGCTGAAGTCGTTCCCTTATGAAGATAGTCATTGTGTCCTCTGGAAATACAATGTGTCCTTGATCTCTACTCGGACTGGAAAAGAGGAGGTCTGTTCCAACATCTCTTCAGGTCTATCTAGGCTTACTAGGAGTGGTCGTTGCTATACTCCTGAGGAGATAGAAAAGAGAAGGAAAGATATTGGTAAGGGTACCGCTGAACCTGTCAGGAGCAGGGTCATGACCGAAGAAGCTGAGGAGTTCTTGAAAGTTACTAGAAACTCAAAGTACAGTGTGATTTAGCAGCTAAACAAGTCATCGGCTCAAATCTTCATCTTGGCACTGTTGCTATCCTCTGAGGTCCACCGCAATGCTCTCTTGAAAGTCCTAAAAGAGACACGTGTTCCTACAAGTGCTGCAGAATCTACCTTTGAAGGTATGGTCTCAACAGTGTTGTCCACCAACTAGATTTCCTTTACAGATGATGAACTACCACCAGAAGGTAGAGACCACACTTTGGCCATGCACATTATAGTAATGTGTAAGGATATGATCATCGCTAGAGTACTGATTGACAATGGCTTGGCCTTGAATGTTTGCCCGATGTCCACTTTAGAGCATTTGAATGTGGATACCTCTCTTATCCGCCCTACCACCATGATCATTAAAGCTTTTGATGGCACTCTCTGAGAGGTGCAAGGCGAGTCAAGCTAGCCATTGGAGTTGGCCTGATGTTCTTCACAGTCAATTTCCATGTCATTAAAGTGGATTCCCTTTATAACATGCTTCTAGGAAGGCCTTGGCTACATGTCAGGGCGTGGTTGCTTCTACCCTTCATCAAAGACTCAAGTTCCCATCTAAGGATCTGATGGTCACTACTATGGCTGAGGAACCCCTGACTTTCTTCAAAGAGACTTTTGTCCCCTACATAGGTGCTTATGCCTTTTTGGAGGAAACTTTTCATAGTTTTGAGCTGGTCTCCATGATTTCCAGAGCCTCGAAACTCGAGTCAGCATGGCTTACTACCACTTTAATGGCCGCCAAGGAGATGCTCAAGTTTGGCTATCAGTTAGGCTAAGGCCTTGGTGCTATAGGACACAGGAAGGCATTTTTGGCTGAACTCCTGGACAACAAAGGAGGCTTTGGTCTAGGCTACGACCCTTACGATAAAGAACTCTTTCAGGCTTCCAGAGGAAAGAAAAGGAAGTGCATTGGCCAAGGGATGTCTATTCCCTACATCAGGGTCACTTTTCAGGCTTTGGCCTGTTAGGATTTGTGCCCTTAAATCCTATTGTATGATGCTATGTATGATATTATGTGTGACATTATGTATGACATGATGTATGACTTAATATTGTGATTGATAAAGTTGTTTTATTATTATCTAAAATAATGATAACATGAATATGAGACATTATTATATAGTCCATGAGATGCATAGTATGTGAATTATGTGATTTAATCACAGAAGATATAATCACAAGTTCTTTGTAAACTCAGAATTTATAGTTCGTAGTTAGTGATGAAATTGGGCATTTCATATGTGAAGACTATAACGTATCAACTAAGATGATTTGTCTTGATCATGGAAGTGGAGACTTCTAGTTGATATGTTGATATGTTTTAAAAGTTAAGACATATTAAACTGGACCGTGTGAGATTTATTATTCTCCTAACGACTGTCAAATGAATAATAAATCTCACGACTTCTATTTGCATGAACTCTTAACCCTGAGAGAATAATGGACCTGATCATGAGGTGTAGGTTGCTTTGATATATCAGAAGTGAGATCTAAAATGACAGTCAAAACCTCAGTATGTTGGGCAGCCACATTTAGTGTTGATGGAACATATATTCTCAAGATGGAATTCATAGTCTCTTAACGGAGATACAAAATATTCCCTTGAGATAAGTTTAATGGGTTTGGCTATTCAAAGAGTTAGGCCTAACCACTTTGGTAAGAAATTACTAAAGTATATATTTATGAAATTGGATTTCATAAATATATAATGAATAACTTTAAATGATTAAACCGGGTACTCAAGGATTAAGATGTAGTAATTTTCAAAGTGGCAGTCTACATTCATGACTTTGTATTACTACGAATATTTAATGAAGGGGTTGCGTGTATAATAAAGTCTTGGGATATAATTTATTAATAAGGCCTAGAGTGCAATTATATTTATATAGTGATATTAAATATAATTAATGGTAACTTTGGACTTGTCAAGAGTTGACGGAAAAGCCCAAGGCCCATTGGAGCTAGTGTCTTATTGGTCTCTTTTGGTCCCACTCCAAGCCACACACTAAAGCCCAATTGGAAAGGCCCAATAGGCCAGCCCAATTAGATAATCAGTTAGTTATAAAGGGAGAAACATACAGAATTTTTATTTGTGGAAATAAGAAACGGTGTATATGTGATAGTGAGACACACTTTCATTCTCCCTTTGAAAATTGATTGAGAGACTACACATCTTGGGCGTAAAGTGGAATTGGAGTGAAGATTAAAAGTGTTCCCAAGTGCTTCTAATCTTTGTTTTGAATTTCTCCACACCAAGGTACGCTATCTTGTTCTTAAATTCTGAAATTTACATAATGCACGTTATCAATCATGAATGAAATAGATCCTTGTTTGTTGCTTCCGCTGTGTGTTTTGTATGAGATACAAAACCAATTTTATCCAACACGGGCGAGGTCATCAGGTCATAAGCAGTGCAGGAATCATGTAAGTAGGAATCAGATCTGGCTTGTCTCATCCGTCTTTGTCTAGAAGAATTCTCAGTTAATGCCATCATATCCCCAGAGGATGATCTGACTTCTACTATTAGGCCCTACGTGCCAAGCGAGACAATAGGCCATTGGACTGCCGAGCCCTGCTTTATGGTTGCATCGGCTGAGTAAGGAGTATTCCATTATCGTGTGGTTGGGTCCTCTAATTGCCTGAAAGAGTTGGAATAGCATATCTAGTTTGTTTTGCATGTTTATTTCCTGTTTCCTGCATTCATTGTTTGCATTGCCCAGTTTATTTTCCAAAAAAAAAAAAAAACGTTTCCTTTTTATCATTATCAGGCATGGACTTTGTTATCCCCTTATCTATAATCCATTAATGAAATTATCCAGCGTATTATTCAGGAAATCCTTGCATTTATCTCTTTATTTGCTTTCCTATGAATATATGTGTGCAAACTGTCTTATATTTCCTTGTATATGTTCCATTCTGTAGGATCTATTCTAATTCCCAAGATGGTACATCGTCTGGTTGCTATAACGAGGATGTTGATGACATGAATGAGACAATAGAGCTAGAACATGACATTGAAGGATTAGAGGAAATTTCGAGTCTACCTTGTGATATTTTGGAAGTTCTAAATAGAGAGAGCGAAGGGTCCAAGCCCAACATAGAAGAGACAGAATGGTTAACCTTGCCGACAAAGGCGAGAATGAAAAACCAGTCAAGATTGAGGTAAACTTTCCTAAAGACATGAAGCCTAAGCTCATAGCCTACTCAAGGAATTCAGAGAGATATTTGCTTGGTCCTACCAAGATATGCCAGGGTTAGATACTGAGATCATCGTGCATAGAATTCCAGTCAAACTGAAGTGCCCTCCAGTGCAACAAGCCCTTTGAAGGATGAAATCTGAGATCACTTTAAAGATCAAAGTAGAAGTAGAAAAGCAGTTGAAAGCCGATTTCCTTACTGTGATGGTCTACTCTGATTGGGTTGCCAACTCTGCTCTCGTGCCTAAGAAAGATGGAAAAGTATGCATGTGCGTTGATTACAGCAATTTGAACTGGGCCAGCCCCAAGGATAACTTCCCATTGCCACATATCAATACCCTGGTCGATAATACCGCTACCAATAGGTTCTCCTTCATGGACGAATTCTCGGGCTACAACCAGATCAAGATGGCCAAGGAAGATAAAGCCAAGACAGCATTCACCACTTATTGGGGAACCTATGCATACGATGTCATGCCATTCGGCTTGAAGAACGCTGGTGCTACTTACCAACGAGCCATGGTAACCTTGTTCCATGATATGATGCATAAAGAGATTGAAGTCTACGTAGACGACATGATTGCCAAATCCCGCACTGCCAGGGATCATTTAGTGGATTTGAGAAAGCTGTTCTAGCGCCTTATTAAGTACAGGTTGAGGCTAAACCCTAACAAGTGCATCATTGGAGCTAGTTCAGGGAAATTGCTCGGCTTTATAGTCAACCAAAGAGGAATCAAAGTGGACCTAGCAAAAGCCCAAGCCATCTGGGATATGCCGACACTGCAAACCAAGAAACAAATTCGCAGCTTCTTAGGCAAAGTCAATTGCATAGCTTGCTTCATAGCGCAGTTGACCGCTACATGTGATCCGTTGTTCAAACTCTTGAAGAAAGACACGAAGATAGAATGGACAGATAAGTGTCAAGTGGCCTTTGACAAGATCAAGCAGTATTTGTTAAACCCTCCTGTTTTGGTTCCCCAGACACCGAAATATTCGTTGATCCTCTACCTAGCAGTACAAGAAACCTCCATGGGTTGCATGTTAGGCCAAACGGCTGTGCCCAACCAGAAAGAAAGGGTGATTTACTACTTAAGTAAGAAGTTCACCAGTTATGAGATTAACTACATCACCATTGAGAAGACATGTTGCGCCCTAGCATGGGCATCATGCAATTTACAGCAATATATGCTCTACTTCACCACACGACTCATCTCCCGCATGGATTCCATTAAGTACATCTTTGAAAAGCCAACTCTCATAGGGAAGATCTCCCATTGGCAAATGTTGCTCTCTGAGTTCTACATTATGTTTGTAACTAGAAAAGCCATCAAGGTTCAGGCCATAGCTGATTACCTAGCGGACTAGCCGCTAAACGATCGAGAACTTTCAGAATCCCTCTTTCCTGATAAGGATGTCATGGCACTAGAGCCAGAATCAGATAGTATGGAACCGTGGCTGGAAGCTTTATTTTGATGGAGCTGCCAATTCTACCAGAAATTGAGTGGGAGCAGTCTTAGTTTCCCCCAAGGCCAGCAAATCCCTGTTTCAATCAAGCTGAATTTCGGTTGCACCAACTACGTCACAGAGTACGAAGCGTGCATAGTCAGCCTACAAGTGGCCATAGAGTTTGGTGTCTATGACTTGAGCATCTCCTATTAATCATCTCCTAAATCGAAGGAAAATGGCAAGCCTGAGACACTAAGTTGATTCCATATTCAAAATGTGTTAGCCATTTGATTTCAAAAGTTTTCAAACATCACATTCGCCTATCTGCCCTGAGCACACAACTAGTTCGCAGATGCTCTGGCTACCCTAGCCAGCATGGTCAAGTTATCAGAAGGAGATGATATATGGTAATTGCGCATAGAAGTCTGTGGCATCCCAGCCTATTGCATGAACATCGAAGAATGCATGAGTGTCAAAGTCGAAGCCGATGGAAAGCCATGGTACCATGATATTAAGGCTTACATCAAGAACAATGAATACCTGCCCAGTGCAATAGACAGGAACCTCGATTCCACCTTGCTCCGATGCTTAAACGCCTCTACGGCTAATCACTTGATGGAAGCAATGTATGAAGGCTTACTTCGAGCTTATGCCAGCGAACTCCTATTAGCCCGCAAGATTATCAAAGCTGGTTATTACTGGCTTACCATGGAAAATGATTGCATTAAAAATATGAGGACATGCCACTGGTGAAAAGCCTATCGAGATAGGAAGAACGCTTGTCCACAGCCTTTGCACTCTTTAGCAGCACCGTGGCCCTTCTTAGCCTGGGGTATAGATGTCATCGGACCTGTGATTCCGAAAGCTTCAAATGGTCATGAATACATCTTGGTGGCCATCGATTATTTCACAAAGTGGGTGGAAGTCGCTTCATACAAAAGCATCACTCAAGCCATGGTAGTTCAGTTCCTAAAACACAACATTATTTGCCGCTACAGCGTGCCAAGAGAGCTCATTAAAGATAATGGGACAAACCTAAATGGGAAAATGATCCAGCAGCTCTGCCAACAGTTCAAGATCGAGCACAGGAATTTAGTTCCCTATCGCCCTCAGATGAATGGTGCAATGGAAGCCGCTAACAAGAACATAAAGAAGATCCTGGTGAAGATGATGGACACATACAAGGATTGGCACGAGTACTTACCCTTTGCTTTGTGTGCATATCGCACTTCTATTCGTACTTCCATGGGAGCGACCCCGTATTCATTGGTATATGGCATGGAGTTGTCCTCCCCATAGAGGTAGAGATCCCGTCTCTACGAATTTTGTCTCAAACAGAGCTATCAGAAGCTGAATGGACCCATTTTCGACATGAACAACTAAACATGATTGATGAAAAGTGCATGACCGCAATGTGCCATGGATAGTTGTACCAACACCGCACCGAGCAAGCATTCAACAAGAAAATTAGACCTAGAGTCTTTGAGGAAGGTGATCTGGTCTTGAAGAAATGCAACTAGGCCATGCTTGATCATAGAGGAAAGTTTGACCCAACGTACGAGGGCCCATATGTGGTAAAGAAGGCCTTTTCTGGTGGAGTCTTGATTCTAGCTAACATGGACGAGCATGACTTCAATATGCCCACCAATTCTGATGATGTCATATGGTACTCTTTGCATGAAAGAACCTCACAACGCGCGTTATTTTTATGTAAAAAAAAATGAAAAAAAAATATGTAAAAAGGTAGATCGAAAACCTGAAAGGGCAATCTACACAAAAGGGGAGCCCAAAGAAAGAGAGCATGAGAAAGTACAAAAGGTAAGTCAAAAACCTGAAAGGGCGGTCTACGCAAAAGGAAAGTAAAAGAAAGATTGTGAGAGAGCCTGCTAGATTGAAAATCCGAAAGGGTAGTACGTAGGTCAAAAGTCAGTTGAGCTACGTGATAACCTGATTCTTCCTAGTGGAGGTACCTAGGTGGCCATCCTGGTTCAGTCACATCTTAAAAGAAAAATCAGTCAGTTGTGCATAGTCATTGACATGCCTGTATTATGCTATTCAATTTCTTTCATAATTTCTAATACCGAAACATGAAATCTCATCTCATATATATCTTTTGAATATCCTCATAAATATCTCTCTACACCATCTCTCAATTTCTAGGCATGTCTAACAGACTAGACTATGCTTTAAGAACTTAAACAAAAAGCGAAAAGCCTTACGCAATTGCCTAGCAGTTTACGAAGGACCTTTTCATACATAGTGGAATACTAACTACATAGCTCATGTGCAGAAATAAAGTAAACAGAAACAAAAATCAGTAGGTCAAACATGGCCCAGGCGATCAGACACTACTTGGCACAGCCTCCCAAAACCAGTGAGAAGAATTGAGTCATCCTGAGCATGAGTGTGAAGCAGTCCGACTGCATCAAAGCCTAGGTCTCTAGCTACCTTTCTAAGTCTGTTATGCGAATGTCGAAGACGGACCAACTCCCTCTTAATCATGGGATCAGAAGTAAAGCTCTACCTCTCAGTCTCTAGCAAAGCCTACAAGGTGCTAACCTTTGTAGTAGCGACCCTCAAGAGCCTCCTTTCTCTCGGCTAGCTCAGTTTGAAGGTGACAAAAAGCCCGTTGTGGCTCGCTAGGCTCATCGCCCTCTCACTCATACTCCATGCTCAAGGTGGAGTGAATATAGGATCTCACCTGCAATAGCTCCAGTGCTAAATGATCCGCCTGGTTGCTAGCCGCGACCCTGCCAGCCTCCAATGTGGCTCTTTCAAGCCTGTCCTCCAAGCTCGTAACTTGGGATCTCAATTGGACACACTCTACCTCTGTGCCTAGAGGGGTTGGCCCCCTTCGATCGAGCTTTTCCCTAAGAGCAGCAAGCTCACTCTCCTACACGCTACTCATTTCCTCGATGTCTTCCATGACTGTGTCAGCTAGCTCTCTACAGTAGTCTTTGTCCCTAACAGCCTCCCTCAAGCACTCCCTCAGGTCTGCAAGGGCCTTCTCAACTCTAATCTCAAACTCCAGGGTATAATATTTCAGGACGTCAACTGGAAGTGGCAAATCAGTCAAAACTAGCGATGACAAATCAAACACAAAGATGGGATCTCACGTGTCTCACCATACCCTAAACTCAGCGGAGAACCACTCCTAGTCGTCCCTAGAACAAAGGGGGAAGTATATACTCAACCTGCGCGCCTCCTAGAATTTAATGGCATGCCCTACCACTGCTATATTGATGTCCACAAGCCTATACTCACAAATGACAACAGAAAGATCACTAAGTCGGGGGATATACTAAATACCCCCAAACTACCTCATGGCCATATTTGGGAAATACCCTGTGCACCCTTAGATGCCCACCAAGGAAATACCGAGCAAACTAACACAATGGGTCTGTCCATGCCATCTAATGACACCCCACTTGACCCTTCAGGTCTAGACTATGGGACTCAGGTTGCACAAATATCTCAACCAACCATTAGCATCCCCAGAAAAAGGAAGATCGAGAGATATAGTAGCTTGGACTCTATTTTCTACTCACAAAGCTCATTGGCTGATCCCTAGCGATGACACTCAAATGGCTATAGAACCACAACTGTAACATATGGACACAGCAGCCTAGTCTACCCCTACCAATCTCCCGACAGAAGGACAATGACCTAATGGTCTCGAAAAATAAAGCACGAATAAAAGAGGTGACATGAGGTAGGGCACTCACTAGAGTAAGGACAAAAAAACTGATAGCTCCTGATAGTGAAGGGAATAGCACCACGCCAAAGAAGACCACCAGGAAGGCCTGCCGTAGATAGGATTCCCATTGCTCCTCCAAATCCATAAAATCGTCTCAGTAGCCAGCCAGACACTCTGGTAGTTGGAATTGATCATATAGGAACTTGAAGGACATGCTCCCTCCTATCTTGTTGCCATACCAAGTTAGTGCCTCCACAACGGGCCTTTTGAAGCCCATCAGATCACTAAGCTTCTTGCAATAATGTGTCTGCACAGGTGGAATGAAAACAGTGCTCAGAGAAGTAGAAAGAGAGAGGAAACGATCATACTCCTCCAAAGTAGGCACCAAGTCAACAGCTCAAATAGTGACGCATCTCAGAGCAGGGTCCCAACAAGAATGATAACCTTTAACAAGTGCCAATCTAGTGTAATGTGAAGCAAAGCAGTGGCGTCCCCAATAAGCTACCGGATGAGTACCCGGTCACCACAAGAAAAAGTGCCCCACCACTTCTTAAGCTTTCTCTCATGGTAGTCCTCCCTCTCAAGCTCAACCAAGGTGTCATAAGAATAAGCACCAAGAACAATCATGAGCAAGTTCTGCTGAATCTGACAATCCGATGAAGATCCACGCAAAAAATGATGAAGAATGGTGTTTTCTAGGCGTTTTGAGTGAAGGAAAGCTAGGAGAAGACCCAAAGAAATTGCAGAACTAAATGAGCTAGGGCTAGGTAGAGCCTAGCTTTTTATACACGCTCCCCGAGGTGGCGGCCCTACAAGGGCCGCCAAACCTTAGAAAAGTGCAGGGGCTTTTCAGCCCCCCAAGCACAAACCCACATACATTCTGGCACTCTCCCTCCTATTTGACATGTTTCTGATCACTTTGGAGCAAAGATTCCCTTGTTTTAGTGCTCACCGTAATGCGAAATCGATCCAACAGTGAACCGGATTATCGGAAACTCTCACTCGCGCATCCGAGGCCGCACAAATCCTACACTACAATTTATATTTGTGCGTCTTGTTCAACGCCTTCAAACGTCTTGAACCTTACTTTCAAAACCTAATCTCGGGGTCGGTTCAGCCCCAGTAATCAAAGTTTGCAACAAAAAAATGCTAGAGCCCGATCTCGGCCGTTCGGCAGCCTTTTAGTGCATAACGCCTTATGGAGTGTCTAAGGATATCTTGTTTGAAGTGTCTGCATTTGTTATCAGCATTATGGCATGGTCTATGAAGTCGAGGCCACTTGCAACCAGCCTACATGCTTGGAACCCCGCAAAACCCTAAACTAGGGTAGTTTATTTTGCGTGGTTCTCTCCCCCTTTGTCCAATATACAAGCATGGTTCCGTCCTGCTGAGGATGTGTCTCTCATGTCAAGAATTGCATGAAACCCTAAACTGGGGCAGCTTATTTCATGCAATCTCTCTTTTCTTTTTCCCCCAGCAGGATGATCATTGTTTAGAAGCCATTGACAAACCCATGAAACGGCGATGCAAAAAAAAAAAAAAAGAGTGGCTATGATACAAGCCGATTCGAACCACCATCTTTGATAAAAATGTGATAGTGCATACACATTAGTTTCCATGTTATAGGCAATTTACCTAGAGCTATACGAATAAGTCCTAATCAAAGGCATTGTCTTTTGTACACATCCTCAGCCTTCTCAAAGGCGATTTACCTAGAGCTATACATATAAGTCCTAATTGGAGGCATTGTCTTTCATACACGTCAGCTGCCCTTCTAAAGGCGTGTCCATGGATTCATACACATAAGCCCTAATCAGAGGCGTTTTTTTACACATACATCAGCCGCCTTTCTAAAGGTGCATCCCTAGATTCATAAATATAAGTCCTAATCAGACGCATTGTTTTACACATACAACTGCCCTTGTAAAGGTGTGTCTTGGATTCATACACATAAGCCTTAATCAGAGGCGTTGTTTTACACATACATCAGCTGCCCTTCTAAAGGCGCGTCTTGGATTCATACACATAAGCCTTAATCAGAGGCATTGTTTTACACATACATCAGCTGCCCTTCTAAAGGCACGTCCTTGGATTTGTACATACAAGTCCTAGAAAGAGGCATTGTTCCATACACACATCATGCTACAAAGAGATAATATCATACATCAAAGCCCACCGTGTGGCAATACAATACATATATGTCCAAGCCTACCAAGAGGCAATACATAATATACATACATAACTAGCCCATCAAGGGGCAACGTCTACAAAGTACATGGAGAAATACATGCCAACGCAGTGGCTACATCATGCTACAATAAATGGCTACTCCTATGGAGAATCCTTGCTGCTAATAAACTGGTTTGCATCAGTATCTTTACTGCTGTCGTCACCTAAAAAGGGCTGGTGGAAGGACCCGCACCGTCTTAAGTGCCAGGAGCATACCGTGGGCCCTGGGAAGGCCTTGGAGCATAAGCAAAAGAACCCCAACCACCTGGCGGGCTTGAAGGAACTGGCATGTACTTGTGCTTGAATGAAGGAATGATGGGCCCTTGGCCTAAAATCTCAGGGGCAACCGGAACCAAAAGACGAGCCGCTTGTAACTCTCCCACCAAAAGCATGGAATAGCCCTAATGCAGGGCTAGCTCAGTTTGAAACTAACTCCGCTCTCTATCCATCATGGTGGCTCGCATCTCCCTTTCTCTCTACCAGACCTCTCTCTCCTGAGCTAACGCCCGAGTGATCTCCTCCTACATATGGCCTCTCTAGCAGTAAATAGGGCCTCAAACTCTATCACTCTAGCCTTTGCAGTCTTGGCGCTGCTCTCCACTTTGCCCCAGTGGCCACCTGAGCGCGGATAACGCCTCCCAGCACTCTACCTCCACTCACGGGGACATCTCTGATGATAGGCCCCACAGAAGACTTTGCAAACTAGGTGGAGTAGTCTCTGCTCGTATCCTCAGAAGCATCAAAGGCGCCTGTCACATAATTCGGGTTATCTAGGACCATGGCCTCGAATGACAAGCCATGAGGAGGCAGATCCCTAGGCATTCAGTAGACTGGCATAACCTGATGGAAGGTCCTTTCTACCAGAAAGAACTCCCAGCATTTCAGGGCCTAAAACCAACATTGGACCCTCACTGGCCCACCATGTCAATATCTGCCTACATCTCTCCAAACTCTTGAAGTCTCACTAGGAGGCCTGCCTCAAGAAGGAATTGAAGAAGCCACAGGTGACCGACCCCCAGTCGTATGCCCTAATGCTGGAGACTACTCCCATAGCCCATAGTAGCTGACAAGTTAACACAGACGAGTTGTTGCCCAAGAAGCAACTACCGAGGAACCATAGGAAGAATCAACGAAGATGAGTGTCGGTGGGGGCCACGCCTTAGGGAATACTACGCTGCAGCAACTCAGTGCAGATCTGTGGCGACGTAATGGGTCCAAAATATCCCCTTGTCTTCGTAGTCAATTGAAAGGGGATACCCAAGAGCTCGTTGGCCATCTCGAAGGTCATCTCCTCGATCGGGATCAAGTGGCCACCAAACCTAAGACCCATAATTGTCGTCTAGTCAAGAGCGAGGACCGCATACTCCCCACAACTCAAGTGAAGGTTTCCTGTCTTGGCATGAAACCGCTGCACCAAAGCCTCCGCAATCCTGTGCCTCATGGTGAACGAGGGAATTCACAAGAAGTCCTCAAATCCCTGCTCTCTCAAAACACGGCCCGACCACGGAGCTTGTCACCCCCTTGCATTTGAAATCGAAAGCCACTTGTTAAAACATGCATATAATCGGAATCTAAATGACCAAGAAGGAAATGCAACATACCTCTCCCCTTTGCGCTAGTGTGGAAGGATGATCCTTCAGCCCATGTTGAAGGTGAGTGTCCTAGATGCCTCTGTCTATAGTCCGACTGTGAGCATCGGCCTAAACCTAATGCGGTGGGATCCTCGGTCTCAGACTGTGCCTCTGAGCGCCAAACTCCAGCAAGACCTCGGGCCCAGCAAGGTCCTCATCTATGTCTATGAGGATGTCCTCAGCTCGCACCACTCCTCCGGAGGCCCCCCTCCCTTTAATTGGCCTGCGTCGTGAAGTAGCCCCGCTAGAAACGTCAAAGTAGTTAGTTTTGGTTCAATGATTGTGTGTGTGTGTGTGTCTATATATATATATATATATATATATTTTTTTTTTTTTTTTTGTACACCTTTTTCTAATTAAAGCACTATAGATAATTTTCATCAATTTTTTGAAAGAACTTGTACCTTAAGATTCATTCGCGGCTCCTGACCAACTTCATTACCCGCAACAAAATGACATAGCTAATTACCATCCTAAAATCTTTTCATGTGGTATCAAAATGATACTTTGTATGTAGCAAAATTAAGAATTAAGAAGAAAAAAATATAGTTGGTTTTCATTTATGTAAATTACCATCTGATATTTTTTGAATAAGGATTGGGATGATTATGCCCGAGTAAGAATCTCCCATGATGTACAATGAATTTGTGAGGAATTTGGGGTGAAGCTTAAGTCACTGCATCATAACACAAAATTTAAAATAAATAGGCCACTTGAGCAAAATATTTATGGCTATAACCCTTTTTATATTTGTGTCATCACTATTGACAAGCCAAAAATATATTGACCCCTTATGATGGATTAATTGATTAATTAGCCAAGTTTAATTAATTAATCAAATTAACATACATTGTACTTGACAGCACAAACAAATCACCAAATAACTAAATATGCAGCGGAAATTAAATGACACGGTGATTTTTTTACGAATGGGGAAAAACCTCCGAGGCAAAAACCCTACTAGGTGATTTTAAGGTTACTATTCCTGAGAATCTACTATTATCAAAACAAACAGTTACAAGTAAAGGAATCCCAGTACCTTATACCAATTTACAGTTGAACCCTTACCCCAATACCCAATTAGACTTGTTCTGTAGTGACAATCTCTCTTTGTAATGCACGGCTCCCAGTACGTGACTAACCAAAAAATGCACGGATCCCAGTACGCAACTTGATCACTAACTTGAGAAGGATGTTGGCTGCAAAGTTCTTCAATTCATCACACGATGAAGATCATGAAGTTGCTTGGTCACAAAACCCTATGGTGTACAAACATAGCAACTTCTTCAAGATGAACTAGGGCAACTAGGTTTCCAGTCACACTTGTGAAATTATGCTCTTGTGCAACTGTGCCATTAATTGTGCAACCTGTGACGGCCCTTAAAATAATCCTTATATATTTTTAGGTTTGTGAGAAAAGAAAGCCCAAACACATACTCACAGATTAGATAAAAAACAATTCTAAAAAACTGAGTTTCATAAACCTCGATAGATAGCCATCTATCGAGTTAGCTGTTGAGCCACGGGCTTCAGCAGCTTTTAAACCTCGATAGATACTAGTTGTCAAGATTTAAAATCCAACACTTCTTCACTTTTTCTTGGAAAAACTTACATGGCTTCAATACTTGAACTTGAACTCTTATTCCTTGAAGTATTAAACACATCCTAGATCTACCCAATAACAAGTAAAGTGCATTTTATCAAAGGATTAACCACTACATAAAATGTTGACATATGTTCCTAACATCAAATCACATATGTCCTAACAATCTCACCATTTGGCAATTCATGACAAAACCACAACAAACAAATGAACATATGAGAGAAGTCATAAATCACTTAACTCATACTCACTTGTTGAATACAATAAAATCTATTCTAACACAAACTCTTGAAAAACTTTGCAAGAAGAAAGTTCATAACAAGGAAGACTTTAACAACCTGCATTTCTGAAAAATTTAAACAAAACTCATCAAGGCATCTTTGTATGAAATAGAAATAAAAGATTGCATACAATAAATAAGAAACATGTGTATAAAGAGAGAAAAGAAACAACACATGTAAAGATAGGTGAAATAACATACATCAAAATATATATAAACCAAATATAAGTACAATGTATGTCAAATGGTCATAATGATTATAAAATAGAAAGAAAATAAAAAGATACATAAAATCCTCACTACATCCCTAAAAAAAATGAACACTCATGAAAACTCCATTATCTCCAAAAGTAACCCTCCCCCTATGAGTTTGACTACTCTCATACCAAAACTACTCCCCATTTTTGTCACGAGTGACAAAGGGGTAAGTGCATCAAGTAGACATCTCATCATCACTAGGCGAGCCAGCATCATCATCCATATCAACATCATCACTGCTGGAGCCATCGTCACTCTCATCCTTGGATGCCGGTGGAGATGGAGAAAAAGCAAACGTGAAACCACCCATGACAGCCTGTCATCGTGCAATACGACCTACACAGGTGTTCACCTGACACAACTCATCACTAAGTGTGTCAAGGCGAGCATCCATGTGCACAAGCTATGCCATGATGGCTTCAAGTGTCACTCCACCCGCTGAAGACGAAGGAGCGAAGGTGGATGGAGCGGTAGAAGCTAGAGGAGCATCCGTTTCGATCTGAGTCCGTCTCGAGCAAAGTTGTGCAAAACTCCGCTTAATAGTAGCGACATCAATGGCACACATGTATGTGAAGTGGGGAGACTCAAGGTAGGAGACAGAAAAATGGTGAAGGAGCAGGGTGATAGCTGAAGGGAAGATGAGCTTATCATGGGTCACCGTATCCCTATAGACATCTATGAGGGAGAGTATGAATTGAGAAGGGAAGTCTAAGGTAAGATCCTCAATGAGGGAAAGCAAAAGGCAAGCACGAGACTCTGTGATAGTGTTATAATGAGAGAGAGGATGCAAAACAAAGGTCATAACCATATTAATGAACCTCAGGTGTACTCACCGTCACCCCAAGAAGAAGGTGTCTCACAAAATCGAGATGAGAGTTCATCTTTGGACACTATTCTCAGATGCTCACAACCAGGGTAGTCAGGATGCGCTACCCTAGGAACGTGTAGTACCTCGAATACAATACTCGGAGTAACTACCATGCGTATACCTCGAACGCGGGTGACAAACTAGGGTATAGAATAGTCAAATCTATGCATATTGGAGTAGAACTCTTGTATGATCATGGAAGGGCATGTGACCGAGATGTCACATAGTGACTCCCAACCCCTACTGTGGATGACATTGGGTAGGTTAGTGTCAGAAAAATCTGACAGAATGACTTGGCATTCCGAATGAATGCCTCGTCGTGAAAAGTTCTCCATAAAGTCCTTGTGGGCTTTATCATCACGGAACCGAATATGAGATGGAGTGGGGTCAGAAGGAGAAGAAGATGAAGATGCCCCGGAACGAATAGGGTTCCGAGACGGAATGGATTTACGTTTAGGTGCCATGATGCAACTAACGTAAGAGGGAGAGAAAGAGAGAAAGAAAGGGAGAAAATCAGAAAAGTACCAAGCAACACATATATCAAAATTTATAGAATTGAAGGTACGTATGCATGAGAATGCACGAACATGTGACATGCAAAAATAAATTCATCATGGGCTCAGTCCAATCCAAACCTACCAGCACACAAAATGGCAACAAGGTAAACACACATCTAAAATGCATGAAACATTGTTATATGCACATGGATTGCAATGCATGATGATTTAAAACCATTTAAACAAGACCCATCCCAAAATTTCACAAGAACTTCACTAATTTTGAAAAATCCCAAAATTTCTCAAAAATCCCAAAAGTTAGGTCAAAGATCATGAAAATGCATGATAAATGATAGGCCATAAACGTGTTAACCCCTAGTGTTTAAATTAATTGATTAATTAGCCAAGTTATTAATTAATCAAATTAACATGCAAAGCGCATGGTAGCATAAACAAATCACCAATTAAACTAAGTATGCAGCGGAAATTAAATGACACGGTGATTTTTTTACGAATGGGGAAAACCTACACGGCAAAAACTCCACCGGGTGATTTTAAGGTCACCACTCCCGAAATTCCACTATTATCACAACAAGCGGTTACAAGTAAAGGAATCCCAAGTACCTTACTAACCTACAGTTGAACCCTTACCCCAATACCCAATTGGACTTGTTCTGTAGTGACAATTTCTTCTTTCAATGCACGGCTCCCAAGTACGTGACTAATAAATTGCGCAGATCCTAGTACGCAACTTCAATCACCAACTAGAGAAGATTGTTGGTTACAAAGTTCTTCAATTCATCCACACGATGAAGATCAAGAAGATGCTTGGTTACAAAACCCTATGGTGCACATTACACAGCAACTTCTTCACAAGAGAGATGAACTAGGGCAAGAACTTTGTCTCCAGTCACAACTTGCTTTAACAAGGATTTCTCAATACTTGTGCAACTTGTGAACACTTGAGAAGAGAAGGCTCAAAGACACATCCACGGATTCCAAGAAAATCATTTTAAAATAATCCTGATATGATTTTCTTAAAATAATCATTTTATATGTCAAGGGTTAGGAGAAAAGAAGGCTCAAAGACACATCCACGGATTCCAAGAAAATCATATCAGGATTCTGAAATTCGTAATTCTCGACAGATAGAAGCTGTCGAGCACTTGTTGAGAAGCTGTCGAGCCTCGGGGCTGGAACAGCTCTTTAATCCTCGACACATGCTAGCTGTCGAGCTTTAATGAACTTGCACTTTTCAGCTTGTTTCTTGGACAGACTTGATGACTTCAACACTTGATCTTGAAACACAGTTTCTTGAAGCATAAAACACATCCTAAATCTACCCAATTACAAGTAAAGTATGTTTTGTCAAAGGATTAACCAATTACATAAAAGAATGCCATATGTTCTAAACAAGTGAAACACATATGTCCTAACAATCTCCCCCTTTGACAATCCGTGACAAAACTACAACAAACAAATGAACATATGAGAGAAGTCATAAATCACTTAACTCATATTCACTTGTTGAATACAATAAAATCTACCCTAACACAAACTCTTGAAAAACTTTGCAAGAAGAGAGTTTATGGCAAGTAGACTTTGACAACCTATATATCTAAAACACTTTAAACAAAACTCATCAAGGCATCTTAGTGTGAAACAAAAATAATAGATTGCATACAAGCAATAGGAATCATGTGTATAAAGATAGAAAAAAAAACAACACATGTAAGGGTAGGTGAAAGAAACATACATCAACATATAAAGAGAATAAGTCCAATGTATGTCATACATGGTCACAAGACCTCATGTACAAGAAAAAATGTATCTAAAGTAGAGAAAAGAAAAAGATACAAGTAATCCTCACTACATCCCTCAAAACAACAACACTCTCCCTATCAAAAATGTCCTATACAAGCTCTCCCCCTAAGTATGACTACTCTCATAACTCAAAACTACTCCCCTTTTTTGTTATGAGTGACAAAGGGTAGAGTGTCAAGTAGACATCTCATCGGTAGAGCTAGCATCTCCATCATCATCATCCGAAGCATCGTCGTCATCACCATCATCATCCTCAGACTTGGAAGCCACAAAAGGTGGTGGAGGAGAAACCTCAGGAGCAAAACCACCCATGGTCGCTTGTCACTGAGCAATGCGACCAACACGAACATTCACCTAATACAACTCTGTAGAGAGCGTATCTAAGCGAGCATCCATGCACTGAAGTTGCGCCATGATGTCTTCTAGTGACACATTGCTCGTAGAAGAGGAGGGGGTAGATGAGGCTCGAGCAGATATAGATGGAGTTGAACGGGAGGAAGGAGCGCTAAATCTATGTCGCGACCTAAACTGCACCTCACTGCGTTTTACGATAGCGGCGTCTGTGGCACACATGACATGAAAGGGGTCGGACACGGGAAAAGGAACGAAAAAATGGCGTAAAATCCTCGTGATAGCGAAAGGAAAGATGAGCTTATCACGGGTAGCCGTATCCTTATGCATATCTATAATAGAAGTAATGAAATGTGAAGGAAAATCAATGGAAAGATCCTCAAGAAGGGATAACAGAAAACAAGCACGAGGCTCTGTGATAGAGTTGTAGTGAGAGAGAGGATACAAAACAAACCTCATCACCATGTTCAAGAAACAAGGACCTTTAGCAAAAGGCCGACATGATGTAAACTGACGCTCACCCCAAACAGCTGGGTGCTCACAGAAGGCAAAGATCATCTCGTCTTTGGACATAGTCCATAGACACTCATAACTGGAGTAGTCAGGATGCGCAACCCTCGGAATATGAAGTACATTGGATACCAATTCCGGTGTGACTACTATGCGCGTACCTCAAATGTGAGTGTGAAAGAGAGGTACTGAATAATCAGTTCCATGCATGTTGGAGTAGAACTCCTAGATTAGAACAGAAGGACATGTGACCGAGATGTCACACAATGACTCCCATTCCCATTTGTGAATGACATCGGGAAGGTGGGTGTCAGCGAAGTCCATTAGAATAACTTGGCATTCCGAATGAACACCTCATTTAGAAAAGTTCTCCGAGAAGTCCTTTTGGTCATCTTCATCATGGAACCGAACATGGGAGGGAGTAGGATTAGAAGATGAAGAGGCCCTAGAACGAAGAGGGTTCTAGGATGGAACAGACTTACATTTTGTTGCCATAGACACTACTAACGTAAACAGAAAGAGAGGAGGAAAGAAAGAAACACACAGAGAAGTCCCAAAACAATTCAAATATAACAAGTATATTAAAAAGAGAGAACGTATGCATGGGAAATGCATGAACATGTGACATGCAATATGAAAAGTATCATGGGTTCAGCCAAACCAAACCTACTAGCACACAAACAGTTTGCACACATCTAAATGCATGAGAATACTGTTAAAATGCGAATGTGATGCAATGCATGAAGTTTTTAAGATCAAATCTACAAAACCCATCCCAAAAATTGCAACAATAACTCATCAATTTTAAAAAACCCCAAAATTTTTCAAGAACCCCAAAAATAGGTTTCAAAACATGAAATGCATGTAAATGAAGAAGATTAGAAGCTTACCAAGTGAAGGAAAGCTTGAAAAAAACTTGAAGAAACCTTGGGTAGAGGTTTGGAGTGAGAGAGAGAGGTTTGGGAGGTGAAGAGATAGAGCTATCGAGAGAGAGATCGAGAGGAATGAGAAACCTGATCGCACAGAACCTTTAAATAGAGGTTCAGTAAATCTCGATAGATACAGGTGTCGAGAGGTTTCGAGTCATCTGTCGAGGAATGTGTCGAGAAAAGCAACGTCGATAGATAGAGCTATTGAGAAGGTGTCGAGGAACAAAGCAAAGACACGAGAACAGAAGCTCGATCGATCCACCAAGTGTCGAGAAGCTATCGAGAGGACAGAAGTTTTCTCGATCGATCCACCAGGTGTCGAGAAGATGTTGAGATTGCGATAAGAAAAAGCTAAGAAGCTCGACAAATAGCCAGGTATCGAAGAGGTGTCGATGAGGTGTCAAGCCAGCTTTTAAAAGCAGTTTTTCGAGAAGGGAAAAACACAAATATGAATGCAATCACGCATGCAACTCAACCAATGATCCAATCAACATATTAGACTCTCAAAATCATCTCTCAACAACAATTTTAAGCACATGGATCCCAAAACACACACACACACACACACACTAAACAAGTCTAACCGATTTTATATTTCAAAAACAAGTCAAGACAGTTTAGTGAGTATACATCAACACATGTAAACCTTGTGATGGCCAAATCACAATGTACCTGCACATGTATCAAAAGTAGCAAAGAATATTGCGTGTTGTGTGTGAAAACATCGCAAGAATGCATAAGTGTCTCTATGTTATGATGATTTGAGATATAAGAAAATCACTTTAACTCACACACAATCATAATTGTTTGATGGGGACTATCACCTTCGAGGTACATCCTATAACTCCCACATCTCCTAGAAAACACGCTTGCAATCATGTTTTTAAAGCATTTTGTTCTTTTTGCTTTTATTTCTTTGCATATTTTCTTGTATTAAGCAAACCATGCATAGGTATATAAAGGAGAGAAAAGAAATACCCAATTATGTTAAGCTTTTTGACATTGCATTTTTGCTATGCCGAAGCATATAGATGTCATTTCATGATTAGCGGGCAACAGTGGTGAGATGGTTATTTATGCCTTTCTCTTAGGATTCTCTAGTCATTCCCGTAAAAAAGAGTGATACGAGTGTTAAGTACAAGAGATCACTTAACCTTACTCATCACAAACAAAGAGCCACAAAGCTCACTTGCTTAGTTGTGGATAGGAATGCTCATCTAAGCTACAAGAGATACAAAGTTTAGAAAACTCTGTTTCAAATGCCATTTTAAGATTCACAAAAACCAATGTACACATACACACACTGTTTTTTTATTTTTCAATTTTTCATTCTTTTTTTTTATTTTTATCTGAAAAAAAAATAAAACAAAAACTGAAAGTAAGCAAACAAAAACATGTTAATCAAAGTAAAAAAAATGCATAATACTAGACTGGCTCAAAAACAGTAAAGCAAAACACACAAGTAATGCAAAAACAAAAACAAGAAGGGGGAGAAAGAGAAAAAGTGATTAAATCACTTGGAACCCTTTTCCTTCCACACCTTGGAAGAATCTTTCCTTTTTATAAACCCTTGAACCGGTGATGAGAGGGGAGAATTGAAACCGTTCAAGTTCGAAAGGAACACGAAAGCTTTGAAAAGATCTCCAAGAGGAGCAAGAGAGGTTTAAAGCTGATTCTGGATCCTGGATGCTATCATACCATTGCTCTGTTGAATGGCTAACCACTTATAGTAATTTGGTCGAGTATGATTGGTAATACCACAATGATGATAGAGATGTTGCTTCTTTTGTTTATGCTTTTGAGAGTTAGCCTTCTTAGCCCTAGGGTTTTTAGTTTCCTTCTTCTCAAGCTTAGGGGGTGCTCCTAAGATGGATTTACCCTTGTCTAGGTTCTCACTGGCTAATTCAGTTTTAACATCATTGTTCTCAATTTTATTGTTATTAGCAGAAGGAACAAAAACAGTAGTATTAGCAGAAGCAATATTAGAAGAAGAGAAATCATACCCCAAACCGGTTCGATCAGAAGCAGATTTCTGAATGCTGAGCATCTCATCCAACTTCGCACTTGATGTCCTCTCCAATTGAGCTCTAACTTGAAATAGCTCCGCTTCAAGCTTCTTGGTCTTCTCAGCCAAGAAATTGTTCTCGAATCTCAATGCCCCAATGCTCTGATTGGCTTCATCAAACTTAGTAGAAAGCTCCTCACGGTCAAGTTCCACATCACTGAGCTACTTCGTGGCTAGCCTATAGAGTTTTTCATGCTTCTCAAAAAGCTTGTACAGTTTCTCATAGGCTATATGGATATCATCTTGATCATTCATCTTTTCAAAATTAGCATCCACCAATTCTTCTTCTTCATCTTCATCTTCTACAATCCCTTCAGTAGGATTGACAGTGGCAGTGAAGGCATTCAAGATTCCATCATCCTCATTGTCGGAATCATCCTCAGGCTTAGTATCGCTCAAGGTAACAGCAAGTGCCTTGCTCTTCCCAATGCTCTTGAGATATGTGGGACACTCCTGTTTCATGTGACCGAAGCCTTGACACCGGAAGCACTTAAGTTCTGTGGGAACAGTGTACTAACCATCATCCATAGCATCCTTCTTCCCTTTATCTTGGCTCTTGAATTGAGAAGAACTGGATTGCCTATGGTCATTGTCGAAGCCTTTTCCATTGGCATTTTTCATGAACTTCTTGAATTGCCTGGTGATATAGGACTTCATCTTAGAATCTTCATTGTCTGAAGACTTTTCCATCTCATTGCTCTTAGCCTTCAGTGCCATGCTCTTACCTTTACCCGGCTTGCCAATTCTTGTCAACCCTAGCTCGTAGGTTTGCAGATTACTAACCAGCTCAGTTAGAGGAATCTTGTCAATATCCTTTGATTCCTCTATCGCCGTGATCTTGGCATGGAATCTCTCGAGCAGAGATCTGAGCACTTTCTCACAATCTTGGGTTCTGGAATAGTTTCTCCAAGATTAAAGGCAGAGTTCACTATGTCTTTGAGTTTTGCATAGAACTCGTCAAATGACTCATCCTCCTCCATCTTTATCTCTTCGAAGCTTGTAGTGAGCCTCTGCAGCTTCGAATCCTTGACAGCCTTTGTTCCTTCATAAGTTGTCTGGAGGATGGTCCATGCTTCCTTTGCAGTTTCTATGGAGGATATCTTCTTAAATTCCTCATTTGTGACTACACTGAACAACGCATTCAATGCCCTACTATTGAAGTTTTCTGCCTTGATCTTTGCCACGTCCCAATCGGCTGGCGCTTCCTTTGGGTTGGTCCAGCCAATTTCTACAACTTGCCACACCTTCTCATCTAGAGACTGCAAAAAAGCTCTCATGTGTACTTTTCAGTATGCATAGTTAGTCCCATCAAATAAAGGAGGGATAATGAGAGATTTTCCTCTATCCATAACAACAGAGGTCAATGGATCACACACAAGGATTAAACCCTAATCAAAGTGTGCCTGCTTTGATACCACTTGATAGGCCAAAAAACGTATTGACCTCTTGTGATGGATTAAGTTGATTAGTTAGCCAAGTTATTAATTAATCAAATTAACATGCAAAGCGCGTGGTAGCACAAACAAATCACCAATTAAACTAAGTATGCAGCGGAAATTAAATGACACGGTGATTTGTTTACGAATGGGGAAAACCTACACGGCAAAAACCCCACCGGGTGATTTTAAGGTCACCACTTTCGAAATTCCACTATTATCACAACAAGCGGTTACAAGTAAAGGAATCCCAAGTACCATACCAACCTACAGTTGAACCCTTACCCCAATACCCAATTGGATTTGTTTTGTAGTGACAATTTCTCCTTTCAATGCACGGCTCCGAAGTACGTGACTAACCAATTGCGCGGATCCTAGTATGCGACTTCAATCACCAACTAGAGAAGATTTTTGGCTGCAAAGTTCTTCCATTCATCCACACGTTGAAGATCAAGAAGATGCTTGGTTACAAAATCCTACGGTGCAGATTACACAGCAACTTCTTCAAAAGAGAGATGAACTAGGGCAAGAACTTTGTCTTCGGTCACAACTTGCTTGAATAAGGATTTCTCAATGCTTGTGCAACTTGTGTACACTTTGACGGCCCTTAAAATAATCCTTTTATATGTCTAGGATTAGGAGAAAAGAAGGCCCAAAGACACATCCACAAATTCCAAGAAAATCAGATCAGGATTCTGAAATTTGTAATTCTCGACAGATAGAAGCTATTGAGCACCTGTCGAGAAGCTGTTGAGCCTCAGGGCTGGAACAGCTCTTTAAACCTCGACACATGCTAGCTGTCGAGCTTTAATGAACTTTCACTTTTCAGCTTGTTTCTTAAACAGACTTGATGACTTCGACACTTGATCTTGAAACACAGTTTCTTGAAGCATAAAACACATCCTAATTCTATCCAATTACAAGTAAAGTGCATTTTGTCAAAGGATTAACCAACTACATAAAAGAATGACATATGTTCTAAACAAGTGAAACACATATGTGCTAACAATCTCCCTCTTTGGTAATCCATCACAAAACCATAACAAACAAATGAACATATGAGAGAAGTCATAAATCACTCAACTCATAACTTTGTATAGTTTGTGTGGATGTCATCTTGCTCATCCATCTTCTCAAATTTTGATTCCACCAAGTCTTTTTCTTCATCCACGTCTTCCATAATCCCCTCAGTAGGATTGACACTAGCGGTGAAGGCCTTTAGGATTCCGTCATCTTCATTTTCGAAATCATCCTTAAGTTTGGTGTCACTCAAGGTAGCAGCAAGTGCTTTGCTTTTCCCAATAGACATGAGATAAGTGGGGCACTCTTGTTTCATGTGACCGAATCCGTGACACCCGAAACACTTGAGCCCTGAGGAAACAGTGTACTGACTGCCATCCCTAACATCATTCTTCCCTTTGTCTTGGCTCTTAGACTAAGAAGAGCTTGATTGCCTATGGTCCTTGTCGAAGCCCTTTGCATTTGCATTTTTCATGAATTTCTTAAATTTCTTGGTAATATAGGACTTCATTTTAGAATCTTCATCGTCGGAAGACTCATCTGTGTCACTGTTCTTGGCCTTCAATGCCTTTACTTTCTCTCAGGCAGAGATCTGAGCACCTTTCTCATAATCTTGGGTTCGGGAATGGTTTCCCCAAGCTTGAAAGCTGAGTTCACTATGTCTTTGAGCCTGGCATATAAGTCATTAAATGACTCATCCTTCTCCATCTTGATTTCTTCGAAGCTAGTAGTGAGCCTCTGAAGCTTTGAATCCTTGACGGCCTTGGTTCCTTCATAGGTAATCTGAAGAATGGTCCATGCCTCCTTTGCAGTTTTAGTGGAGATCTTCTTGAACTCCTCATTTGTGACCGCACTGAATAAAGCATTTAATGCCCTACTGTTGAAGTTTACCGCCTGATCTTTCCATCATCCCAGTTGGTCGGCACTTCCTTCGGCTTGGTCCAGCCTATCTCCATAGCTTGCCGCACTTTCTCATCTAATGACTACATACTTTCCAGTATGCATAGTTATTTTCATCAAATAAAGGAGATACAATGAGTGATTGTTCTCTATCCATGACAAACAGGGGTCAATGGATCACACAGCAAAGATTAAACCCTAATCAGAGTGTGGTTGCTCTGATACCACTTGAAAAGCCAAAAATGTATGGATCCCTTGTGATAGAATAATTGATTAATTTGCTAAGTTTAATTCATTGATAAAATTAACATAAAATGTACGTGGCAGCACAAACAAATCACCAAATAACTAAATATGCAGTAGAAATTAAATGACACAGTGATTTGTTTACGAATGAGGAAAAACCTCTGAGGCAAAAACCCCACCAGGTGATTTTAAAGTCACCGCTCCTGAGAATCCACTATTATCAAAACAAGCGATTACAAGTAAAGGAATTCCAGTACCTTATACCAACCTACAGTTGAACCCTTATCCCAATACCCAATTAGACTTGTTCTGTAGTGACAATCTCTCCTTGTAATGCATGGCTCCCAATACGTGACTAACCAAAAGATGCGCAAATCCTAGTACACAACTTGATCACCAACTTGAGAAGGATGTTGGCTTCAAAGTTCTTCAGTTCATCACACGATGAAGATCATGAAGTTGCTTGGTCACAAAATCATACAGTGTATAAACACAGCAGCTTCTTCAAGATGAACTAAGGCAACTAGGTTTCCGATTACACTTGTGGAATTATGTTCTTTTGCAACTGTGCTCTTGACTGTGCAACCTATGACGGCCCTTAAAATAATTCTTATATATGTTTAGGGTTGTGAGAAAGGAAAACCCAAATACGTACTCACGGATTGCATGAAAAATAGTTCTGAAAAACTGAGTTTCATAAACCTTGATAGATAGTTATCTATTAAGCTAGCTGTCGAGCCACTGGCTTCAGTAGCTTTTAAACCTCGATAGATACTAGCTGTCGAGATTTAAAATCTAGCACTTCTTCACTTGTTTCTTGGACAAACTTGCATGACTTCAATACTTGAATTTGAACTCTTGTTCCTTAAAGTATTAAACACATCCTAGATCTATCCAATTACAAATAAAGTGCATTTTGTCAAAGGATTAGCCAATACACAAAATATTGACATATATTCCTAACATCAAATCACATATGTCCTAACAACTATAATTCCCATGCACCAAATTAAATCATGTTATTATATAGTTTTTGATCACCTTCAGTAGAAATTGATAGAGTTCTGCTACGGCCAATGTATCACTGATATTGTATCCTTCCGAACTTTTTGCATAAGAGAATTCAATGCCAACCGGTTCATCCACAAATATTATACTAGCAACCTGAAAAAAAATGAAGGCCATTTCTTTCGGTTTACATGAACACCTAATCAACCATCGAATTGACAACGTAATTTTCATGAAAACCTTATTATTGGAGGCTGCTAAAGTTTCGTACCTTTGTCGAGGAGTATGGGTTCAACTTCAATTTTGGTGAGTTGCTTTTGGATCTTTCATAGTCAAATGATAATGGACCTAAGCAAAAGAAAAGCCTACACTTAATATATATATATATATATATATATATATATATATATATATATATATACATATATATTAATTCTTTTGCTAAGAGTCTTATTACTCAACAAGCATTTCTTGGCGTTTCTAATGAAAACATACAGGTTTCAAATACCCACTCTTTGGTTATAATTATCAAATTAACAAAAATCATAGTAAATAAAGGGTTTGGCTTACCTCCACTACATTTTTAATTAGACATGTTCTTTTGTATTAAATATACAATGGTAAGTGATAGTAAGTTTTAATTCTTATCTTTTATCTAGTTAGTGGGCAGTGGCGGAACTAGGATTTGAGTTGGGGGGTGGGGAATTTATATATAATACACGCATTTACACATTATGCGAATATATAATATTTGAGACCAATTTGAAAAATTAAAAGCTGTTTATTTAAAAACGGAGTGATATTTGAAGTGATATTTAATATAATTATACAAAAAAAGCTTACTCATAATGTTGTATTTATCTATTTATATATTTCTTAATTTTTTTAGAGCCAAAAAACTCAAGTTATGAATGAAACTATTAGTAGTTAGATAAATATTGAGTGCAATAGATGTGAATTTCTATTATTTTGGTTAATGTGGACCCATAAAATGTTTAAATTATAATATGATAGGCAGTGGCGACTCTAGGATTTTTCTTGAGGGGGGTCATTAAGAAACTTAAATTAAACAAATTTTAATAAAAAGATAACTTGAATATATTGTGTTATTGATAAAAAAAAAAAACACATACAAGAAATTTTACAATTTCTTTCTCCGAGTTTTCATATTTTGAAATGGTCACATGATAGTTTATTATCAATTGTCATTATCTATTGTCAATGTAGATGTAACCATTTTATTTTGTTAAGTTTGTATACCATTTTTATTTTTGTATAGTTGTCATTATTTATTAGTTATTTTATAAATTATTGACCTTATATTAATTATTGACCCACATAACCACACTCATCCATACAAAAATAATACATCTAACAATCACTAACTTTACTATTTTTTTTTTCTTGAATCACTAGTTTTGTAACAAAAAGTTATTATAACATGATAACAATATACACATGTAACAAATCCTCTATATTTCTTGGTTATTAAATTATATAAAGTTATAGTATATTTATACTATACATGTACACCTTCACATACATCACAATTCACACAAATAACATTATATCAAAAAATAAAAAATAATGCACAAAATTAGTATAAAAAACACACACACACACACACACACACACACACACTCTCACATATATATAATATAAATTTATATAAAGAGAGACATTTAGAACTCACAAACACTCACATTTTACTATTAGGGTCGGAGATATGTGGAAAGTTACATAAAAAAATAGAGATGAGATGAGATTCATGAGAGAAAGCAAGAGTAATTTGTGTTGTTAATTAGTTTTGGGATGAACTATCTATGTTGTTTGATTTTCGTACTAAATTGATTTGTTATCAGGGTGTGCAAGATTTAAGCCAAGTTGTGCAAAAATATTTTTAAGGGTTAAATTAATAAAAAAATATTATATATATATATATATATATATTTTTTAGTCAGGGGTTCATTTGAACCCCTTCACTTACAAGTACAGCCGCCCCTAATGATAGGGATAGACTAAAAAATTCAGTACAAGGCATGCTAGTAGAAGACTTTAGGTTCCTCAATGATTCATTTAGAAGTTGTACTCTATTTCAAGACCAAAAAAACAAAGAGACATTTAATAAACCCAAAAACAAAAAGTAGACAGGTTTATTTAATAATAACTAAGGGTATTTTTCAAGAGGGCTAGGCAGCAACTACCCCCCTTGACCCCCTAGCTTCGCCCTTATTAATGGGTGATATGACAATCTCTCATTAAAACAAAAAGAAATTTTTTATAAAAAAAATATTGAGGGTAAGTCAAACCCCTTTATTTGTCATATTAATTGGCAGAGAAAAAAAATTAATGTGAAGTGAGAGCATATTTTGAGTGTGAATTGGTTCATGTTCTATCTTTTAAATTAATGTAAGCTTATACAGCTAGCCCAAATTAGTTCCTTAAAAAATTGCCTTTAAAAAATTATTTTTATCACATAATTTTTTTAAAAAATTAATTAAAAAATTTTATATTTCTGATATGAGAATTTTTTTTTTTTCAAAAAAATCTTTTTCCATTAGTTAATCAATTAATTGTGTACTTAATGACAATTTTTTATTTTAAATGGTTGAAAGACGTGAATTGATTTGAAACTTAAAAAACTCAATTGAATCAAAATAAAGTTAAAGAACTATAATAAATTTTAGTCAAACTTAATTGGTAAAAATTAACATCAATAGCAATAAATATTTTTTTTTTTAAAATAGTTGTAATTCCTACAATGAAATTGTGTCTTTATATTGGGTTTGGTTAATGTGTGCCCTTAGGGCACATATTAAGCCATTCATTTTTAGAAATATTTTTTCGAGAATTGAAAAAGTTATCAATACTTTTTCAATTTTCGAGAAAATATTTCTAAAAATAATTAATTATTGTATACCTTTAAGATACACATTCGCAAAATTAAAAAATAATAATAATAATAATGGCGGTGACAGACTGACTGGCATTATTAGTTTCTCCTTATAGGAAGGAATGTAAAAGTGAGAGATAATGCAAAATTTCCTCTGTTTTGCAACAGAAACAAAAAGAAAAAGGTACGGTGGATGAGTTAAATTCAGCACACACATGCCCATTTCGTATACAAGGCCAGAAACTGTGGAACAGCCAGTGAGCCAAAGCACGAGAGGGTCATCTTCTGGACTTCTCTCAGACTCAATGAAATAGTAGAATAGTTGCACCTCATCAGATTTGCTTCCCCCAATGTACCTAAAAATAAAATACAAAAAACCCTTAACATGTTAGTGTATCTTAATTAATAATTAATAAGATTGATAAAACTGTGATCACACAACTGATCAGAAGTAACAAAACTAAAAGCTTTAGCTCACACCCAGCTTCAAGTTTGAAAGGAAGATCACCCGAAAAGCCAGGAAGCCTATTGATGATCGACAAATCAGACTGTGATGCTCATGCGACTGCGTTGGCATAAAGCCAACAAACAAACTATGAACAACCACGTAATTGTGCTCATGCTTCTTCACTTCTGGTTCTGGAAATGGTTAACTTAATTAACTGGGTTTCTTTTATTAGTTTGTTTGTGAATATTAAGGGCATGTTTGGTATATCAACTTAAACACATGTTTTCAGTTTTTAAATAATACTAGTCGTTAACTCGTGCAATGCACGAGATTGTTTTAGAGAAAATTATATATATTTACTTTCTCAAATTAATAATCACTTGGAAAGAATAAGATTTCATCTTCTACGTACTATGGCTCAAAGTGTACCATGAAAGTATTATTATATTTGAAATGAAACTTAACAATCATATACCAATTATGGCAAAAAATTAGATTAATTGAGTGATATATATGAATGCTTACTTTTTGATAGAACACAAACCTAGATAGGCAAATATATCATTTAACTATTTTTTTATTCATTATTTTACTAATTAAAAATATATATTCATTTTCCTCCATAATCTAGAATGTAGATGATAAACCCTAGGGATAATAATTTAATGATTTAACTACTTTTAGAGATAATTTTATTGCTAAATTCATCCAAATAAGTTATAAACACCCCCACTTTTGCAAACTAAAGAAACTGTTATTCAAATAATTGGTAGTAAATAGAGATATAATAGCTACCAAAATGGCTTTTACTACAATATCTGAAAATTCTCAAAGGAAATAAAGGCATGGGCTGCACCATTGCTTTCTTTGTTGGCCCTTTGAAAAATATTATGCTATTTTCTCTTACTATTTCAAATTCAATAAACAATGGAATGGTTTGTTTTTATAAATGATGGTGGAACATAATTCTTAATGTACAACTCCTAGTCTACACTTGAAAATATGTCTTTATACTTTTTTTTTATACATATATTATTTGTTCTTGGTATGACATGTTTTACTTCATAAATTATAGGCCTGAAATAGGTTTAGATATTCTAACTCAAACTTAAATCACTAAAAAAAAAACGTTCTTAGGCCGCGTTTTTAAAACGTGGCTATAGGTCAGAAAAACGTGGCTATAGGACGATTTGGTCTATAGCCACGTTTTTTTGGCCACGTTTTCACCCTTAGCTTAAAATGCGTAACTATAGGCTTGAGGGGTCTATGGCCACATTTTTTTAAATGTGGCCATAGTTGGAGGCTAAAGCCACGTTTTAAAAGCGCGGCCGTAGTGATGGGCTGAAGCCAAGTTTTAAAAACGTGGCCATAGCGCGGCTTCAGCCCATCACTATGGCCACATTTTTAAAATGCTGCTTTATCCCACAACTATGGCCGCGTTTTGAACGCAGCTATAACCCCTTAAAACGTGGCTTCAGCCCATCACTATGGCCACGTTTTTAAAACGCTGTTTTATCCCACAACTATGGCCGCGTTTTGAACGCAGCTATAACCCCTGAATACTTCACAACAGCCTACTCTACGCCCTCATCCCCCTTTTGCTTTTTGGTAACTTGCTTCTCTAGCTGTTGTTCAGCTTCTCTCTTGCCTTCAAGAAGATCAAAAGGAACACAATTACACTAGAAACATTTTTTTTCCTTTGACTTTCCTACACTTTCTCAGCAATGAAACACAAAATTGATGCCTACAGTTCAAACAGCAGGATATAACAATCATAATAACAACAATATTTCAAAAAATAGAGAAACTTTCTAGTTTCCACAAAGCATCTATACACTGAAATTCCAAAAATTAATTTGCCTACATCACAACAATAATGCTATTTTTGTGAATGTAAAAAGCCTCCCAATGAACCAAACCAAGCATAACTCATCAACTCTATATGAGAAGCAACTTGAGTTCTTTTGTACCTATTATTATTTTTATAGGCAGGATTTTGGAAGACATCCACAATTACTTTGGCATCTATCTCAACAATAAGACAAGTGATATTTAAGGTAATTCCAACAAATATAAAAGTAATTCCAATCAGCACTGAAAGCCAATAATCACATATCTATCAGTATAACAGTATCAACTGTTATCCTTACCTCCAAAGTGATGACTCCACGAAAATGTCTTTCCTCTTGCTTTTTGGTGTACCCAAGCTGTAAAATAAATGAGAGGTCAAAGAAAATCCTACAGTTTGTTGACCAGCCGTTTGAGGACTAGTTGCCTAGGACAAGGAAATAATTAACATATAATGAGCAAGGAATACTAAAAGACTAAATAACTAAAATAACAAGTTATATATATTAATTCCCCAGGGGACAGGAGCAACAAAATCCAATCAATGCACTTGTTCTTCCAAACTCATCCACTTTACATTGGAGTAAGAGATCTGCTCATTTTTTTTTATTGATAAGAATTGAGATGGGCAGCAACTAACAACCTTGATACAACTTTAGAGATCTTTCACCTTTAATAAAATTCCCAAGGTCAGCAAGGGCAAATGTTGACCAATGAATGAGGACAACTTCTTGGCTACGAGAAGGTATATTATGTAGATAAATTTCAAAATAATAAACACTTTCATTTATTGATAAATTGAAGGGATTCGAAAGATTATATGCCAAATATAAATTTTAAAAATCCTTCTAATTGGAAAATGTCCATGCTTAAGACTAAAGTTTACTGAACTAAAAAAAAAAAAAAAGACAGAAAACCTCACCTCACTGGATGTAACATGCTGGAGAAACTTATCCTCAAATTCACGACAAAGTTCCAAGGCTAGAGCCCTGGTACCCTCAGAACTATTTAGCATTTGCTCACCAAGCCTTACCAACTCATCCTGAACTACTTGAGACTTGCCCTGCAACCTGCACAAATGTGAAGGACAGGTGTTGATAAGGAGCCAAATTAGATGGAAATTCACAACATGCATGGCAGAGGGAAGACTGTAAATCCATTCATATGTTGTTCTATTAGAAAAGGTTAAAAGCCAATAAATTAAAAGAAACAATTAATTTCTATTAGTCAAATGAACCATAAAAAGATAAACTATCTAAACCTAGAAAAAAGAAGCAAAAACCATTTTTTTTAAAGCAGTAAAACACATAGATATGCCACTGCACCCCAATGAGAATTGAAAAACTACTAACCACAAAGGTCTCAAACCTACAACTAACCAACAAAGCAAGCTACACCAGTGCAGCCCAAGCTGCAACATAGTGCAGCACATAGTGCCCATGCACACTTAAATGAACGAACCGTGTGATTATGATCAGCCAATCAATCTACTTTGAAAGAGGCCAAAAAGAGTGAAGGATTTCCACACGTTGGTGCATTGACAAAAAGAAGTCCAACTCAAAACCCAATAGACTTCCAGAACTGACAAGTAATGGTAAAAAGAATTATTTTCAAAATTATTATTATTATTATTTTATGTTACATTGTCCAAACCAAATTGTCTATGATGTTCTCACTTTCATTCAATGGCTCAATTCATACAAACCTAGTGATGTGGAAAGAACGAAGACCATTTTATTTTAATTTTTTATTATTTAATTTTAGAAGTCAAATTACATTTGTTTTTGCTGCAACATTGGTTTTTATTTTAATTCTTATTAGCTAATTAGATTATTGTGAGGTTGACCAAGAGTGAATCTATTTCAGTAAGGAAAAAGGACTTTGCCTATGGGAGAGATTGATTTGGAATCGGGCAGAGGAAAAGGTGATGGGCCTCACATGCCCACATGCATTCACCCGGGGTTGAACACTCATATTAGAGCCTTTCTTGGTACAGTAATGAAACTGATAGGCAGAGCCAAAGAATTTTGGTACAGTAATGAAAAACTCCATCTTAAAAGGAACAAACTTACCATAACCAATTAGGTAAAAATGAAAGAAAAAGAGAAATGTTTACCTCAATCCAATGTAGAGGAGTATCTATCCTAATCCTAATGGTGTTCATGTAGATTCTAATTCTAAGTCTCAATCTACTGTGGAACAAACTCTAGAAAATCTGAGAATGAAGATTCCTCACTGCTTGGTGAAGAAAAAATTTAACAATAGAGCAAAGAAATAGTAAGTTACCTAAGTTGAATCATAACTACAATAGTTATTGTCCTTTACCTGGAAAATTTTCACATTAATTTAAATTATTTGAAAAGAACAATAACTATGCAGCAATTTTAGTTCTTTTATTTTCAAAAAAAAAAAAATTATAGTAGGAAGCTATCTAAATGGGAATGTACTTTGTTTATCCCCAAACAATTAACTTTTTTTATTTTTTCCAGAAGTAGTAAAACTATGTAGTAAATGTATGAGATAGAATTTATGAAATCATAAAACTACCTAGTCAAGTGCGCAGAAAATGCACGAGCAAAAGTGTCACCCCTTCCTTTAGCATCTTCAATTCTGCCTTCACTTGCTACCGCCTACCATGTTGGTCCTTAAAATCTCAAAATCATAATGAGACAATAAAACCAACCCTTAATATATTTTTATACATATATTGGCTCTAAAGCTTCCCACTTCTTATACCAAACAATCAATGAAAAATTAATAAAGCACACAAGCTACTCCCAACAACATACACGTGGTAGCACAATATTACTATAACCAAACAAAACAAGAGTGCACATAGCACAATAGATTAAGAATAACTTTCTCAAAATGGCTGAATGATGTACTTGAGACAACAGTCACATCCCTACCCACCAGAGTTTTAGATCACTCATCACTTTACAGGATACAATCAAATCCAATTGCTCACTTACAATCATGACTTCACAGGCATTGAACAAGAAATATAAACATTAACTCTAGTAATCGTGCAACACAAGTACCAACTCAAATCCACTTCCTTCAAGTCACTTCTTTACATTCCAAACTTATCCCACTCCAATTCATAGCATTGTTTAGCATTCAGCCTTTCAAAGTTCCATCAATTTTATCCACCCAATCATTTTATTAGAGCATAGCATTTTATTATAGGTACAACGTACACAAGAACATTTTTGTTGACATCATGCAGTTTATGTCATTAAATCTCAAGCCAAAGAAAGGTATTATTGTTAGGCACCCTAGTGAACTTGATAAAAGATTTTTGAAAGAAAGTGACTCATTGAAATCAAAGGCAACAAAGATGAAAATCGCTGAGTCTAAAGTGCTCAGCTAGGCATCAAAGCCTACATTCAACTAATACATTTTCTTCGCAGAGGGGCCCATTGGCACCATCGTTCAAGAAGCTAAGTGATTTTAGAGACTTACAGCCCCTAGAAGTTTGTCATTTTCACTGTAGCCCCTTCAAACATTGAGGCTAAAAGGATACCCACAAGTTTCAAAGAGTGGCACTGAGCATAGTCTTTGTCAATTAACCACTATGAGAATTAACAGTTAATAGTTACAAGTCAATCAGCTATTGAATGTTTTTTGGTCATATAGTGTCCCTTATATCTACTAATGGACAACTTTGCCCTCCCAGATGTACTGTGCAAACAAGAAAGATGATTCTATACACTTTCTAAAAGAGTTTTAGGCCCTCCAATAGAAGTATGATCCCACCAACCCCACTTAGAGGCCTTCCATAATTATCCATGATTCTTGTTACATGGGTAGCATGTTTTTTTGGGGAGGGGGGAGGTTAACTGTGTTAATAAAAGAATAGAACTAAATGTAACCTGTAAAGGGTAACTACACCTTAGTAAATAATAAGTTAAGAATAGTGAGCAGTCTGTCACATAAGCATTTAGTATATTACCTATACTGAATAGAAAACTCCAAATTGATTCTAACCAAACAATATCTCATAACAAGATGAAAGTCTAACTTAACAAATAGACAACCATAAATATAAAGTACTAAGAGAGATGCCTAACTAAAATCACAGTCCCAATCAGTGACAAAAGGCTCTATATATATGCTGATCTAACTTTCGTTGTCTAAGCCAAAGCTTGAACACAAACAAACTATCAGTTGATCTGATCTTCTAGACAGTGGGTCTTGCAGTAAGTGCCTTGTGTCTATGGAATCACAAAATGCATACCCTGACAAAATGCATAGCTGATCTTTTTAACTTTTGGAGTTACTGAAGCAAATATATAAGTTCCTTACAAGACTCGCATCAAGATTGCTAAACTACCCTTTAGTATTAACCTGTATATATTATTTTCCACCAAGATGGATAAGAATGCTACCAATATAGCCTTTATTTGTATTTATCTTTCTTGATTGAAAATTTTTACAGTAACCGCACTTCATTTTAGGTATGATATCTTTAATAGTTAACAGAGTATGACAGTGAGGTTCACAGTCTATATTTACACTCCGATGTGTCTGACATTATTTCTTGATAATTAAAATCCCAACAGTGAAAAAAAAAAAACTGACTCTTTCTTTCCTATCAAATATACAAAGATTCAAACTTCAAAAACCAAAATCAAACTAAACCTCTATATCAAACATACACAACGCATCTAAAACTAATACATTGGAATTCAATCCAAACTAAATTCACCGATTTCTCCACCAAACAAACACTCCATAGCGATCCGATACAAACTTCAAAATACCCAATCAGGTGAAACAAAAAGATGATAGAAAAAATGACAAACCTGCACGAGTACCAGTGGAACCACCTCGTTTAAGACCTTTCTTCTTCAAGATGATGCTCGTCCCAATGAACACACTTGCGTACCTAATTTCGATCGAAGAAGATGAGCACCTTCAATTGCCGATTGAGATCCTCGAACAAAATGTTCCAGAGAGCCTGCGAGAAAAAAAAAATGGAGGAAGTTAGGAACTGATTTGCTATGAACTGGGTTTAAAAATTTACCTGTGGCGTGTGAGGGCTTCAGATCAGAGAGATGGAGGGTGACAGCTTGAGATCGGGGAGATGGAGAGTGAGGGGTTGAGGTCGAAGATGGAGGGTGAGGGGTTGAGAGTGACAGATCTAGGGTGAGGGTTAAGATCGGATGGAGGGTGAGGGCTAGATTGAGAGATGGAGGCTGGTGATGTGCGAAGGGAGAGGGTTGGAAATTTCTTACCTTCGTATTTATACAAAGATTAAAGCCGCATTTTTAACATGCGGCTATAGGCAAAACCTGAAGCTGTGTTTGAAAAACGCAGCCCCATCCCTAACTAAAGCCGCGTTTTAAACACGCGGCTTAAGACTAAATTTAAAGCCGCGTTTTAAACACGCAGCTTCAAACTAAATTTCTTAAAAATTTTAGTTAACATTGTAAAATAAAATAAAATTGAAATATGAAGGTCCTAAAGCCGCATTTTTTAAACGCGGCAATAGCTCCACCCCAAAAAACGTGGCTATAGCTCAAAAAAACGCGGCTTCAGACACGTTCTATGGCCGCATGTTTAAAACGCGGCTTCAGTTGTTTTCTTTAAGCCGCGTTTTTTTAAAACAGGGCTTTAGCCATTCTATAGCCACGTTTTTACAAACGCGGCCTAAGACCCGCGTGTTTTGTAGTGAATACTACTGAAGATTTACTCTAGCATAGTTATACAAACACAAATTTTATGGTCACATGACATAATGATTTTGACTTGAGGCTAAGGAATTTTACTCTCCAAGTCTTTGTTTAATAATTACATAACTAATTGGAAAAGAAACATTGACTAAATTTTAGGAAAACTTTATTAAATAAAAAAATTACAATATTTTTAATGGATTGAACTGAATATGATCCTTTATAGATCAAATTGACAAAAGTAATTGGGTTAAATTATATTGTTTAATAGTATATAATAATTATTACATATCATAAACTCAACAAACTATCAGAAGAAAAAAAAAACTATTATTTATTATTATTATATTAAACAAAAAAAAAACTGTTATATACTTTTATATAATGTGTGAAATGCTGTACAGCTAGTTCAACGTCACAATTTAGCAACAATAAAAAAAATTTCACATCACAATTTACAATACATTCAGCCAAAGTTTTTACTTTTAGAGCATCCACAGCAGTGGAGCTAAAAATTTAGCTATTTGACACTACAAAAAGTTACTTTATCTATTTTACCTACACACATGCTGCAACAATGGATCTATTTTAGCTTTCAACACAATAAAATAATACAAACAACACAATAAAAATAATACAAACATCACAATAAAATAAGATATCTACTACAATAAAATAATATATCCACTATAACAAAATAATATATCTACTACACACAACCATCACAACCACACACACAATCACAACCACAACCACCACCACCACCATCACCACCACCACCATCACAGCCACACAACCACACACACAATCACAACCACAACCACCACCACCACCACAACCCACAACAAAGAAAAAAAATCAACCAAGCCCACACCCACTAGACCCACCAAGCAACACCCACACCCACCACCACGAAACCCACCCGAGCCACCGCCATGAACACACCGATCTACCCACAAACCCAACCGACCCACCACCACGAAACCCTCCTAAGCCACCACCACAACACACCGACGCCAATGAACCCAACTGACGCCGACTATTCAACCACACCATAGCACACTGGTGGCGCGGGTCTGAGGCAGATGGCGGTGTGGATCTGAGGATGATCGGTGGCAGCGATGTTGAGGATGAGTCGGGTTGGCAGCGGTGAAAGAGTGAGCTTAAAAGAGTTTTGATTAGAGAGCTTCAAATGAGAGTGACTGAGAGAGAGGCACGGTGTAAGAATAAAGGAATGAAAAAAAAAATGAACCAACTTGTATTATTTTAATCCCGGCTAGAATAAATTTTTTTTCTTTTAGCTCTCAGCTACAGTGCACATCTATAGATAGATGTGCACTGTAGCAATCAAGCTAAAAAAATAGCTTTAGCTCCATTGCTGGATGGTGGTTTTTTGTGTTTTGGTGGAGCTAAAATAGCTATATAACTATTTAGCTCCACTGCTGCAAGTGCTCTTAGTCAGTCAAATAGGTAAATGTCATTTATGAACTGCTATATAGTAGTGATAGCAGACAGAACAATAGAGCAAGAGAGAAAACAAAGAGAGAGTGAGAAAGTTGTACCACCAGTTGGACTGGTTTAGGAGGGCATGGCAAGGCAAGGCGGCGCTTCAATGGGGTAGATAGATTTTTTTCTTCTTCTTTTTATTGTTATTTTTATGGGGGTTTACTCGTATTAGGTTAGTTCAATATTCTGAGGTTGAAGGAGGAGATTCTATAATTTGAGGGAGGGCCCAATGAAGAAAACTTTCTAAGGAAGGTGCTCGACCTCTGTTTTGAGGAAGGAGATGGGTGGTCTGAGGAAGGAGCTCGACCTCTGTTCTGTGGGTTTTTGGGTATGGTGGGCATGGTTGGTATGTTGGGTTTTGATTGAGGAATCTGTGGCCATGGGCTTGATGAGACCAATAGCAAATGGGTTGCCGTTTCTGGGTTGTAAAGGTTGGATATGGGTGGTTTGTGTCAAATCGGTTGTCTGAGGAAGGAGATTGATTCCGACGAAGAAAATGTATGTTGGTTTGTGGGTATGGTGGGTCGCAGATGTGATGTGATGCGATGCTTTGCTGTTGGTTTGCCGTGGGTTTGATCGAGGAGGAGCTGGTAGAGGAAGGCACGGAAGAGATGGCAGACCCTCATGAAAGAGAAAGGCAGAGCATCGTGAAAGGGAAAGCCTCTGAGTATCGAGTTTATTACGTTTTTTGTTGGTTTATTTTTTTTTTAACATTATGCTGAGGTGAAAAATTGTGGAAGCTTTAGAGGCTTCGGTTATATATATATATATATATATATATATATATATTGATTACACGTATTTTCACACATTTTTCACCTACACGTATTTTCAAAAAAACTGAAAATTGTTATTTAAAAACACGTACCAAACAGACCCTAATTGGTGGTAATTATTAAGCTCGTTCTCTATGACTCTATCTGGTTGTGGTCTCTAGTCTCTAGTCTCTAGTTCTAGTACATGGTATCAAAACTACCAATGAGTCAAAAAGGGCCTCCAACTTCTATCCAACTTGTCCAGCTTATTTTATTAGCTACACTTCAAAGAATTTTGAGATGTCTCTTCCTCCACCTATCATTGCTCTCTCCATTTGTTAGTCCACGATTTGTTTATTAATCTTCGAGTCCATTTGAAATCCGCTTATTTTTCTGAAGTTGAAAACTTTTTGTTGAAAGTACAATAGATAAAGGCAAAAGTTAGCTGAAATAGTACAGTGAGACTCATGAATAATATCAAAAAGTGTAGTAGGATCCATGAATAGTAACAAAAATAAGCTGAATAGTAAAATAAGTTGGCAAAAATAATATTTGCCGAATAGACACTTAGGTATATTTTTTTTAATAGTTTTACATAAACAACATTTTTACTAATATTTCACGTCAAATCATAAGTTATAAGTTATTACTAGTTTTAAACTTTTAATATGAACCTATCTATAAAAATTACTTTATTGTCCACCATTAATAGTAAATAATAATATATTATCTAGAATTTGTTAAAAATGTTGTGAATATTACATTTCTCATTTTTTTTTTTAGCACCATTGTGTTTTTCTGAAGAAAGAGAATTGCACTTTTCTTAATGGCTAAGATTGTCGTTAAAAAACTTTCTTTTAATCTCATTGCTTGTATCAAACTATTAACTCTTTTATCATTTTACTTTCTTAGCTTTTTCCTTTTACCATTGCATGGTGCACATGGTTCGGACTAAAAAAAAGAAAAAAAGTACGAGTCTATACAAGGGTTGAAAAGTATTGAGTAGGCAGGCGGAGTTAGAGGAAAATTTATTTTATGTTAATAATGCAGTAGCGAATTTCATAAATCATTTCATAATTATTGAAGTGTTAAGTTTATTGATAATAAATAATAAAGTAATGTTAAATAATTAACCGTAGAGAACTAATAAAAATCAACCAATTAAGTTGTTGTGAACAATATTTTGAAAATTACTGTATCCATAGCATTGCTCACCTTACATATCATATACATGTAGTATTACACTACCAAGAACAAAACTAGGATTCCAAGTGAAGAGGACCGGAGTATAAGTAAATTTATTTTTTTTTTTAATTTATAAAACTCCAAATAAGGCTTCATTCAGTATTAACAAATTATGAACAAATATACATAACAAAATCATTGTTTCTTATTACTTTACAATGCAATCATCTATTAACAAATACAACGACACAAATCAAATAAGTATTACATTTATATTATCTCACAAAAGGACCAATTGTTGTCACTAAGTAAAGACAAATACAAGAATGTAGGTGACATGCATAATATTTTAATTATAAATTGAATAGTTTCCAATTTATAGATTTATTAGTTATAGCATTATAAGTTATCAATGTGTGACATATTTAATTTATTACGGCTTTGTTTCCATCTCAAAAATAGTTGGAGTATTTCCTCTAAAAAAAAAAAAAAAGTCGGAATACTGTATTAATTAGAAATAGTTAAATTTAACAATATATAAATTTTTCAAGCACATGGTCCACTCACTGACTCCATCGCTCACCCACTGTTACCCCACTAGTACCAACACTATATAAATTTTTTGTAAAGCTTTTATTAAATTTTGTGGGTATGTTTGGGCTTACACGTGGTTTTTTTGGTTTTATTTGTGATGCTATTTGTGTTAGATTTTGGTTAAGGGCCAAGACTAGAGAGAGGGGGGCCAAGGCATAGGAGAGAGGGGGGCCCAAATTCTATTTCTTGAACCCAAAGCCCAGATATACATATTGGGTATCTAATACCTGCATTTTTTTAATAGCAAACAATGTTATTATGAGTTTATGACAGATGGCTAGAACTTTCTCTCTCTCACATACTTTAGCTACTAAAATAAATATTTTATTCTTGATAGATGTTTATTCTTCATTATTAATAAAATACCAAATGTGCTGTGTTTTGTTTTGATATATCTTAATATTTTCTTTTGAGCCATATAAAGATGTGATCTAAATATTCTGGCTAGTAGTTTATGCTAGATTTTGTATTAACAAAAAAAAAAAAAAATAGTATAGTTTTTGAAAAATTACTCATTTTTTAAAAAATTTTAAGGTTGAAACAAACAAAGCACAAACATTTTAAAAGTATAACTCTTACTAAATCTATAGCTGGATATTACCAAAATTTACATTTCAAGAATAAGTAGGAAAAAGAAAATATATAAAAGTTGCATAAATGAACGATGTTAAAGCTGTCAAGTTTCATCGCTCTTTTATTGATTACACCAATAATACTAAAACGATTTTATTGAACAAGTGCTCGATCTCTCTTACATAAATGGGCAAGAACACTATTGACTAGAGAGGATAGTAAGCAAACCACCTATTAACCATGGCAAAACATTCCTTAGGCTTGTACTCAGGAGCAGTGTGGCCCGCTCCCTACACAAAGGCAAGGCATATAATGGAGTTAGCTTTTGTAATTACTTGGGTACATCATTAGAGAAAAAGTATATATTGATTGGAATATCATTCTTGCCTTTACAGTTGCATATGTCAACCGACTTTTTTTATAATTAGATTCCATCTTGTACCTACAAATTATAATGGATATGAGATAATAATGAAGTTTAGGATTGAAAACAACTTGCTTTACTTCAACTTATGGCTTTAGAAAAAAAGTAGGTGGCTGAGATTATAAAAGGTTCAAGTGGAAACCAACCCTGCAATTTGTCCATCAACAAACCATGGTTCCCAATCAGTGGCAATTGTCAAATTTAGAGACTCTATCCATGCATATGTAGAAATGTGTGGAATAACCATGTCATGGTCACCACTATGTACAAACAAAAGAAACAAAAATCAGTGAAGTGTCTTATTCAAGGGAATGAAAATGACAAGTATTGAGATATTCGAATTAGCTTCATGAGATGTGATTCCCAATTGCTTGTGTTACCTCTTGTAGTTAATGGAAATGACTTTTTAGTGAAGTTTCTTTCCATGAACTGATGAGTATTAAAATCTTTTTCATTTGAAATGCGTACATTTCATTATTAGATTAGATATTATAAATTTAAAGATATATTCAATGTTAAATCCTTTAAATAATAGTATGTTCATTGTTAGATAGAGAAAATAAAATCTTATCTATGAAATAAACTATCTCCATTTATGTAAATTAAGTTATAAAATAAGAAAATTACCTGTAAATCAAAATACGATACCCTTTCTTGATGAGGTTTCGATGGTATTCAAGAGTAGAAAAAACATCATCTGTGTAAGATAAACTTGCATTGCACCTTACCCACTCCCTTATGGTCCCCTAGTTGTCATGCTTGAAATTTTTGGTAAAAATATTCATAATATTGATACCTATTATTATTGTTGGTAGAATTGTCATACCTCCCTAATGTGAAGAGCCCTTTGAACAGTTTCATTATTGGCCCAAATGTAAGAGAATATATAGTTATAACTCTACAAAAACAGAAAACTACTAAAAATTAGCCAAATTGTACATGCTTACAATTATGATCCCCACACAAACAAATATTTACCCGGCACCATAGTTCAGGAACTTGAGTAAGAGAAAGGAGATGAATAGCATCCTCTCCGAGAAGGCTTGCATCCAACTTTGATCCCACTGGTTTTGGGGATGTATAACTACATATAGGTTCCAATATTTGTCCCGTAAATATTTTTTGGATGCACTGAATATTCAAATGATAAATCAATGTCAATTCCTATAAAAATTGGTAAAGAGAACTTATATTATAAAGCATTAGAAGTTAGAAGTTGTTGAGAGCTCACTCACATCTGTCACTGTGTGAAGATCATTTACGCATAGTGTATTGTTTGGATCAACATTTATATACTCGCCCTTGCAATTAGTTTTGATTGACATGATATTAAGAGAAAAAACACACACAAACACCAAGGAATTTGATTCGGTTAACCCTTTTGCATTGAGAGCTCAATTGAATTTCATAGTAGAGTATATATAAGCTAGCAAAAACACCTCATATTGTTTCTGTGATATAAGTGCCTTCATGTAAGCAAAGGGGATTCTGTAGTTGTAGTCATCATGTGGGGTTGTGGTTGGGTTTCCAAGCACATATCCCTGTATCCAATTCAAAGAAAAATAACTTCAACAAAACTCTAAAACTACGAGGCATTAATAAACATGAATTATCTTAAATAAATTTAAATTTTCTCAATTCTAATGTAAGTACATACTTGGAGATTCATAGCTGGCTTAACTCCAGCTTCGTTACCTATAGAAAAACCATGCTTCATAAGTGAAAAAGAGGTAATACATACTTCAAACGTAGTAATAAATAAGTAATACACATAACCTTTCAATTTATCAAATATATGGAATTATATGACTAGTGACTACAATTACATTGGAAATTTTTCCACCTTAAATTATATTATCATTTGCAACATACTTACTAAACTTTTTTTGTGCCATCAAATTTTGGTAGTGACATATGCCAGATAGGGATTGGCTTGAACTTAATGGAAAATACAAATTCAGCACACAATTCCTCGTGCACAGGAAACCAAATCGACCTTTCCGAGTTGGATCGGTTTTGGTTGTTGTAGCGTAGAAAAAGTGTTAGCCCAGGTTTTGATTTAGGGCCTGTTGACTTGTCGATCAAACAGCCTTTTACCACAACATTTAATATTTATCATCACATTGCGATGTCTTACTACAAAGTCTCACAAATATCCATCAAATTTAATCTTAACTTCTACATGCATAGTTGCATACTACTTGATTATAAATAACAACAACAACCCACATGAGTTGATTATGTTTCATATGATAATGTAATAAGTAGAGGTGTGCAAAGATTAGATTCAGTCAGGTTGGACAATTTTTCAACCTGATTTGACCTTATAGGGTTGAGATAGTCTTAACGCATCACAGATGTAAAAACCAACTTAACCCAACCCACATGGGTTGAGTTGGGTCGGGTTTGATTGGTTGGTTGGGATTAAATATTTCATTTCTTGTTCAAAAATGGGTTTCCATCAATTATTTAAACCATTTTTTCAGTAAATTATTACAAATCACATATTATAGGTCTGTTAGGATGCAGCTGAAAACAAAAAAACTGTAACAAAATAATTTTTAAATATGTGAACAGTACCGTGTGACTCATTTTTAATGAAAAAGTTACTAAAAAGTGATATTTGTTGGTCCCATGAACAGTGCACTGTTCATGCAGAAAAGTCAAATATTATGGCTACTATTCATGAACAGTGCATCAACAATAGCCGTAGCAGTGAAATTTGTCGTGCCAAAAAAAAAAAAAAAAAAAGGAAACGTGAAACTCAAAACGCAGATGTGCAATAAGCCCAATCCAAATGGGTACTATGTGTAAATTGAATTCCAAATTCATCAAAATTATAATTTTTAAAACACCAATATAAATCAATAAGCTAATGATATATATATACACACACACACACACACTCAAACCTACAACTTAGAGGATTAAATACTCAAATTTAAAGTTTAGGAGAGACGTTAAAATTGATGATATTAGTCTAAGGTGAAAAATATAATTTATATAACAATCATTATGCTGATATTAGTAATGATAAGAATCTTCATTCACAGAAGTTACCATCTGATATTTTCTGAACAATAATTGGGACAAGTATGCCCGAATAAGAATCACCAGCAACGTAGAGTTGATTTTTGTGGAATGCTGGATGAGCCAAAAGCCACTGTGTCACAACCCAAAAGATTAAACAAATTTTGGCATTAGCATTTTCAAGTTTAAATTCCTTGAATTAAGTCCAGAATTACTACACAAGGTTGAGTATTAAAGATAACTTAAACCCAATAATTTAGTCCAACCAAAATATGCCTAGCAAACCCAATCAAATGATTTTTTTTTTTTTTGTTGAAATAATTACAATATGCTGTTGACTCTTTAGGGAAGTTTCTCTTACCTAAACCCCCAAATATTTTGTGTATGAATATGTGTCAATTAAGTTATAAGACCCTTAGCCTAATAAAATGACGTAGATTTACAAGTAACAACGCAATAACAAAAATGTCTAGCATGCCTATTTAAAAATAACTAACATTTATAGGTTAGGCAAAGTAATCTTTTCTATTTGGCTTAACTAACATTTAGGTTAGGCAAAAATAACTAACATTTAAAAGTAACTAACATTTATGTCTAGCATGCCTATTGTTGCTTCTCTCTCTCTCTCTCTCTCTCTCTCTCTCTCTCTCTCCAAAGCTCATTTATATATATACTCAGAACAACAAGAAAACAACACTCCGATCTACATCCACAAATCACCGAATAACCAAAAAGCCCAAATTTTCATCCAATTATAACGAAAACAAATTCATCCTAGCAGTAGTATTGGGTCAAACCAAAATCTCGAGCACGGTCCTAGGAAGCACAGACGCTGCAACAGAGGAGCCGCACCCGCGTTCGACGTGCCCGCACGTCGGTGCCGCGTTGCTTTTTTTTCATTTCCTGATACACGCCGACTCAGGCTGATTCACGCTGATTCAAGCCAAATCGGGTCGTATCGGTCAAAACTGCCGATTCAAGCCGTGCCGGCGATGATACAGGCCAAAATTCAATTTTTTTTTTTTTTTTTTTTTTTTTTAAAGGTGCGAAACGCACCATTTCAACTCAAACTTTAAACATCAAAACCCTAATCTCTCTTACTCATTTGTTTCTCTTTTTTTTTTTCCTTTTGCTCTCCATCTACCTCTCGGCTCTGTGCTGAGTGTGCTCCGTCTCCCCTCTCTGCTCTCTATCTCCCCTCTCTCACACAGACCCATACTCACTCCCCTCTCTCTCACCATTTCAACTCAAGCCTCAAGCTTTAAAATCTCGGTCTCAGTTTCAACTTAAGCTTCAAAATCATAGTCCACTTGGTTTCAACTCCCAAGATCATCGACCCAACTCTCAACTCAGGTATCAAAGCTTTCATTCTCAGTTTCTCACCCTTCATTATACTCTCACGTGCTCTATTACTCATTGTGATTTGATTTTAAAAAAAAATTCTTTATGTAAGCTTCCTGTAGTGTTGTGAGTTGTGATTTGGTTGATTGTTTATTTCGTTATTGTATACTTGTCAAATTATTTGTAGGTTAAATTATAATTATTGAATTTGCAATGGATGAAGCCACTAGCACATAATCTTCACCTTCATTAGATGAAGTGCGAAATGCTGATGCTCCTCTTTGGCAGTATGTGAATAAAGTGGAAGAACCACCTGGTTCTACTTCCAAATCAGGTGGAAACACATATTTTAAGTGAAACTATTTTGGTGGAATTTTTTTGGGATCCTATTCTAGGATTATGGCTCATTTATTAAAAATTAGTAATAAAGGTATTAAAGCATGCGATAAAGTGACATAGAGCCACAGATTAGAAATGCAGAGAATGCATGATCAAGTTGAAAATGATAAGTTAGAGAGAGAATGTAGAAGTCAAATTCCTTTACCCCTACCTATCCCAGGCTGTTGGCCTATTCCTTCATCCCAGAGACAAGAAGGGAGTGGTAGTACAGATCTGGTTGATGGTAAGAGGAGGAAGGTGATTGCAAATTCTCCTTTGGAGAAAGCATTTCAAAATAATGCTAGACACGAATTGGATAGTAGAATTGCTAGGATGTTTTATACCGATGGGCTTCCATTCCACTTTGCAAGGAACCCAAATTATCGTAGTTCCTATGCATATACTATTAACCATCACATTTCGGGTTATGTTCCTCCTGGATACAATGCCTTGAGAATATATGCTATTAGTGACCAATGGACTGCTTATAGGGAGTGTAAGATTGAATTTATTTAATCATGTGTTGGCTTTATTCCGTGCCAAATTTGCTCGTAATTTAGTAATTAGATACTATGTATTTAGGTGGGAATTATGTAAGGGTAGTGTGTGAGAGAGTGTGAAGAAAACTCAAATATGTGCACTCAAGAAGAGCCTCGCAACTAGCAAGTCGCCAAAGGTGACACACGTGTAGAGCATGCAAGGGAACTGAAGGGTCATGACAGCTGTAGCACTATAGAACAAAACTTCCAATCTGGCCAGGCAGTTAGCTTGCGACTCAAACTCGCGACTCATTCCAGTTGCGAGGTTGAGTCACCAGAATGCGCTATTTGGATGAAAACTAACGTTTCACATTTCTCATTCACCCTACTATAGATACCCTTATACCCACAAAATATAGAGAGCTTCTAAAGAAAAGTTTAAGAGAAAAACCCTAGAGAAAAACAAGATTGACTCATCCACAATCTTCATCCTTTGATTCTCCAAATTCCTCTACTCTCACCCTCTCCATTGTCATATCCTTGAGAGGTATATTTAGCCAAATCCTATTTCACCACACCCATATCAGTAAGGAGGTATTTTAGTGCTTGGGAAGCAGTTCAGAGAGGACCAATTCATTTGGTTGATGCAATGGGCTTATTGCGAGATCCAATAAGTTAAAAAAGACAAGGTTCGGTATAACTCTGTTGGAGCAAGAAGCTTAGAGGGCTTAAGTGCACTGGGTAGATTAGGCTTTGAGGGTCTTCTGCTATTCATGTATCCCAACTTCATTCTCTAGTAGATTATTGACTGCTTGGAAGGCGGCAGAGAGGTTTTTCGCCGAGTTCTTTGGTTTCTTCTTCGATAACACATCGGCGTGTTATCTTTGTGTTTGCATCTCTCTTCCCTTTTTCTTTACCTTTTAATTGCTGCTGTGTTTGTAATTGATTATGGTTTACAGTGTGTTACCAATTTGGGCTTAGCTTATATTCATCATTCCACACATATACTGATTGTGTATAAACTTGTGTTGGTAATTTTGGAATTGGGGGTCTAATCGTTCATTGGTGTTTTATACGCTATTTGAACTTTTAGGGAGGATGATGTTGGAAAAGCTCAAAAGATGAAAAATATGATTCTAAGTGATCGTTGGTGGGATGTTGTTGATTATATAATTGATTTCACAACAACTATTTATGATATGCTATGAGTAGTTGACACGGATAGGCCTTGTCTTCATCTTGTGAATGAAATGTGGGATTCAATGATAAAAAAGGTGAAGGCAGTAATATATCGGCATGAAGGTTTGGAAGATGATAAATATATCTCATTTTTTAATGTAGTGTATGATATACTCATTGGTCGATGGACTAAAAATTGTACACCATTACATTGCTTGGCTCATTCCTTAAATCCTAAGTATGTACTTTCATTTTCTATTTTCCTTAGTTCCCCCTTTTAGTAAAACACACATTTCATCATCTATATACTTTTTTATCCTTAACTATGTATTACTCCATTAGATGGCTTTCGGAGAATCCAAAACGCATCGCTCCACATCTGGATCATGAAATTTCTATGGAAAGGAGCAAGTGTTTGGAGCGATACTTTGAAGATGAAAGTAAATTAAGGGTGGTGAAAATTGAGTTTACTGCATTTTCAGGAGGGAGGTTTCCTTCACTGGATGCCTTGACAGATAGGCGGGCCTTACAACCTATGGTTTGGTGGCAATACCATGGCTCTTGCACATGCTGAGGATTTAGTATATGTGCATTCTAATCTTTGACTCTTGTCAAGGTGCAATGAGGAGTATGTAAATACAATAACAAAGATGTGGGATATAGCAAGAGACTCTTGGAATGATAGTAACATACATGGAGGAGCTGGAATTCTTGAGAATGATATCCTTACACTTGATGAGCCGGCGTTGGAGGCCATGGTTATTGGGATTGCTAGCACTAGTATTACTACTAGTGACATTGAAGTTCGAAGTGAAGCTATTGATGTTAATAATGATGATGACGGTTGTATTTAATTTATGAACATCATGTTTTAGTTATTATCTACTATTACTCTTAAATTTGGTATATGTTTATATAATGTAAAAAAAGTATACTTAGCAATATATAGAAAACATAAATAAAAATATTTTTTAATAAGTTTTTAATTGCCACACCCCCACCTTACTTTTTCAAAAATTGCGGAGTCCCGCACCCGGAAAATGCACTCGTGCTTCATAGGCACGGTCATGATCAGTGTCCTCCCCTCCTACAACAATGATGAGGTGGCCCATGGTTGTGTTAGACCAAAAATTCACATATATGAAGTCACTGGTGTGGTGGGTGGATGGCCGCAAAGGCAAAGGGAAAGGGGAACTTATTAGAAACTATGAGGTGGCTATGCCAAGTGTGGTGAAAGGCAGAGAGAAAGAGACTCCAAAAGAATTTTAAAAATCAAGAAGAAAATATTTTAATAAAATAAAATAAGAAATGATGAATTAGATGTGATTATATATATATATATATAGCTAATTTAATAGTTTGATGTGAGTTCTACTTCAGAGTAAGCAAAATAGAAAAAATAGTTTCTTAAACTTGATTTTGTTAAAAAAATAAAAAAATAAATATTGGCAATGCTAATGCATAATAGAAACCGAAACCCAAACTAGGTTGTTCATGACATTAGCCCAAATTTTTGGGTGATTTTTGTATTTTAGGACTATAAGAGTATTTGGACTAGACAATGCAAACTAGAAAAATGTCTCGATTTATTATTGCACACTCTTGGTATGATAGTCACTCCACAAGTATAAGTGATTCTGAGGGTGTGAGGGGCAAGGGTCAGGGTTCAAGTCTTTAGGAGAGAGATTCACACGCATATACACTTAGATTAGGCTAAAGTAGAATTTATATCTTGTATAAAAAAAATTAAAAAAGGTCTCAATTTTACACATTTAAGTCCCAAAATCACTCACATCACTCAAGTTAAACATGTGTAAATTTGCAAAGTTAAAATAACCATATAAATAGGCTACTGTAACTTCGTATATTATTATGATAATTTTTTTTTCTCTTACCTTTTGCCTCATCAAATTCTCTCTCTCTATAAAGATAATAATATAAAAAAATAATATAAAATGATTATTTAAATAAAATTGAATGTATAATAAATAATAGGGTAAATTCCACACAACTACCTAAGGTTTGGGCTAATACCAACTAGGTCCAAGACTTCTCAAAACTAACCAACTTAATCCTAAAAGACAATTTTGTTCTTAAATAACTAAACACCGTTACTTTCTATTTTTCCTCTCTTCTCTTGTCCCTTTCTATCTCACTCTCTCACCAAACTCATTACCCCCTCTAATAGGTTGGAGCTCAGGCCATGTGGAGATCTTTGGCTAGTAAGGTAAGGAAAAATAATGTGATCCAAATTACATCCATATGCTTTTGCCTTTCCATATATTTGGCTAAGAAAGGAAAGTAAACGTGCTTAAATTCCTTGAAACCAGAGCCAGAAGATCTTGAGCTATGAGAAAGAAAAGGATTTGGACAGCCAAAGTGGATGCAGTTTGGCCTGCGGTGCGGTACTAGCTAATAAGGCAAGGCAGCCAGCAGAGATGGTTAGTGGTGACCAAACATAATGTTTGAACTTTCAACTAGTTGTTAGGTTCAAATGATTTGGGTGTGGTTTTGAAAAATTGGATTTTGGGTATATTGTTCATAGATCTATGAGTTTGCTTTTTCATTTGGGTTTTGGGGTTTCTAGTAAATAATGGTTGAATGGATTTTAGGTATACTATTTGGATGATTTTTTTTTTTTCCTTTTGTTTACTATTTGGGTTGGAGGTAGTGGTAGCCATGGGTTGTTGCTGATGATACTGTTTTTGGGTAGGTAGAAAATAGGGAAGAGAGAGAGAGAGAGAGAGAGAGTTGATGCTAAACTGACCTTTGGTAGTGATGGTTGTTCAATGGAGTTGCTAGTGCCGATGAACACTTATGGGTTTTGCAGGTGGCCAGCTTCGGTGAGAGAGAGATGAGAGAGAAGAGAGTTAGAAGAGATAATGTTGTTTAGCTATTTAAGGACAAAGTTGTCTTTTAGGGATTAAGTTGGTTAGTTTTGAGAAGTTTTAGATCTAGTTAGTATTAATCCAAATCTCAGAGTAGTTGTTTGGAATTTACCCTAAATAATATGAAGATATTTTTGAAAAGTATTTGAGGAAAGAAATCTTATATTAAAATAGGCAAAGGCAAAAAAAATTGCAACTATGACGTGACTTTTGTCAACTATGACATGACAGTTGTATTAGAAAAATATAAGTTACTGTCATAGAATTATTGATCGCTAGTATTCAAAGACTCTCTTACTAATCATTCTAGCATATTTAAAATATTACTTACACAGTTGGTTTTAATTAGCTCCACTAGTAAAAAAATTTATGGTTGAATAAGAGATTTGGGGTTAAATCATCACCTACACCAAAAACTAATTGGTGTCTTACTCTGATGACAAAGAGTTATCTAGATTAAAACTCTATCTCAAAATATTACTCGCACTGTTCCACCAATATAAATACAAAAGTCAACCAAAATATTAAACAATTAATAATATTATGTATTCTGCCGAATAATTTTCACTTGAGTCAGTGAGTGCTCTCTTTCTTTTCCAAAACAAAATATATTTTCCCCTATATCTGAGTTTGTTCTCTCATACAACAAAGTGAACAAATGTTAAAACTCACCTTCCTGAGAAAAGAATAGGTTTGTACTGCTGATATGGTATCAGTGATGCTGTATCCTTCCCAACTTCTCGCATATGAGAATCCAGTGCCGACAGGTGCATCAACAAATATTATGTTCGCAACCTAGAAGAGAATCGTCATCAATTTTCAAAGCATATATCAACCACATAATTAACCTTAAAAATTTAGAAAACAAGGTAGCCAAAATCTCATACCTTTGTCCATGAGAATGGATTCAATTTAAATGTGGGCGAATCCCTACTGGAATTATCAAAATCAAATGACAGTGGACCAACAAGAAAGTATGGAACCAATCAAATCTCTGATTAATGAGAGAGTATATGAAGAACTTACCAATCATCTCCTGGCCTAATGATACTGCGAGGCCTAATTTTTTTTCCCCCTCAAATGCCTTGAGGCATAGGGGTATACAACCAACTCATCAATATAACAAAACCTATAAACCCAAAAATTTGGGTTGGTTTTCCATGGATTGAATTTTTAGACTCAGTTGGGACAAGCTAGCTTTGATAATTACCTGAAAATCATAAGAAGACCAATCATCTCTCTCTCTCTCTCTCTATATATATATATATATATATATATATATATGAAAAGTCAAAGCTAAGGGAAAATTCATTAGATCTCCAACTGAAGTCTAATTTTATGTCATGTATTTCATGCAATTTTCTTAATTTTGGTGCAACTATTTACTACACTTCAAAAATCAAGGAGTCCAATTTAATTTTTGAGTTAATATGTGTGAAATTCATAGAATCAAAATTAATAAACCTTAAAAGAAATCACCATCATTGATTCTTTATTATTCTTATTTTTTTTTGAAGGCCTTTATTATTCTTATTACTATTACTATTATTATTATTATTATTATTATTATTATTATACAATAGTGTTTGGACAAACTAAAATTGAGAATTTCATGAATTGCAATTTAAATTATTTTTTATACAAATATACAAACATTATATATAAACTTGGTAAAATTTTAATACGCATTTAGTTATACGTATTTGTAAAGGTATCTTATGCATGTGCATAGGGTAACAAGCTATTTCCAAATTATGTGTCAAAATTCTCCAAAATTCCTAAGGTAAACTATATGTGAAATTCATAAAATGGAAAGAGTCCATTTTATGGTTAAGACTTTATTTCCTAGATTTAGCAATTTACATAGTGTCACATTGATCGTTTAAAATTTTAAATGGTGTAGCTCTAATTAAGTATACCTTTAAACTTGTAATGTTTAATCTTATTGTAAAAATAAGTTCATTTGATTTGTCATTTAGCTTCTTTTTTTTTTTAATTTTAAATTTTAAATTTTTTTGCTAGGTGAATATAGTGGAGGGTGTCAGTGTCTGGTTCTACTTGGCTCTCAGTTGAAACTTGTCATGTCATTGGCAATTAAATATACATTAATGAATTTCTTAAAATTCTATATATTCATTGGAAATTAATTAGATTGGCTTCTGACACGTTTTTAACGTTTAAATAAACATTGATTAACACTGTTTTCATATATATTTAAAAATTATTGATAATACCAAAAAATACAATATCTTGTTTAAAAATCGCATAAGTGAATTTTTTCCACCTAATAAACGAGAGATCAGAGAAGTTTATCTATGAACTATAAAGGATCTTATTTCCAATACGTTATTTTCTTAGCTAGCCCGAATTGATGTTGACCTCACTCAAGCTTTCATCTTCACATGACGATGTAATTAAGATGTTGAAATTTTGCAAAAGTTTTCTTAGATATTATCATCAACAACAATACATCAACAATTAGTCTGGTTAGGTTAGGAATGGTTGGCTGTTTTTCTTTTGCTTCTTGGTTTTAGTCAAGAAGATTATCTTATTGCTTAAGAAATATTGAAACCGTAGTCTGTGGCATTGGCGATAGCGAAAATGATTACCTTTTACTAGTGTTATTTAATTTTTTATTTATTTATTTTTAAACTGTACCTTTTACTAAAGGTCACGGCCCTCACGGTCACCATGTCTATGGACTATGTGTGACGACAATAATGCGCTATTGCGCTTTGCAAAAAAACTATGTTAAATTTGTAAATTTCAGATTGCGTTTAAAAGCTAATCTGGCAATATTAATCAACTAAAATTGCTAAGGCTTTCTTCTTTTTCTTTTATATACCTAATACCTCAGTTATTTTTGTTTCTTGGTGACCAATAATAAAACAAAGTAATTAGGCAAAAATAAAAAACTATCCCTTTTAACTTTCAATGTTTGTCATTTCAGTTATTTAATATTCAGTTTTGTTATTTTAGTCCTTTAAGTTTCAATATTTGCCAATGTAGTATTGTATTAGACATACCGATGTGGATCGAAATGCACTCTCTCATTTCAGGGAAGGGGACGACGTCGTTCCCTTCAATGTTTTCCTTTTTTTTTTTTAATAACAATTTTTTATTTTCTTTTAATTAAGATTAAAAAAAAAAAAACTTAATGGCACCCCTTAACAGATGCCTAGCGAAATATTACATTAACAAAAATTGAAACTTAGAAGACTGAAATAACAAAACTGAAAGTTAAAGGACTGAAATAACAAAAATTGAAAGTTACAGGGTCAATTTTAGATTTTTGCCAAATAATTAAGAATCAGAATAATGGGAATATTCATACGTACCTATTTCAAAAACTAGGCCAGAAAAAGCTGAACAACCCGGACCCCCAGTGAGCCAAAGCACGAGTGGATCATCTTTTGGACTTCTCTCAGACTCAATGAAGTAATAGAAAAGTTGCACATCATCTAAGTCTCCCACGCCTATGTACCTGGTTGGTTACAAAATCCATGACTTTCACTGTCACATATTCCATGATACCACATGATCAATTTGCAGTAAATATGAAAGAGAAGTACAAACTCTTAAGTTTAAACACCTACCCAGTTTCAAGTTTGAAAGGAAGACTACCAGAGTAGCCTGGTAAGGACTCAATGATTGATTGAGACTCAACAATGGTGAGGATTCCAAGCACTATAAGAAGTATATGTGAGAACAACTTGGTCATGCATTTGTAAGCTGAGTTTGGTGTCAGAGGTGTTGCCATGCTTGGCTTTGGCTATCTCCCTAAGTAAACACACCACAAGCGAAAAATTGGTTGAAGTTCTGTGGGCTGTCTTTCTTCTTCGTTTACGTTTATAGACCATTGAACAAACGCTAAAACTAATTAGAATATTATAATGAAATCGAAAGTCTAAGACAAACAAGTCAGTAAGCTGCTTTTTTCTTATATATTAATTTTAGTATACCACCCTCAAACCACCCCCCCCCCCCCCCCCCTCCCCCCCAAGTGAAGGATCTCATGGGCCACTCTGATCATTCGTCATTCAACTGCACCTGAACCAACCAAAATTTATATATAGTGTTTATCAATATATATATATAGTTACCGCACCATTAACCGTGGTGGAGGTCCAAAAAACACATCTATAGGTGCCAGTGTGGTGCGTTTGTGGTTCTATTTTCTTAAAACTGCAAAAGACTACACCACATCACACCTGTGATTTACTATAAGTTTTTATTATATATTTAATATATGTAATATGAAGCGCTGGACTTTACTAATTAAAAAAAATTCTAATTTGCAATTACCTACACATATTGCTATAAAATTTGGTTGCAAACTTGGTTGTTGCTAATGGCAACAACTTTCACTAAAAAAATTAACATAATTATATATTTTGAAAACGTAACTGTTAAATTGCATATTCTTTATGTTTTTAACACACTTGTCAAATTTTGTGTCAATTAAATGTTATTTACTATTAAATCCATAAACTTATTTTTTGTACATAATTTTTAGACTACAAAAACTTGAAATATAAACATTTTATTGATGACATAGCTATTGGCATTTGATCATCGTGAAATTTTATAAGTATTGAGGATATAAGAAGAAAATGTAATTTAATATGATAGATTTGTCAAAATTCACATCCAATAAAAAAATATTAAGTAGAGTTGTAATCATTAAATACAATTATTTGTAGCCAAACTTTACCCAATAAGGACAATTTATATACACTTGAAAACATAAGCAAATGACAAACCCTTCCCCTTTATCAATATAGAAATCATTGAAACCGACCAAACCACAATTTATTGCACAATCTAAAACCACACTAGAGTGATAAGATGACAAATCAATTAAGGTGAGGTGTACTGATATAAATGACCCAAAATAAACATCATGGATACTGCCCCCTTACTCCGAAATTACTTTACTTTACTTGAACCATGAATACTGGGTCAGATCAATTTATTTGGGAGCCCATGCCGACAACTTCTATTTAAATGCTATGAGGTATCTTTTGAGTTACAAATTTCTTAACGAAAATAAACATCATGTTAATGTGGTGAGTTCCTGCAAAGTAACATCCACCTTTCATAGTTTATCATCCCAATTAGCGGTGAAAAAGTTGTCTTTGTCATTGGAGGCTAAATTCATTTAGGAAACTCAAAGCCATGTATTTCGGGTTCTCATGGAAGACGTGTTGTGGATAAATTCGCAGTTGACTTAGGAACCGCCCTGGTAGAGGTAGTTCTAAATGGTAGGAATTTGTCAATTGTCACACTTCGTCGATGGCCTTTTTTTTTTCTTTTTTTGTGGGTCATCATGCCAATAGGGCAGAACGTCTACATCTCACCGTGGACAAAATTTGGAAAACTTTTATGCAAATCAATCCACAATCATTTAGAAAAATAGTTTTAGAGATCCGTTCCCAAATAAAACTCTAGGAATTATTCTTTGTCTTCGGGAACAAATTGGAAAAAGTGGTTAATCGTTCACTTAAACAGATGAGTGAAGCAAAGGGGATAAGGTATAAAACATATATAAAAGAATACATGTTCAACAAGCTCTAAAAGGAAATTACAAATTCAATAGTAGTTAAATTATTCCTCTACTCTCTTCTACTATTAATCATTAAAAATATTGCGCAATGTATGTTTTTGGACTTAAAAAAAAACCACCGCGCATCTTTGGTACGGTGGTCACTCTATAAGTATAAGTACTTGTGAAATGTGGGGAGTAAGGGCTAGGGGCAAGTTTCCAAAAGAGAGTTTTACCCACATATACACTTAGATTAAGTTAGAGTAAAAATTACATCTCGTATCAATAAAAATGAAAAAGAAAAAAAAAAAAAAAAAAAAAGATGAATTTATGTATGCATATTTATAAGTAAGGACAAAGTTTGGTTAGAAAATTAGTTGTAGCCTAAAATTTCAACTTTTACAAAAAAACTTAATACGATTACATATTTTAAAAAAATTTCATGTACATTAAGAACATATGTTCTTAACCTGCACAAAAAATTTCGCGCTATTAGATATTATTTACTATTCGATTCATAGATTTATTTTTTATACATAACTATAGATTATTGAGCTTTTAAAATTTTGAAAAATGTAAGAAGAAAATATAATCAAATGGTGGATTTGTATAGCATTGTTCTTTATTTAATAGTAAGATGAAATGTCAATTTTCAAGCAAAAGCAAAAAGATGAAATGTCAATTATATGATTGAGACATGATAGAGAGATAGAATGATGATTCATAAAATGAGTGAATGAAAGCAAACAATCCAACGCAATTTCAAAAAGAAGAAAAAAAATACAACGAAGAAAGAAGAAGAAGAAGATAGCATATTTAAATATCAGGTGCTCGCGGAAAACGTGCATGTTAAAATAAATATCATGTGCTGCAGCCTGCAGGATTGATCTCAATCGGCGTTTGCTCAGGAGTCAGGAACCACTACGATGGGTTTGAAAGGTAGATATCCTTCTCTTGAAACTTGAAAGGTAGATATTTGGTAGATATCTATATTTTATGACAGTTGTTTAGACATGCATGTTTGGAATCTATGACAAATATTGTTTAGACAGACTTGTTTAGATTTATGACAATTGTTCAAAGGGCGCTCTATTTTTTATACTCCTCTCTATGCTTTATCAATGAACACCTGCTGCTACATGTATACCTAATTAATTAAATCTGACTTTTCTTATTTCTATTATCTAAAATAAAATAACCCAGCACTTCCTACTCAGAGATGGACTCAGGATGTCAAGTTAGGGGGTTGGAGTTTATGCCAAAAAAAAAATCCAAATAATTAAGCATCCATATAGTTAGTGACAACTCTAGAAATTTTTTTTGGTGGTCATTAAGAAACTTAAGTTATGTGAATAAAATTGTAGTAATAACGTAACTTTGGAACATGTCTTTGAGGGGACCAAATAAAAGCGAGATTTGTATATATTATATTCATAATTTATATAATAGTCTAAAGTATAATGTAAATACCATTCAATATATAAGTTAATTATTTTATAACTCAACATTAGAATCCAAAAATATAGTATTATTTTTTGAAATATCATCATGAATAGATCAAATAGTTTTTAACTTACTTATGGGATTAGATTCAAAACTAAATTATAATTCATTAAGTACTTAATGACTAACATATAAAAAAAATACTAAAAAGTTAAAGTAGACAAACAATTCCTGAAATTAAACGCATTAAAAAAATCTAATCAAATAATGATTTGCACATTTTAGTGTTTTATTTTTTATATTATATTTTTTTATCAATTTTAAAAGTAGCTTATTATATATATATATATATATATATATATATTATTAATATGTTATATAATGATATAATTAATTAATTTAATAAAAATCAAGAAAAGAAGAATCAAGAAAAGTCATACCTATCCCAGTATATCATACATGTCTGTGGTGATAAAATAAAAGAGAAACAAAAGAAGAAAAAAGAGAGCAAACTACTGGAACTAAAACACGTGGACCATGGTTGTAAATCTAAACCATACATGTGGATCATGGTTGTAATTCCTGGAGCAATCTAATCAGTAAGTAAAGACTAGCCTCATCACACGCGCTTCACATGCAATGAGACTTATTTTTTTTATTTTTTATAGTATCATAATTTTCATTCAGGTTTACATGTTTTCTCATTAATATTACGTATTTAGAACTATTAATACAACCAGGAGTGTCATGAGACTAGCTTCAAGAAAATAACATATATTACATGTTTATTTTGTAGCCAAAAAATAAATAAAAAATAAATAAAACTTGTGTTTTATTTTATATATATATATATACACACACACACGTAATTTTTATTTTGAGAATCTAATTTATAAGTTGATAAAGCAATTTGAAAATTAACGGGAGAGTGACCCTATTTTTTAGCCAATATTTTAGTAAGAGTTAAAGTTGTATTTTTACCGAATTGTCCTTTAGTTTTATCTCTACCTAAACATAAGGGTGTAAGGGCATTTTTGAAAAAAAAAATAAAGATCTCAAACAAGAAAATCCTTTAAATAGTAGTTGGAAGAAAACAAGCAAGACCAAACTTAGCGAGTTAGGACACTCAGGACGCCAGAAATTAAGAAATAAGGGAGACGAACAGATCGAGAAAAAAAATTAGAAGAGTCAAAGGCTCACAAATGTAGATCTTTAATCTGTTGAAGGTTGGTGGTGTCATCTCCTTCTACAGTCATCTCCAAAGTAAGCTAAAGATTTTTTTTCCCAAGGTGTTCAAAGTAGGGTGTTCAAAATTTTTTGAGGTGGTCAAGAAAAAATATTTAATAGAATTTATAATTTTCTGGGTTGAGGATTTACATAAGTTGGCTAGACTGGGCTGTCTTTATTCTCTCCAATTTCTGTCTCTCGGTCTCTCTCTACTTCTCTATTTTTTTTTTTTTTTTTTCTGAATTCAATTTGTATGTAACGTGGGTTAATGGGTTTTTAATTTTTTTTGGGTTGGGCTGGGTTTGGGCGGGGTTGGCTAACAGGGGCCAAGGTTTTGGTAGAGAGGGAGCCTAACTATTAAAAACATAAAATATACTTAATAAAAAATTTGGGCCAAGGGGGGCCTGGGCCCCCTACTGGGTTCATCCCTGCTCCTACTGGCCACCTCCACCCCACCATCAACCTTCACCCGCACCATCCTCCAACAAATTGACACAATCAGCATCATTGGTCACGACCAAACCACTTACGTAATTAAATCCAACCCAATCCCTACCGTTCCTTTCAAACCCACCAACCACCATAAGTGAAACCCATGTTTCAAACTCAAGCCAATACCATCAAATCCTAATGACTAAACACCAAAAGAAACCGAATCATTGAATCAACCAAAGACAACAAAACAAATCAAAGAGAACTAACACAAAATGGGTTCGGTCGTACTATAAAAATGGGAAATAAAAGAGAATGGAAATGAAAATAAAAGAGCAAAATCAGAAAAGTAATTCGGCAGACTAGGAAGAGAAATGGAAATAAGAATGAGGAGTGGGTTTGAAACATAGGTTTTAGCTATGGTGATGATTTTGGCTATGATACGAAACATGGGTTTTAGCTTTGATGGTTGGTAGGTTTAGGAGTGACAGTGGAGATTGATTAGATTTAATTAAATAGGAAGTTTTACCGTGACTAGAGATGTTGATGGTGTTGGCAACCGGTACTAGTGAAGGTTGAAGGCTGTAGCGATGGTGGGGAAATGGGTTATATTATTTTAGATAAATAGGTGGATATGTGGCAGGTTTTTATTGAAGGGATATATAGTGAAATAGAAAATATGGAACAAAATTGAACTCTTGTTTAGATACACTTGTTTAGAATTAATATCAATTGTTTAGATAGACTTGAGTAGATATTTTTGACACGCGATTGCAGCTAACGATATATTATTTTCTGGTCCTACTACCACAAAAAAAGAAGCAAAAAATGTGTGTGTGTGTGTGTGTGTGTGTGTGTGTGTGTGAGAAAGAGAGAGAGAGAGAGAGGGAGAGTAGTGTTTAATACACATATACTAATCCGGCCGCACAGTTTTATACATACACCCAAAAACATATACTATACTAACTCGTGACTTCAAATCATAAGTTCTATTCTTTTGGATGTGTGGATTAATGTGGGTACAATAACACTTTCTATATATATATATATATATATATATATATATGGGGTAAAATACTATTTTGGTATCTAAACTTTACCGAAAATTTGTTTTTCTATACCTAAACTTTATGAAGTTTATTTTTCGTTTCTAAACTATTGAAAAAATTATTTTTCATCCCTAAATTATTGAAATTTTTTTTATTTATGTCCTTGAACTTTACTAAAAGTTTGTTTTTAATCCCTAAACTATTAAAAAAAGTTAGTTTTTCATCCCTATTTTTGTCTCTAAATTTTTTTTTTTAAATCTTTATAAAGTTTAGGGATGAAAAAAGAAATTTTTAAAGTTTAGGGACAAAAAACAAACTTTTGTTATAGTTTAGGGACTAAAATAGTATTTTACCCTATATATATTACACCACTTAATAACTTATTATTGGGTGTGAATTTTTACAGACCTACCGTTAAATTACACTATATTCATATATTCTCCATGCTTGCAAAATTTCAAGGTGGTCAAAGATCAATAGTCATATTATCAATCAATTATTTAAATTCAAGTTTTTGTATTTTAAAATAATTCATAAAAGATGAATTTATGGATTGCATGGAAAATAACATTCAATTGGCATACATGTTAAGCAAATATAGAATATGTAAATCAACAATGAGATTATTAAAATATGAATTCAATAACAAGTTATTGGGTGGTGTAACATTACTTAGAGTTACACTAGGTGTAACTTGAACTTAGCCCTATATATATATATATATATATATATATATATATATATATATATATATATATATATATATATATAGGGTTAGACTCAAGTTATACTTTGTGTAATTTAAAACAATATTAAACCACTCAATATTTTTTAATTGAATGCGAATTTTAACACATCCACATTTGGATTACATTATCTTCATGCATTCTCCATGCTTGCAAAATTTCAAGATAATCAAATATTAATAATCATGTCATCAATCAATTGTTTAAATTTCAATTTTTGTAGTTTAAAATAATGAATAAAATATGAGTTTATGTATCAAATAGTAAATAACAAATGATTGACATGAATATTGGTATGCATATTAAGAACATGTAGAATACATAATCCAACGGTGGAACTTTTAAAATATGAATTCTGTTGGAAAATTTAGACCCCGGTTGATAGAATAATCAAGTTTTAAACCCAAATTGTTAATTAGGTTTATTATATATAAAACTTGTTAAAACAAACAAACATCAATATCATGTCAAAACTAAGTGCAGCGGAAAAATAAATAAGACAAGATATGATGACCCAAGAAAACCAATGAAACCAAACAGTTTCACAGTAAAAAAACCTGGGGAGAAACCTTCCCGAAAAGCAATTCACTATAGTAAAGAGAAGTTTCAGATCTAATATAAAATTTTTGTCTCTAGACTCTACAATCCCCGTAGATGAACTCACAGCAGAAACCTTCTACCGCTTCAGAACCTCTAAACTCTTCAATATATGAACCCCACCCTTTGATGCACGAATCCCAGTACGTGACTCACTCACCAACTTGAGGAAGATAAATGTTGGCTGCAAAATTCTTTACTTCATCAACAATGAAGATCAAGAAGCACTTGGTTACAAAACCCTAAGGCACAAAGACGCAGTAGCTTCTTTCTGGGAGAATAAGGTTTCGGTCACCTTTTGCATATGTTCTCCTTGTATTCTCTTATGTGACGACCTTTAAAATAAGCCTTATATATGCCTAGGGTTGTGAGAAAAGAAACCCTACACAAATACAAAAGCCTAGCCCAAAAATTAGATCTAAAAATTCTGATTTCCGTAACCTCGATAGATAGCAGGTGTCGAGCTCATTAAACCTCGATAGATAGCTATCTATCGAGCAGCTGTCCGCAGGTGTCCAGCGGGTGTCCAGCTTTAGTAAACACCTTTTTTTCACTTGTTTCTTGGTCCAATCTTCATGGTTTTAATACTAAACTTGACCAACATGTTCTTTGAAGTATTAAACACATTCTAGATCTACTCAAATACAAGTAAAGTGTGTTTTGTCAAAGGATTAGCCAATTACATAAATTAATGACATATGTTCTAAACAAGTGAAACACATATGTCCTAACAATCTCCCCTTTTGGCAATCCGTGACAAAACCACAACCAACAAATGAACATATGAGAGAAGTCATAAATCACTCAACTCATATTCACTTGTTGAATACAATAAAATCTATCTTAACACAAACTCTTGAAAAACTTTGCAAGAAGAGAGTTTATGACAAGTAGACTTTGACAACCTGTATTTCTAAAACACTTTAAACAACACTCATCAAGACATCTTAGTGTGAAACAAAAATAATAGATTGCATACAAAAGAGAAACATGTATATAAATAGAGAAAAGAAACAACACATGTAGAGATAGGTGAAGAAAACATACATCATCACATATATATCAAAGATAAGCACAATGTATGTAAACATGATCACAAGACCTAAGGTACAAGAAGAAGAAGCTAAAAGTAGCTCCTACAACAATAAGGAGGTAAACATTCCCCCTAACAAGATGAAACACATCTCCCCCTTACAAAGGAATGTATTTCTCCCCCTAACTTGTCGAAACTTAAAGAAAGAAACCACAAATTTTCCAATTTCTCCCCCTTTTTGTCACGATTGACAATGGGTACAAGAAGCTAGAAAGGTTCACTCGAGAAACATAAAGATGATCAAAAATAATCAAGGGGGTACAAAGAATCCATAAAAATGCATGAATGTAATGAAACAAGATGTTATGAATGACAAGATAAGAGAAACATGTAAAACATGTGAATAAAAATGCATGCAGAGGATCTCGATGGATCGAGAGGTATCAAGGAGCTATCGAACAGGCCTCGATGGATTGAACAGCTATCGAGAAGCTATCGAGAGGACAGAAGATTTCTCGATCGATCCACCAGGTGTCAAGAAGATGTCGAGATTGCGAAAAGAAAAAGTTAAGAAGCTCGACAAATAGCCAGGTATCGAGGAGGTGTTGAGCCAACTTTTCAAAGCAGTTTTCCAAGATACTAACATGAATGCAATCACGCATGCAACTCAACTAATGATCCAATCAACATACTAACCTCTCAAAACATCTCTCAAACTACAAAGAGTTAAGCATTTAGCTCCTAAAAGTGCGCACACACACACACACACACACACACACACACTAAACAAGTCTAACTAATTTTATATTTCAAAAACAAGTTAAGACAGTTTAGTGAGCATACATCAACGCATGTAAACCTTGTGTTGGCTAAATCACATTGTACCTGCACAGGTATCAAGAGTAGCAAAGAGTATTGCATGTTGTGTGTGAAAATATCGTAAGAATGCATAAGTGTTTCTATGTTATGACGATTTGAGATATGAGAAAATCACTTTAACTCACACGCAATCATAACTATTTGATGGGGACTATCACCTTTGAGGTACATCCTATAACTTTCACATCTTCTAGAAAACACACTTGCAATCATATTTAAAGCATTTTTGATCTTTTTGCTTTTATTTTCTTTGTATATTTTCTTTTTATTAAGCAAATCATGCATGAGTATACAAAGAAGAGAAAGAAATACCCAATTATGTTAAGCCTTTTGACATTGCACTTTTGCTATGCCGAAGCATACAGATGTCATTGACATTACACTTTTGCTATGCCGAAGCATACAGATATCATATCATGATTGGTGGGCAACAGTGGTGAGATGGTTATTTATGCCTTTCTCTTAGGATTTTCTAGTCTTATCCATAAAAAAAAGTGATACGAGTGTTAAGTACAAGATATCACTTAACCTTACTCATCACAAACAAAAAGCCACAAAACTCACTTGCTTAGTTGTGCATAAGAATGCTCATCTAAGCTACAAGAGATACAAAGTTTAGAAAACTCTGTTTCAATGACCATTTTAAGGTTCACAAGAATCAATGTACACAAACACACACTGTTTTTGTATTTTTCAATTTTTCATTTTATTTATTTCTTTTGAAAACAAAACAAAATAAAAACTAACAACCAAACAAAAACAAATAAACAATCATGAAAGCATAAGAGAAAAATGGAAATGCATGAAGACATGATAGAAGAATGCAGATACATGAAAGCATGATTCCAAAAGCATAAAAGAAATCAAACAAAGAGAGTCCTACTTTAGATAGAAAGAATTAAAGCAGAGGAAAAACAAAAAAGACAATTAAGTCTTAAGCTCCTTTCTTACCCACACAGCACGAGTCTTTGGCCGTGAAGATGAAAAGGCACGTGTCCTAGTATGTCTACTAAAGGACATAGAAGAATTAAAATTCTTCTGAAATTGAGTTAAAAAGCTCAAGATTTTTAATAACTCTCCAAACAAAGATGTAGGTCCTTGAGAGGAAACCTGTAACCGTTTGGACAATTGCTTATGAGAATACAACTTAAAGCAATTAGGACGAATGTGTCCAGAAGCACCACAATGGTGACAAACATAAGGTCTAACAAAGGATTTAAAATTAGCCAAAACAGTTTTGAATTTCATACCTTTATTACCTTTCTCAAACTGAGGCATAATGACAGTCCTTGATCTAGAAGCTGTGGGAAAGGACGGCCCAGAGGAGACAACATATCCTAAGCCAGTCTTATCAGAACTAGGCTTTTGAGCACTCAAGACCTCTTCAAGCTTTGCATAAGACGTCCTCTCTATTTGAGTTCTAGCTTAACTAAGCTCAACCTCAAGATTCTTAACCTTCTCTTCTAATGAGGTGTTCTCCACAATGAGAGTCTCAACTAACCTTGTAGTCTCATCCAATTTGACTAACAATTCAGTTTTTTCAGTTTTGACCTCATTAAGCTCTTTTCTACAAAGATGAGAAGTCTTTTAAGATTTTATGAATTCTGTGCATAACTTATCAGTTGAGGCAGCAAAGGCCATAACTGTCACTAGTACTCTCCACAACCACCTTATCAGTTAAGGCAGCAAAGACTATAACGTGACTACATTCATCCATATACTCATCAGAAGAGTCATTATCGGTGTCACTCCAAGTAACAACCAACCCTTTATCTTCTGACTTATTGCCCTTTTCCTTCATAAGGTAGTTTGGGCACTCTATCCTCATATGACCAAAACCCTTGCACTCATGGCATTTGATGAGGGGCTTCTCATTCTTACCCTTCCTAGAGGATTTAGATTTCCTAGGAGGTTTGCCCTTATCCTTTTTCCTAAACTGAAGAAACTTGATAATCTCATCAGTTATGAAGGTTAGATCCTCATCCTTATCATCATCTTCATCTTCATCTTCAGAGTCCACAATCTCTTCCTCTATACCCTTATGAGCCAAGTTTTTACTCTTTCCACATTTTCCCATTGAGCCTAATCCCATCTCATAGGTTTGAAGGTTCCCTACAAGCTCAGTCAAAGAAATTTGATCAATGTCCTTTGCTTCTTCATTGGTAGTGATCTTGGCATGGAATCTTTCAAGTAAGGACCTAAGGATTTTCCTAACAATTTTGGATTATGCTATAGACTCTTCAAGGTTGAAGGCAGAATTCACAATATCCTCGAGTTTAGCATAAAACTCATCAAAGGTCTCATCCTCCTCCATCCTTATTTCTTTAAAGCTACTAGTGAGTCTTTGAAGGTTCACAGTCTTTACAGCCATGATACCTTCATAGGTGGTCTCAAGAATGGTCCATGCTTTCTTGGCAACTTCCGTGGATGATATTTTCTTGAATTCCTCATTGGTCACCCCACAAAACAAATCATTCAAGGCTCTACTGTTGAAATTTGCCGCTATGATTGTTGCATCATCTCAATCCACCAGCGATTCCTTTGACTTAATCTAGCCAACTTCAACAGCTTGCCATACCTGTTCACCTAGTGCCTGCAAAAACACTTTCATACGAACTTTCTAGTATACATAATCAGTGCCATCAAATAAAGGAGGAATCAAAAGAGATTGTCCACGATCCATGACAACGGGGGTCAAGGATCACACTCAGGAAATTAATCCAATCAGAGTGTACCCACTCTGATACCACTTGTTGGGAAATTTAGACCCCAGTTGATAGAATAATCAAGTTTTAAACCCAAATTGTTAATTAGGTTTATTATGCATAAAACTTGTTAAAACAAACAAACAAACATCAATATCATGTCAAAACTAAGTGCAGCGGAAAAATAAATAAGACAAGATATGATGACCTAGGAAAACCAATGAAACCAACCAGTTTCATAGTGAAAAAACTGGGGGGAAACCTTCCTGAAAAGAAATTCACTATAGTAAATAGAAGTTTCAGATCTAGTACAAAACCTTTGTCCCTAGACTCTACAATCCCCGTAGATGAATGCACAACAGAAACCTTCTACCGCTTCAGAACCTCTGAACTCTTCAATATATGAACGTCACCCTTTGATGCACGGATCCTAGTACGTGACTCACTCCTTTGCACGAATCCCAATACGTGACTCACTCACCAACTTGAGGAAGAAGAATGTTGGCTGCAAAGTTCTTCACTTCATCAACAATGAAGATCAAGAAGCACTTGGTTACAAAACCCTAAGGCACAAAGACGCAGTATCTTCTTTCTGAGAGAATAAGGCTTCGGTCACCTTTTGCATATGTTCTCCTTGTATTCTCTTATATGACGACCTTTAAAATAAGCTTTATCTATGCCTAGGGTTGTGAGAAAAGAAACCCTACACAAATAAAAAAGTCTGGCCCAAAAATTAGATCTGAAAATTATGATTTCCGTAACCTCGATAGATACCTCGATAGATAGCAGGTGTCAAGCCTCATTAAACCTCGATAGATAACAGGTGTCGAGCCTCATTAAATCTCGATAGATAGCTATCTGTCGAGCAACTGTCCGCATGTATCCAGCAGGTGTCTAGCAGGTGTCCAGCTTTAGTAAACACCTTTTCTTCGCTTGTTTCTTGGTTCAATCTTCATGGCTTTAATACTAAACTTGAACAACATGTTCTTTGAAGTATTAAACACATCCTAGATTTACTAAAATACAAGTAAAGTGCGTTTTGTCAAAGGATTAGCCAATTACATAAATGAATGACATATGTTCTAAACAAGTGAAACACATATGTCCTAACAAATTCAATAACAAGTAGAGTTACGCCAAGTGTAATTTGAACCCAATATAAAGTAATATTACACTACCCTATATTTTTTAATTAAATGTGAATTTTGATAAATCCACCGTCAGATTACATTATCTTCATATATTTTCCATGCTTACAAAGTTTAAAGATAATTAAAAATCAATAGTCATTTCATCAATCAATTTTTTAAATTCAAGTTTTTGTAGTTTAAAATAATGTATAAAAGATGAGTTTATGGATCGAATGGTAAATTATATCTAATTGACATGGAAATTGGCATGCATGTTAAGAACATATAGAACATGTAATTTAACGGTTGGATATTCAAAATATGAATCCAATAACAAGTTATTGGGTTCAAGTTATACTTGGTGTAATCATTAGACCTAATAGACATGTTCTTAAGAGACCTAATCCTTTGTGCCAAAGCATGATTTTTTTTGAGTGTGCTTAAATGAATTCCATACAAGGGACATAGCTAAATCTTTGCATCTTCAATTAAGTGCCCATAAGTTGTCATTATTATGTTAGATGTATAGACAAGAAAATTAACAGAAATTGATGGAAAGATTAATAGTCCTCTCATTTCTTAAACTTTAGAGTCTTAAAACACTTTTTTGACGCACCAATAACTTTAGTAACCAACTATATGTATTCATGAAAAAAAATATAAATGTAAATAAGAAACGTAAACGTTGTATCAGATATTGCCGATCTAAAATAATGTCTTACCAAAAAAATTCAAGGATTTGGGTTATTTCCTTGTTCCATGCTCTTCTGATGGCATTCATTTTTCTTTTGGCAAATTATAACTTAATCACTTGTGGTTTGGCCAAAATTTAAGTTTTCTACTTGTGATTTAAAATTTGACATTTTACCTACCTGAAGTTAGCTCAGTTAGAATTTTGTAACCTACCCCTGTTAAAAACAAGGCTAAATATGTAATTTTGTTCCACTTTTATATCTCTCTCCTCCAAAAACACAAAAAACATAAAAATACAAGATCAAATAAGATAAAAAAGCGGAACACTTGCATCATAGGATTTCAAACCACGGGTAGGCAACTGAAATTTCAATCAAATCTCAAGTGGGTAAAGTGTCAAATTTCAAATTACAAAAAAGCAACTTAAATTTCAGTCAAACCACAAGTGGGTAAGTTGTAATTTGTCATTTTCTTTTATTATTATTATTATTATTATTATTATTATTATTATTATTATTATTATTATTATTTTGCTGAGACTCTTCTCATGTTGTTTTACTCCTTAGGCGAAGACGACATTTGTAGCCACCAACATTGCGCATGCTAGTGTGTGACAACATACGCTACCTAAGGCTAAAACAATTAATCTCCTCATAATTATAAAAAATTATAATAAAGAAATTTATTTATTATGTTGTTAATATGAAATAAATCACATTTGTTGACATTTCAGTTTCTAAGTATTTTAGGTGGCGTTTGGTACTGGAAAATCCGCATTATTCCTAGCATCCAGATTACTAGGAATGTAATGTCTTGCAATCTAGATGCCTAGGAATGTAAGGTTATGTTTGGTAATGGTTTTTGTTTTCTATTTTGAAAAACTTGTTTTTGAGAATATAAAGAAAAAATCAATTTATTGTATTTTTTAAATCAAAGACATGTTTGGGTAGTTGAAATTAAAAAGATGGTTTTTTTGAAAAAAAAAAATAGAAAATACTAAAATATGTTGTTACTAGGATTTGAACTCTAATGCTAACTCATTAAATGAGATAGACTCATTAAACTAAATGCGTGTTTTCATTGACTTTTGAAAATTAGAAACTGAAAACAGTCTTTTGTATGTTTTCAGTTTCTTTCACAAATTGAGTTTTGAGAACAGTTTTTGTTTTATGTCCATTTTGGGTTGCCAAACAAGTTTTTCAGTTTCAAAAATAGAAAATTGTTTTTGAAAACAGAAAACAAGGGGAAAAAACAGTTACCAAACATACCCTAATTATTCCTATGTTTGGTTTAATTGGAAATCTAATAAGATTCCTATGAATATTCCAAAGAATCTTAACTGAATTATTTGTTTTTCTCATTCTATCTTTAGATTGGTAAATCCAATATAAGTCTTTTTTTAAAATCTTTCTCTAAATAAATAATGAAAAACAAAATATAAACTATAAATTATGACAAATTCATTAAAACTATAGTCTAACATTTCAAAATGATAAGTACAATACAAAAATAACTATTTAAATTCTCAAATGCTTTATTCTTAATAATATTTTTTAAAAGAGCTTAATCCATAACAAAACAACCTGACAACGTTTAGGTTTATAAGACCATAAAAGTAGCAATAAAAATAAAAGTATTTCATCAACAAATGCAATCTATTACATATATAATGTATTCACCCCCGCATTAGTGAGCACTTGAATAACATAGTCATACCTAACATTCCTAGGCAATGAGTAAAAATATCACATTACGTGTATCAGCTGTAAGCAATTCTCCAGCTTTAATTCTTTCTAATACAGAAAGTCCTTCGATTTTCAATAGCTCATTGAATACTTTCATTCTTCTCTCAGCTTCCTCTGACTCAATCTTGATGCAAGATGCAATGGTGGCCATATGTCTATTAGTTTCTTCATACTTCTTTCCAAAGCCTTCATTGTCTCCATTAAGGTCTCAGTTAGTTCATCATTGGATTTTGACCTCTTCTTATTTAGATTCTTTGAGCTAACATCTTGATTGGATATTTGTGTTTGGGAACCATAACAAACATCAAAAGCACCAGATAGGATACAAATTATTAAAATTGTAGAAACAAAGACATTAATCTAAAAACAAAAAACAAAAAACCAATGAAGCCACCAATCCAAATATATATTAATCTTTAAACATTGCCGGAAATCCTAAAACATTACCGCGTACCAAACACCACATTTTAGTAATATCAGCATTTTTCAATGTGTTAACGTGTTAAATGATCAGATGTAGAATAAGTTGTTGGTTGCTTTTGTACATTACTTTTCATGAGAATAGATTTGAATTTCAATTTGAATTATGGTTTGAAATAAATATTTTCTTTACTAATATGTGTGAGCGTGCTTACCTTGATAAAGTGTGTGAGTATGATAGAGACCAAATGTAATAAAATTAAAAAAAAAATTGAATAATTAGAAAAAGGCTAATCCAATAATTGGGTGCCTAATTAACAACAAATTTTTAGACACTCTCAGAGTACGGAGATTGATGCTCTCTCCTCTCATACTTATAGTGGAATTCACTTATTAAATTCATGGTAGGGTCTACCATGAATGTGAGAGGAGGGAATATAATTTTTCCATACTTCAAAAATACCTAAGAATTTTCCATAACTATAACCCCGAATCAAGGAATTTGTTTTGGAATATAAAATGATGTTAAATTTGTTTCTTGCATTGTAAAACCAAGAATCCACTCCCTTAACTTTTACAACATCAAGTAAAATTTTTGGAGTACTCACAGTGCCAACACCACTGGGGACTAATGGATAGACTTCAAATATTTTTATGCCGTTTTTTTAATTTTTTTTTTGGTTATTTTTGTTCACTTCACATATGCACACCTAAGAATGCACAGACACACACAACAATTTGCCTATAAATATCTAACTAAGAAACCCAAAGGGTTCACTAAGTGATTCCTAGGGCCTCATAATATCCATGAGATCCTAGGTTCGAAATCTCTTGCCAACATCTTGAGGTCGCCTTCAGAGGATTCCTCCCCGTAACAAGCTAATGTGTGTAGAACAGGGGCTGTGCATACGCCCAATAGGATAGTCGAAAATTTGAAAAGGTTTAAATACTCTCATTTGTTATTAAAAAAAAAAAAAAAACCTCACTAAATATCAATTGAGGTGTTGGGCTCCAACTTAGGGTGGCATTAGTTATGGTTGCTATCACTTATCAATGACCTGATCAATTTCCTATGATGGGCTTTCAATGCCATTTGCCTTTGGGTTTATGAGCTATTAACAGGTCCACCAACCAAATTGGGTCCATACAAAGCCTTGTTGGAATGGTCTATAGGGCCACCCTAACTAATGGACAACCCATTTCAACCAATAAGGAACCATAGTAAACCCACCCTTATGTAGTAAAGCTCACAACAACAAACAAAGTCTTAGACCCAATATTAGCAAAGAAAAAAAAATTAGTCCCAAAAGTTAGGGGTCAGTTATGGATTCATGACAAATATTTAAAATCAGCTATATGTATTTTTTTTTCTCCTTTTTACTTTATCTAACTTCTAAAGTCATACTCTATAGTTTCCATTACTCCCATAATTGACATATCATTATTTTTTATTACTTCTACTAATATATATATATATATATATATATATATATATATATATATATATATATATATTTATTTTTCTTTCTTTACATTTTTGTTCTCTCAACTTGGATAAACTTGTTATTTCTTACTAGTGTATTTGTCACTCTCCACTAAACATAATTGAACCATCTTAAATAGCTCTTCCATATATTTTCATCAACAAGGGCTAATCCCTATCTTAGGCAAATTTCCTTATTTTGAATCCTATATTATTTCTGGAATTTCTATTTATCCATCTTAACAATCTCATTTTATCTATACTCATTTTATGAATATGTTACTTCTTCACTACCTAACATTTCGTTCCATAATGTATAGTCGGTAGTATAACAGTCTTATAAAATTTTTCTGTAATTTAGTATGTATTTTACGGTCGCACAGCACTCCTGATGCACTTTTCCACTTTATTCACCTTATTCTTATCTTATGATTCACATACTCTTTAATTTCCCCTTCTTTAAGAAATATTGATCAAAGATATCAAAAGTTATCTATCTTTCATATCTCTTGATCATTACTTATCACCCTTTTGTGTGAACCTGAATTGATCATGTATTTAAGGTTGACCCACTTGTTTGTATGCATTGTTTAAAATAATAGAAAATAAAATTTTTAAAAAATTCCATGAAAACTTTAAGTTAAAAAAAAACATCACTTTTTCTCATGGTTTATTTGTTATCTCAAGTTTAGAAATTTCTAGACGCGTTAGACACATTGTCCTTTTATGGTTTTTTTTTTTTGTTCATTATTGTTTGGGCACTTGGCCCATTCTTTCTTTGAGTCTAGGCACTTGTCCAATCATTTTTTAGTTCCTAGAGGCACTTGGCCCAACTTAATTTGCTCTAGGGGCACTAGGTCCACTTATGTTAGTCTCGTGGACCTTAGGCCCATAGTCGCCTATTCCTTTAGACTTTAGATCCACTCTCTTTTCCAAGGAGAATTAAGCCCATTCATGTCATTCACTTGTGGGCCTGAAAAACCTGTTGTTGCTTCATCTTTCTCCACCTTGGTGATGATGAGCTGGTTGTCTATGAGTTAAAAAGGGTTGGGCCTTAGTTTCATTGAATACGAAGCAGCTCGTTGGACTCATTCAAGTTCAAGGAATTGTGTTTTACTACCACTTTAAACTAGTCAACCCATTAATTTAGTTGGGTTTTAAAGCTTCATGGATTTTTGTATGCTTCTTCTATTAGCCCATTTTATGTAACAATAAGTTTAATAAATTTAGGTACATAAAAAATTTCACAAAAATAATTTACAGCTAACAAGATGGGAAGTTGTTAATAATGGGCTCAAATAAAAACAAATAATAAAAAAATTGTCAACTCAAGTAAGAGGATGTGTTATGGCTGTAAGTGCACAATTGTACCCGGACCCAAAAATGAATGTTGGGCTCAAGCCCAATGAGCCTTATACAATAAATTTTGTAGAGTATGGGTTTGAAATCTAGGCTCGAGATGTTGGAAGTTCGATTAACAGGCTAGAGTGTTACAGTTTGTGCAAATGATGAACAAATATGACAAATAGATCTCCTCGGACGTAAGCCGAGGATGATTTGTATAAATATTCTTTCTTTAGGCCAAAGTTTACAGTCCTTAGTTCCTATTTTATTCTTAGCAGAAAGTGCCGATCCCCTTCTCTTTCCTCTCTCGTCTTCTTATATACTTCTTCCTCTTCACTGTTCATCCATGTATCATACAAATCTTTCCTTTAGATACTTGTCCCATCCACCACCTTCTTGAAGTCCTTAAATAATAGCAGGGAGGTTGAATTCTATTGTTCAGAGGTCATTTCTCCATTAATGCGGCCAGGGAGGAAGATGCAGGGTCTTTAATGTGGAGGTAGCAGCCTTTTCTCTAGATATTTCTATCATATCCTTGCATCTAGAGGGTGCTTGGATCACCTTCTTACCCATCAGTTTTTCCAGAGTTCTGCCTTTAACCTTCTTGGCAAGTCCTAGGGTCATTGCCGGGCCTGTCCAAGGAGACATTCCTCCTCGGACAACCCCTCGGACTTTTACAGCGCAAACTAACTTATGGGCCTGGAGGCCTTAATCAGAAACAAACTGGTACCCGTCAATAAAGCCCAAAGCCCAAATGTTTATTCGAGAATTTTTACCCCCCACAATAGCCCCTCAAAACTTTATTTTTCCCACCCATCCGATGAGAGAAATAGAGTTTTGATCCGACCAGAATACCTCCCACACGCTTTGTAAACCACCACGTGTGTATGGGTCTTTTTGTTTCCTGAAAAACGCTTCTGACACTTCGAAATCTGGAATGCGCGCATTTATGACCGCAAGTTACATCCAATTTCCCACGTTCAACGGTAAGATGAACATCCAACGGTCCAAGTTGCCCCCTAAAAATTTGAGCGGGACAAATTTAATTTCGAGGCCGCCTCCCGCACGTCAAAACGCTTGGAAACCCACGCCTTCATTCATTTCAGCAGAAATTAATTGTATCAAAGTATCAATCATCACCTTTTCTCTCCAGAAATTCGTGAAGAACTGCATAACCAACTCCAGTAAGTTTTTGCTTTTCTTTACTCCTTCCTTCTCGGATTCTATCCTCGGCTCCCCTCTAAACTTCTTTCTTCTTTAAACTCGCATTTTTGCTTTTCTTAGATGGGTAGATTTAAGTGCCTGGTTGATACTGACGCCGGTATGGAAGGGTTTAGGGCCAAGTACCATATTTCCAATGACGTAGGTCTAAAGTATTGCCCAGTAGAAGCCATAGGCGGCGCTAGGAAAACGGGAGAAGTCATTATTCCTATGATCGCCTTCATAGAAGGTGGAATGACTCTCCCTATGAGAAATGTGACTAGAGAATACCTTCGCAACCATAGGTTATGCCCAGATCAGTGCGCACCAAACGTGTTTAGGGAATTAGGTAGTGTTGACGCTCTAAATGAGCAAATGGGCCTAAACCTCACATGGCACGAAGTTGCTTTTATGTACGAGTGCCACAAACTTTAAAACGTAGGATATTACATCAAATCACGGTCCAGCATAGTCAGGCTGATCTCCTATCTGCCTAAATCCAACAAGGGCATGAAGGACGACTACCTTATCGCCTCAAGGAACTGGTATGACGGCCGTCACTGCCCAATCGTATGGGGAGATCCAGGTGTGACTCCTTAGGAGTTAAATTCCTTAACCCGTGATTCAATCCCGCCGCCTTTACTGCTTTAATTCTATTGTACACTATTGCTTTTGGTTTTTATGTTTATTAAGAATCTGACCATGTTTGTCTTCTCGGATGCCTCTTCTCACAGATAAATAGCATGTACACCCACGCCTGAGCTTCTGCAACGTTGCCGACTTAAATCGCGTCCTGCGCTCAGAAGTCTTCGTGAGTGAAGATTTACAAGTGAGAGCAGCACATTTGATATTATGATACAATCCTATATCATCGGACTTTCAAAAGATAGAAAACGCAATCATCGCGAGGGATAAACGGCGTAGAAGGATAAACGTCGCAAGACCAAGCTTCCTTTCCGACCACGATCTTCCCGATGATCCCAGCACCATCCTGTACACACGCCCCTTTGCAGCAATTCCCTTCTCGGCGCCCTCCTAGACAACCGCCGTCCAAGAAGAGCAAGCATCCTCACCACACTCGTTGGACAAGGAGATAGACTAGTTTCAACTTGAAGACGTCGAAAGGCCCCGAGGAAACCCGTTTGTCATTCTCTCGGACGAGGAGCACGAGCCTACTGAGACTTCGGGGATACAAGGTTTGGTAGTTGCCCGCCCTGACTCCAGCTCCGAAGAAGAAGAGATGGACGCCCTGAAGGAGCTGATGCATAAAAGGGGCGCGAGAGTCTCTAAGAAGGGAGCAGGTGGGTCACAGGTCCCTCCGTCTTTGCCCCCACCCCCTCCTCCGTTCGATCCTAAGCCTCCCGTTGTGGAGCCCAAGAAGAAAAGGAAGGGTGAGGCTGAGGAGGCAGATGGGGAGAGGCAGAAGAAGCAAAAACAACAACAACAACAACCCCAACAACAAAGACCTGACAAGTGCAAGGGACGTGCCTCGTCAGTGGAAAGTAGGGAGATCAGGGATCTTGCCGAAGTGCGCCATGCACCGGCTAACTGGTCTCCCGAGCTTAAGCTGGACGGAGCACCCATCTCTAGTCAGTCCAATATTAGGATGTTCCAACAAGGCCATGCTCTCCACCTGGCCGATGCCTTGGAACGCCCTCTCCTACTACCCAAGGACATGAAGGCCTTGGACAAGATGAATTAGTCCCACCTGTTCCTTTCGCTAAAAAGGGACTTGGCCTTGGTGAGTTTTTAAATCTTATCTTCACCTTATTTTTTATTTTTTTTATCACACTTCACTGTAGGAGACATCTTTATGCGTTTGATATTTTGATATCTTGTCACAAGCTGTCTAGGAAGTCTTTGCTGCCGAGAAGTGGGTGGAGGATTCTCGGAAGAAGGCTGGGCTTGAACTGGAGCTTCTGCTGGAGACCGAGAAGTCCCTAGGTCAGGCCCTTACGCAAAATGAGAAGCTCACCACACAACTGGTGGAGCTAAAAAGGGAAAGGGACGGTGCCAAGGCCAGCTTGAAGACGATGAAGACCTAGGTGGAGGGGCAATGCAAGCTTCTTTGTCAGAAGGATGAAGAGTTATCCAAAGCTCAGCAGGAACAGTCCGACTTGAAGAAGGAGCTTGCCAAGATGAAGGACAAGGCCCGCACCTTTAAAGACTCGTTGGAGGCCGCGAAGAAGGCTGCTTACAAGGAAGGGGTAGCGGCGACAGAAGACCAGCTGACAGAGGAGTTCGCTGCGCTGTGCCGAGAATACTGCTAGCAAGTTTGGGGGGAAGCCTTAAATGTAGCAGGGTTCCTTCAACTTCCGAGCTGAGGAAGCCTGAGAACATTTGGCTTCCCCTAGACATATAGGAGATAGAAGAGCTTCCTCCTGTCGCCCCTTCCCCTGAGACAGCTCCTTCCATGCCCCCTCCTGCGATCCCAGAGCTCATTCCTGCTCCTACAGAACCTACGAGTTCCAATAAAGAGAAAGAACAGGGTGAAGGTGTTGAGAAGGCTACAAGCCACAGCGCCGAGCCTATCGTCCCTCCACTTGTAGCAACAAACAAAGGAAAACAAGCACAATCCTCCTTTGAAATGGAGCTAAAAAGCACTGAAGCGGCCAGCACTCCCGAGCAGGACCCTCCTTCAAAATCTTAGGGTCGAGCCTAGGACTTTTCCCTTTTTTGTTATGTAACAAAGATTTCCTTTGTAATATATATTAGAAGCGATTAATGAAAGACTGTCTTGTTTAATCTTCATTTGACTTGTACTTTTTTACTATAAGATTTCTCATCAGCACAAAAAAAAAAAAAAAAAAAAAGAAGAAGAATGAGTGGAACAACTAACTCCGCTTTCAATATTTGTACTATCATAACTTTAAACAATAGTACACATGCTAAGCTTATACTTTACAAATTACGCCTCAAGAGTATAACATGTGTGACACAATGATGAACGACTAACAACCTAACTTAGGATACAATTTGAAGCATATAGTGATCAAAATACTTCATCAACATCTCAACATCAATACGACATGGATTTTTGCTAGTATTTCTAAAGTAAAGTATTCAAGGACCTGACATAAATAAACTTTGTCTTAATGATAAGTACGATATCAATTTGTACAAGGTACGTGGGCCGAGAACCATACATACCCAAATTCCTGTTTGATACTTAGAATCTGTAACTTGAAACGTTAATTTCACCAAAGTAGGAGGTCTATGGACCCGGCGTAACTAAGGTTTTGTTTAACAAATGATAAGACATCAATTTCTACAAGGTATATGGTCCGAGGACCCTGCATCACCAAGTTTTTGTTTGATACTTAATAAGATATCAATTTCCACAAGGTATGTGGTCTGAGGACCATGCATCACCAAGTTTCTGTTTGATACTTAAAAATTGTAACTTAAGATGTTAATTTCCCCAAAGTAGAAGGTCTGTGGACCCGACTTAAATAAGGTTCTGTTTAACAAATGATAAGACATCAATTTCCACAAGGTATGTGGTCCGAGGACACTACATCACCAAGTTTCTGTTTGATACTTAATAAGCTATCAATTTCCACAAGGTATGTGGTCCGAGGACCATGCATCACCAAGTTTCTGTTTGATACTTAAAAATTGTAACTTAAGATGTTAATTTCCCTAAAGTAAAAGGTCTGTGGACCCGGCTTAACTAAAGTTTTGTTTAACAAATGATAAGACATCAATTTTCACAAGGTATGTGGTCCGAGGACCATGCATCACCAAGTTTCTGTTTGATACTTAAAAATTGTAACAGATAAACCAAATACATATTCATAATTTGAACCATGAACGATAAAAGTGTTTTTTATTAATAATAATACCTTCGAAGGTTGTTTACATTCCAGGGGCGTTGTACAATTTTTTCATCTGGATCAGCTAGCCGATATGATCCTATGCCTACTACAGAGATGATTCGATAGGGCCCTTCCCAATTTGGTCCTAGCTTTCCCCAAGCTGGGTTTTTGGCGGTACCTACAACTTTCCTCAACACCAGATCCCCAGGCGCTAGTGGCCTTAGCTTCACATGGGTATCATACCCCCGTTTAAGTTTCTGCTGATAATAAGCCATTTGGACCATAACGGCCTCTCGCCGTTCTTCAATCAAATCTAGGCTTTTCTCCAGGAGGCCGTCGTTATTTTCTGGACTAAAAGAACTCGTCCTTAGCGTGGGGAAACCAGATTCTAAAGGTATCACTGCCTCGGCCTCATAAGTCATAGAGAGTAGTGTTTCTCCAGTGGATCTACGCGGCGTAGTTCGATACATTCATAAAACATGTGATAGCTCCTTTACCCATCTACCCTTCACGTCATCTAGCCTCTTCTTGAGTCCACTGACTATGACCTTGTTAACTACCTCGGCCTGCCCATTTTCCTAAGGATAAGCTGGGGTGGAGTATCTGTTTATGATGCCCATGTCACTACAATACTTCCTAAAAGCTCTACTATCAAATTGTACGCCATTATCTGAAACAAGTGTGTGGGGTACCCCAAATCTAGTGATAATATTTTTCCAAATAAACTTCTTGGAGTCGATATCCCTAATATTTGCTAAGGGCTCAGCTTCGACCCACTTGGTGAAGTAGTCGATTCCCATGAGTAGCCACCTTTTGTTTCCCATAGCCCTCGGAAAAGGCCCTACTATATCCAATCCCCATTGAGCGAAAGGCCAAGGACTGGTCAAAGGATTAAGAACTCCCCCAAGCTGATGAATGTTGGGAGCGAACCTTTGGCATTGGTCACACTTTCTTGCATAGTCCTGAGCTTCCCTCTGTATATTAGGCCACCAATATCCTTGAGTCAAAGCCCTATGGGTTAAGGACTTTCCCCCAGTATGGCTTCTGCAAATTCCCTCTGCAATTCTTCCAAAAGTGCCTCCGTTGACTCGGGGTGTACACATAACAAGAATGGTCCGGAGAAGGAGCATTTATATAATTTCTGATCCTCGAATAGCCAGAAATGAGGTGCCTTTCGACGGATCTTATCTGCTTCAGACTTGTCCTTGGGAAGAACGTCGCTTTTCAGAAAAGATACCACAGGGTCAATCCAGCTAGGTCCGGGCCTTATCAGATGGATACGGACGGCCCTTATAGTGGTTAGAGTGGGTTCTAGCAAGTCTTCAACGAGGATAATCCTAGGCAGACACTGAGTCGAGGACGTTGCCAAGGTGGCCAATGAGTCTACATGTGTGTTTCCACTTCTAGAAACGTGAGAAAGGATAAAAGAATCAAATTCTGATTGTAAACATTTGACCTGGGTCAGATACTCCTGCATTCTTGGATCCCTAGCCTCCATGGTCCCCGTCACCTGGTCGACCACTAACTGAGAATCTGAGAACATATGAACTTCCTTTCCGCCCATTCTACGCACCATATTCATACCAACCAAGACCACTTCGTACTCGGCCTCGTTGTTAGTTGCCGAGAACGCTAATCTCAATGACTTTTCGAAGACAATTCCCTCAGGGGATACCAAAACAAGCCCGACACCAGACCCCCTCTGGTTGGCTGCCCCATCAAAGGACACTTTCCAAATCGGAGGTCCTTTGTCCGTGATCATGCCAACTGACTTTTCATCCATGTGTGATTCCTTTGCAATTTCTTCCAACAATGGTTCAGTAAACTCCGCCACCAAATCTGCGAGAACCTGGCCCTTCACCGAGGTGCGCGGCATGTATTTGATATCAAAAGCTCCCAAAATAGTTCCCCACTTAGCTACCCTTCCAGAGTAGTCAGCACTTCGTAACACCGACTTGAGAGACAGTTGGGTCAAAACCACGACACGTGGCATGGACTACAGCCAGAAGTGCCTTCTCCAAGGGCAAGTAACGCACCTCAGCTTCATTCAAGGATTTGCTGACATAATAGACCGGTCTTTGCACCCCGCCGTCGTCCCTTATAAGGACCAGGCTGACTACATGGACGGCCACGGCTAGGTATGCAAATAGGACTTCATCAACCTCCGGCCGAGACATAATGGGTGGCCAGGAAAGATATTCCTTAAGTCGCTGGAAAGCTAAAGCGCACTCCTCGGACCATTGGAATCCTTTCCATTTATTTAACAGTTGGAAAAAAGGCCTGCATCGGTCAGCTGACCGAGAGATAAATCTGCTGAGAGCAGCGATCATTCTGGTCAACTTTTGAACTTCCTTTGGATTCCGAGGAGGCTGTAAGCCTTGGATGGCCCTGACCTGCATCGGATTCACCTCTATCCCTCTATGAGTCACCATGTAGCCTAGGAAATTTTCGGAACCCACCCCAAAAGAACACTTTGAGGCATTAAGGCGCAACTTGTACTTTCTAAGTATTTGAAAGGTGTCGTCCAGATCTTTCACATGTGTGGGTATTGTCTTACTCTTCACTACCATATCATCCACATATACCTCAATGGTCTTTCCAAGTTGCGACACAAACATTCTGGTCATCATCCTTTGGTAAGTAGCCCCTGCATTCTTCAATCCGAATGGCATCACTTTATAGTGATAGTTCCCTGTTGGAGTAATAAAGACAGTCTTCTCCTGATCATCCTCCGCCAACGGAATTTGGTGATAGCTCTGGAAGGCATCTAAAAAGCTCATCCGAGGATGTCCGACCGTGGCAACCACAAGCTGATCGATGCGTGGCATCGGGAACGAGTCATTTGAGCAGACTTTGTTTAAATCTGTGAAGTCCACACATACTCTCCACTTTCCGTTCTTCTTTCTCACCACAATTGTATGCACCAACCACTCCGGGTAGAAAACTTCTTTGATAGCCCCAGCCCTCTTGAGCTTGAGGACTTCTTCTTTAACAGCCTCAGAATACTCTTTAGAGGAACGCCGAGGTGGCTGCCTCCTAGGAACGATGGCAGGGTTGACGTTCAAATGATGACAAATGAAGCTAGGGTCAACCCCCGGAGCCTCATAAGGATCCCAGGCAAATGCATCGATGTTGTCCTTAAAAAACTCCACCAATTCCATCTTCTCTTGGTGTGGTAAATGTACACCAACTTGAAAGAACCTTTCGGGATCATCGACTATCAAAAACTTCTCCAAATCTTCACATACGGCCTCCTCTGCTGTCACCGCATTGGGCGCATCCAGAGTCGTTAATTGCTATAAGTCTTTCATAACCGAGGCCGAGGACTCTGATTTGGCTTGATGCAGTACTGCAGCCGATATGCATTGCCTTGCCACTGCTTAACTGCCACGAATTTCTTCGGTGAATTCCCCTGAGGGGAATTTTACTTTAACATGCAAAGTCGAGAAGACAACACCCAAAGCGTGCAACCAAGGCCTGGCAAGGATGGCCGTGTATGGGGAATACGCGTCGACCACAATAAAATCCACCTCTACCGTTTCCGAGCCCGACTATACAGGCAATCGAATTTGTCCCTTAGGTATGACAGCCTTCCCCTCAAAGCTTATCAGTGGGGAGTCATAAGGAGTGAGATCCTCTAGTTTTAACACCTTAGCCCCTTGAATAAGTCAGGATACATAATATCAGCGCCGCTGCCTTGATCGATCATCACCCTTTTGACGTCATAATTACCTATCCTCAAAGTGATCACCAGGGCGTTATCATGGGGTTGGATAGTCCCAACCTTATCCTCCTCCGAGAATCCCAAGACGGGCCCATTCCTTTTAATCCTCTTCGGCTTCGAGCTTGACTCCTCGACCTGGGAGTGTGACACCGCCATCACCCTAGTAGGACAGGAACCGGTCCTGCCAGGTGCTGCGAAGATGACGTTAATCGTTCCCAAGGGTAGCCGAGATGTGTTATTCTTCTGATTATTCGAGCCTGACTGGCTGCCTTGCCCGTTAAGTTGGTACAGGTGCTGCTTCAATTTCCCTTCGCTAACAAGCTGTTCCAGAGGGTCCGACAATTCTTGGTAGTATGACCCACATCCTGATGGTATTGGCAAAAAAGTTTCTGATTCCGCTTCGTAGGGTCCCCCGCCATCTTACTGGGCCATATGAAGTAGGGTTCCTTACGGACTTTCTCCAGTAGTTGGTGTACTGGTTCTCGGAACACAGTATTAACTGCTTGAGGAGTGGCTGAGCCAGACTGCCCAGAGTAATCTCTCCTCAGCTTATTGTTGTGATACCTGTCCGACCTGAAATCCCTTCTCTCTTGCGGGATAACCTTAGCCTTACCCTTACCTTGCTGTTGATCTTCTTCAACCCTTTTGTTCTCGTCAATACAGTCCATGAGGCGATGTACGCTCCGTACGGGCTTTTTGGTCAAGGATTACCTCAAGTCATGATCAGTAGGAAGGCCCACTTTAAAAGTATTAATTGCTACTTCGTCAAAATCTCCATCTATCTCGTTGAACATCTCCCAATACCTATTGAAGTATGCTTTCAACGTCTCACCCTCCCTCATGGCCATAGATAATAACGAGTCCAACGGTCGAGGAACTCTGCTACATGTAATGAACCGAGACGCGAATGCCCTAGTAAGTTCCCTGAACGAACCGACAGACCCCGACTTGAGTCCATTGAACCACCTCATAGCAACAAGTCCCAAGCTAGAAGGAAAAACTTTGCACATCAAGGTTTCATTGTGAGAATGCACCGCCATCCTCTTATTAAAGTGGCTCACATGTTCCACCGGGTCTGTTTGGCCATTATAAATGGTAAAAGTGGGTTGGGTGAACCGCCTGGGGGGCCTTCCATTCTCAATCTTGCGTGAGAAGGGTGATTTGGAGAGTTGGTGTAACGCTCGGCTCATAGCGTCGTTCCCCAAGCCCCTAGAGGGGAGCTTCCTATGCTTGTGACCTGGTAGGTCATCCTCTTCGCAAGAGAAGGTTTCGCCGGGGGGGGGGGGTTTCCTGGACCTTGAACTGTAACTGCTTCCCCGGGATTCCCCTGAAGAAGGATTGGATGGGGGTGAAGCCCGCCTTCATCTGACACGGCCCAACTTCTTCTTGAGGTGGTTAATCTCCCTCTGCATGGCCTTGGCATCATCCTCATGGGAGGCGTTGCCTCCACCGTGCGTATGACTCGCGCCAAGATATACGGTATGAACGCTTCCCTCTTGATCCCTCCGGCACTCAAGACGCTCAAAAAGATCTTCGGGCTACGATCCTTGAGACTCTACATAGTGTGAGCCTAAACCTGCCATGATGTTCCAATTCCTTCAACGCTAGACTTCCCACAGACGGCGCCAATTGTAAGTGCACAATTGTACCCGGACCCAAAAACGAATGTTGGGCTCAGGCCCAATGAGCCTTATACAATAAAATTTGTAGAGTATGAGTTTGAAATCTAGGCTCAAGATGTTGGAAGTTCGATTAACAGGCTAGAGTGTTACAGTTTGTGCAAATGATGAACAAATATGACAAATAGATCTCCTCGGACGTAAGCCGAGGGGGATTTGTATAAATATTCTCTCTTTAGGCCAAAGTTTACAGTCCTTAGTTCCTATTTTATTCTTAGCAGAAAGTGCTGATCCCCTTCTCTTTCCTCTCTCGTCTTCTTATATACTTCTTCCTCTTCACTGTTCATCTATGTATCATACAAATCTTTCCCTTAGATACTTGTCTAATCCACCACCTTCTTGAAGTCCTTAAATAATAGCAGGGAGGTTGAATTCTATTGTTCATAGGTCATTTCCCCATTAATGCGGCTAGGGAGGTAGATGCAGGGTCTTTAATGTGGAGGTAGCAGCCTTTTTTCTAGATATTTCTATCACATCCTTGCGTCTAGAGGGTGCTTGGATCACCCTCTTACCCATCAGTTTTTCCAGAGTTCTGTTTTTAACCTTCTTGGCAAGTCCTAGGGTCATTGCCGGGCCTGTCTGAGGAGACATTCCTCCTCGGATCTTTACAACGTAGACTAACTTGTGGGCCTAGAGGCCTTAATCAAAAACAAACTGGTACCCATAAATAAAGCCCAAAGCCCAAATGTTTATTCGAGAATTTTTACCCCCCCACAATGGCTATGAGTTATAATCATGGTTCCTTTCAAAAGAAAAAAGAGAAGCTTCAAGGATTTAAGATTGGATCAGGGTTCAAACTAGTTGAGAATGACATTATAATTAATTTTATAATTACATTAAATATAAATAAATATTACAAATTTGTAAATAAAGAAAAAGGTAATATTGATTATAAAAATTTAGAAAAATTAAATAAATTTTTTTCAACCACACTCACACAACTTATATAAAAAAGTTACAAAATATAATAAAGCAATAATGTATACGATTTTGATTATATTTTTTTGAACAATTTTTTTCCCTTTTAGAGATGGCTAATTATAACAAAATGAAATAATGGAAAATTATAAGTACATTAGTCATGATTAACGATAATGAAATTTTATTCATTTTATTGGTATATGCCACATATTTAATACTTTTAAATTCAATTCGAAAAAATTAGATTTCCATATATGAGCATCAAGAAACTTAATAATTTGTTCCCAGTTTATGCTTGTGTTAGAAATTGGGTTGGTTTTGACCCAACCGATAAACCATGGCCCATGGATCATCCACATGGGTTATCTGATAAGTAAGTTTAAATTTAAACTAACTGATATTGGTATGAGTTATCAATAGTAGTAGTGGGGTAATTTAAACTTTATAGATATTGATATGAGTTATCAATATCAGTGGTGGAGTAATTTAAACTTAACAGATTAGATCTTTTAGGGATCACATATATCTGATAGTAAGTGAATCTCTACTAGTATTTAAAATACACTTACATCAATCAGATGGAGATAAACACAGTGAGTGAACATACGTATAGTTTCCTTTTTCTTCACACAGTTCCAGAAACTATTTAGATGACCATTCACGACCCCTATCAGTTCGAAAAACCTTTAGGTTCATTTCTTTCTGATTCTCAGCCTCTGCCACAAAGTGCTTAAAGCAATCCAATGCTTCAAAGCGATGGGAGATTAGATAGACATAACTGAAATGTGAATACTCATCAATAAATGTGAGAAAATAAGAGGCGCCATGGAGTGCCTTAACATTCATAGTTCCACATATGTCCGAATGAACTAATTCCACAGTATGAGTTGCCCTTGGAGCCTTACCAAAAGGCTTCCTACAGGCCTTTCCAGCTAGACAAGGTTCACACATAGGTAGGCTTACTTTAGTGATAGACCCCAATAGGCCTTCTGTAGCTAGTCTAGCCAATCTATCTTTTCCTACGTGTCCAAGTCTAGCATGCCACCTTACAGAATCAGAAACATCATCATTATGAGCAATAAAAGAAAAAGAGGAATGATCCAAATCCAACATAAAGAAATTTTTAGAAAAATAACCATATCCATACTAGGTTTTATTTAAATAAAAATCCAACTGAGGACCATTGAAACGAAAACTAAATCCAAGTCTAAGCATAGTAAGTACTGAAAATAGATTACATTGGACACCAAGTGCATGAAGTACATCATGAAGAAGTAACGTACATCAGAGACGCACTTTGATCTGGTAGGTTCCAACTTCTATGACTTCTTCTTGAGCTCCGTTGCCCAAAATAACATACTGTGTGCTTGTTGGTATGTTTTTGTAATGCACACACCCAACTCTATCTCTGGCTATACGTTTGGTTGCTCCTGAATCTACAATCCACCCAGGAATAGTATGAGCAACAAAAATAGGTGTACAAACATAAGTAATAGCAGAGTTGTTAAGAAAGGATATCTTCTTCGATTCAGTGCACTCACGAGCGAAGTGACCCTTCTTACCACAGTTGTAGCACTTGATCTTTTCCTTGTCCTTCTTAGCGCGCTTGTCCTTTTGGTGCTTTGCTATCTTGCCTTCTTTAGGCCCAAGGTTACCAGCTCCTTTGGCATTCCTCCCTTGTCCTTTGCAATTAGGCCTGAATGCCTTCTGTTGCCCAGATTGGGCGACATGGAGAGTGTTTTGGTGCGCCCCTATTCGCTCTGCCTCAAGCTTGAGATGACGAGAAATATCAGTAAAAGTCTTGATATTCTCACTATGTGTCAAAACAAGCTTCATTTGCCCCCAAGTAGGTTCAGGCAGTGAACGTATCATCGCTATGACTTGTTGTTCATCAGAGAGATTATTGCAAGCAACCTTTAGGTCACGGATCAATGCTGACATTGTCCTTAAATGTTCAGCCATGCTATGCTTTGAATCCATAACATATTGCTCAAACTTCAAAGTAAGAGCTGGCAACCTAGTTGCTGAAGTCCCTCCATAGGCAATCTTAAACTGGTTCCACATCTTTTGGGCATTTGGGTAGTCCTCAAACTCCAAAATAAGATCATTGTGCATGCTACTCAGCATAGTGAAGCATGCACAACAATCTTTCTTAACCCAAGACTCATAGGCCTCTAAGTTACAACGATGTTGGGCAGTATTCCTATTTTCAGGCCGCATCATCACATTTGTTAAGGTTTCAAGGACCTCTTGTTCATTAAGCAGATATTGAATTTTTCTATGCCACATATCATAGTTATTTCCATCTAGTTTTTCTCCCTTAGTTAGATCAACAACTACATTCTTAGTGGCCATGTTCACTACATTCATTACACAAGTTGACATTAGCACATACATTTTTAAATTTTATTTCCAAAAATCCAACTAGACCATGACATTCCTTTCTACATAGTGAGATCGGAAATTTCGCCAAGCTCATAATCATCTCTCACTATGTAAATTGGAATAACACATCTAATTGATTTTTAAATAAAATTTGTGAAGAATAAAACATCACACCATCTACATATTAAATTATACATATAACATGTGTCCATACATATTTGTGCACAACACATTGTGCATGGGCTCCACTATAAGCTCTATTGGTAATTTCATACAACATGCTAAGACAAAATTTGAAAATTATAGGTAACCGTGAAACACATTCCCTTACATGGTTTCCAAAATTAAATTACATACCCTTAAATTACATTGCCAAAAACAATGGCCCAAAAAATTGCCAAAAAACATTGGCCCAAAAAATTACATATTTAAGTACCCTACTACAAAGATTCTGTTTGTAATTAAAAAAAAAAAGAAATTGGGGATGCCACTTTACCAAATAATTTCAAAATTTGTCTTATCCATCCACAATAACAATTAAAAAAAACAATACATGTTGCATAAATTACCAATATAATCTCTAACTATAGAGATGAGCAAAAAAGTCTCATAAACCCTTTTCACACATATTCATCAATGCATTCAGATAATATCAATTCAATCGAATCACAATATGTTAAAAAGACATCATAAATTAATTCAAAGATTAAAACCGTGCATAATTATATAGAAAATTAGAAAACTAATCTCACAATTTTCTCATACTACCACAATTCTATTTTAACATCACAGTTAAAAAACAAATTCCACTACAATTACATATACGTCGCATTAGAAAAAATGTGGTCTAAACAAAATTAAGAATATATAGTGTTTTACTATAAATTAAAATAAATAATAAGAAAACCCACTGTGCTTGTTATAACATTTGATTTTGATATAATTTTCTATTTTGTTATAACCCAATTCCTTTGTAAACTATGTTACAAATTCACACAGTATTTGTAAATAATATCACAAATCCACACAGCCACTTGCGTGGAGCTTATCACTTGCACAATTTCCTTGTTGAAGGAAACAACAACTATTTGTGATACACCAACGTGAACTGCAGTCTGCACCACGTGATCTGCATGTGGCTTATCACTTGCACACGCAAGTGGGGCACAATATCCTTATCAAAGTTTAAATTAAGATTATATTATATTTACAATGGGAAAAAATTAAAGATTATATAATATTTACAAAGGGAAAAAAATCATATAATGAGCCAATGAGCTTTAGGCTTTAGCTCAAATTGCACTTCCTCTTCTGGTAAAAGCAAGGTGATGCAAATGGAAATTAAATAAAGAACTTGAAAAATATTGATTCTTTTATTGAAGAGAGAAAATTTCAATTATCTTAAATAGAGTTCAATACAGCAGTGGCAGTTGGAGTTGGAGAAAAATTGTCAATTATGTTGCTCCCTTTGCATCTCGGATGATTACTCCAGGATTTCCTTAAAGAACACTACACATTAAAGTTTGCTTTTACAACATTGAATTTATATGTTTTCCAACTCAAATTGAACTCAATTTGTAAATGTATGATACTATTGATATATTAGAAATTAGACATTACATGATTTTTTTTTCTCTTGTGAAGTGTGAAATTGCCTAGAAAATATTTAAACCATTTAATCATCTGCTTCAATTAAATTTAGAGAGTTAGAAAAATAAATAAATAAATAAAAGGAAACATTTTTAGAAGATTTTTTGCTTCAGCCTTTCTTTGAGTCAATAACCTATTGCCTTATATCACAAAACAATAAAGGAAAAATTTTAATAAATAAAGTAAGAATAGCTACAAACATTGAGAGAAAATATGAGTTTCAATTTTAATATACATTTTTCAAGAATGTAGCATAGGAACTATAAAGCAATTTGCTATACATAGCCATGAATTTTGATTGGGTAAAATACTATTTTGGTCCCTAAACTTTGACAAAAATTTGTTTTTCATCCCTAAACTTTAAAAAGTTCTTTTTCCATCTCTAAACATTATGAAAAGTTTATTTTTAATGGTTTAGAGACAAAAATAGGAATGAAAAAGGAATTGATTTCAATAATTTAGGGATGAAAAGTAAAGTTTAAGGACATAAATAAAACATTTTCAATAGTTTAGGGATGAAAAATGAACTTTTTAATAGTTTAGGGACGAAAAATGAACTCCTTAAAGTTCATGGATGAAAAACAAACTTTTGATAAAATTTAGGGACCAAAATAGTATTTTACCCAATTTGATTCTATATATCTATCATACCAAGCAATGATTGATGCTTTTGAATGCTTTAGATTCTATCCACAATTTGTTCGGTTTTCATGGAAAATCTATTGTTTCATGTTTATGTTATTCATGATACTCATATTCAAAGTTTCAACTTTTGGATTAAGTTTACTGTAAATGATTGCATCATTGTGGTGTCCCCTTCATTGCTTTGAGAAGTAAATTTTGACTTGAACGAATAAGATGAACTAAAGTATATATGAATGAAATAAGATGCATGTGGAAGTGTTGTAAATTGACATTACTCGTATTCTATACCATATATAAACTCTACAATGACGTAGCTCTTCATTATAACGAATGGTCTTGGTTGACGAAAGTGAAAAATCACAATATCCTTATCTTAATTTTTTCACAAGTATAAATATTTGTGAGGTGTGGGGGGTAAAGGTCAGAGTTCAAGTCTCTAGGAAGAAGCTTCACACACATATATACTTAAATTAGACTAGAGTAAAAATTCTATTTTGTATAAAAAAAAAAATATACCAACGTGGGGCCCTTTTATTTGTGTGTAACTGAAACAAGGATAAAGTTGTGTTCAAGTGTACCTAATACACTAACATCAATGTGGGGCTCTATTATTTTATTATTATCTTTTTATCTTTTTTTTTTAGATAACCACTCAAACAATTAGCGGTTAGTGGAGCCCTCCAGGACTCATGTCCAAAGCAAATTTTGGCCCTTGAATAGTGAATACACAGTTATTCACTTGGTCCTCTCTATAGGACTAACAGTACGTGGGGCCCTTTTAGTTGTGATACCAAATCACAACTTCATCATTTAAAATCTAAATTAAGCATGTAAACAATCAAACAAATTACAGCTTTTTTTTTTCTCTCTACATGCCATAACATGCTTCTAAAAATTACATATCTGAAAATTAAAAATTACTTAAACTTTTTTTATTAGCATGCATATAGGATTACATATATCAGAGATCATGGCATCATTCAAGAATGAAAACAAGCATAAAATAGCTCTGATACCAATGTTGAATAATTATATACTTTACAAGAGGTCATATAGACATATACCTTTGGTGGAATAGATCACCAAATTGCCGAATCTTGTCCTTTGCTTGATTTACCAACTCCTTATGATATTTTTTGTGGAACACCTCCAAGTCGCAGGAGAGGCTACTAGAGAAAAATTGATGGTGTCCCAGAGAGATGGCTTATTTTGAGTGCCACAAAGGAGATCGCAAGGAGTTCATAAAACAAGCAAAGGACAAAATCCGGCAATTTGATAATCTATTCCACCAAAAGTATGTGTCTATATGACCTCTAGTAAAGTATATAATTATTCAACAGCTTGGATTTTCAAGTTGTGGACCATAAAGTCTAGCCCGCTTTAGATTTGTGAATTGTTTAGCCTAACTTGGGTTTTGATTATTTGTTGGACTAAAAGCCTGGTAAATAAGGTGAGAAGTGTTTCGGCATGTAGCCCACTTTTATAAGTGGATTCGCTCTCATTCTTCCCTTTTTGTTTTTCCTTGTCTTGGGCATTTCCTTTTGGGATTTTATGCCTTTCTTTTTTGTTTATGAATTTTGGCCCATTAATTTCATGGTGCTGTAACTTCAAAAGTGAGCTTTGCCGTTTGAGGAAATTATTAGAATTGGCCTGCACTTGTTCAACACAAATGGATTTGGATTGGGTGCAATTCACCCTTCCATAGTCCTTACACACAAATATTTTTATCATTTTTACTTTTTTTTTACTCTTTATTCGCTTTTTTTATTTAACGGTTGAGATTAAAAGCTACTTTTTTCAACTCTCAATTGCAACCCCTCAATAGCTATTATCATGTAGGTATTGTATTTGATATCAATCCTACAAATGGAGATGTTTTGCCATAGAACAGGTAAAAACAAACTGTAATTGAATAGAGAAATCATTAAAAGTCAATTCAGAAGAATTTCGAAGTATGAAAAAATGCTAATAAAAATGTAAAACCATTAACGCCAACAGTAAAATCATGTGAAATTTGGTGATTTGAAGGGAATCATTACGAACATCCAAACTTATTGCCTATGGTCATGACTTACACTCTTTTCAGGTAAATTCCTTCATTTAAGCTTGTTAAATATATTTTTTTTCAATTCTGAGTTTGCTTTTTATATGCCCTGTTTTGGTATGTTTCTTTTTCTTTTTCTTTTTATTTTCTCAATTTATTTTCCTTTTATATTGCTATAAAGGGCTTGGCAGTTGGCTGGATACACACGGTATAATTTGATCATATATCTGAAGGACAAAGTTATATATCAGAAATGACAAAGTTTGGTGAGCCTTGAGATCCAACCATTAGTAGTAAGTTCATGTTTGTCTTTGGCATGTGCTCACTTAACCAAATCAACTAAGCATGTGCGTTACACATAAAAGGACGTATTTCATCTTCTTATTGATGGTTAGAGCCAAACATTTTCCTATGCGAAAAGAGTTTAAACTTTAAATTCAATAAGGAGCTAGTGTCTAAAACTATTGTTTACATCCTTCAATACCAACATGCTATATCAGCACATCACAGATTAATGAATAAGGCCTACCACTATACCACACAATCATTCTTCACTAATACCAAGAGTATGATTGATCATTAATTCATTCCAAGTTCACAAAACTTTCTGCTTGATATGTTGCCTCTTTCTTTAAGTAAAAAGGCAACTTGGAAGATTCCGAAGTTTCCTAGCATCAAACTTGAACAGTGAACTAAATCATGCAATTTACATTGTATTTGCATTGCATCAATTCTACCAAGTCCAATTTTGAGAACGCAAGATATTGAATTCCCAAATGTTCTTCCGATTACACTAATAAAAAACTAGACTTTATTCAAAAATATACCACCAAGCAAGAATATAAATAACTCAATATTTCTTAGTTTCAACGACCAATTAGATTGGATAGCGAGCGAAAAACCTATCAACCATAGCAAGGGTTTCCTTGTGCTTGTACTCTGGCGCCGTGTGACCTGCACCCTATGTATATTATAGGACATGGATTAATTGTATTTTCATTTTAATCTTTCAAACATTATAAACATAAAAAGATCAAATTGAAATATTTTGTGTTTCTATATATATATTTTTTTAATCCGTTACCTTTACAGTTACATAAGTCAAGCGGAAATTATCATTCATGAACTTCACTTGGTATCTGCAATGAACATATCAATGTGAGATAAAATTTGAGAAAAACCTTGGCTCCTATCCATGATATGGAAATTGAAATGATCATTTATGTGTAATTTTAGTCATATAATTTTTCTTATTAAGTCATGCGACTTGTTTAATTTAATATATATAGATAATCTTATAAATCATCATTTAATCAGTTAAATAAAGATAATTCTAAACCTATTTGGAACGTAAATTTTTTGTCTAAACCAGTTAAATAAAGATAATTCTAGAAGTAATGCAAATCCTAAAAGTACTCACCCAGCAATTTGACCATCAATGTACCATGGACGCCATTCATCAAAAACGGCCACACCAAGAGCTTTTATCCATGCATATGTAGCAACCCACGGAACAGAAATGTCATGATCCCCACTGCAAATGAGAAAATTTTCAGAACAATTGTTACTCAGAATTCCAGGAAAATCAGTGAAGGAAAGCAAATTGTTTTTAATAGGACGAAAATCCACCTGTATATCAGAGCCCGGAGACCGGTCTCTGTGAGATTTTTCTGATATGCTACACTACTTGTGACATCTTCTGTGTAAGTCGACAATCCTTTGGGGCACCTTACCCATGAATCTACGGTTCCCTGACAAGTTTCATTAAATCATCATTAGTATTTTTCTTTTCATTTATTCATTCAAGGTGAAGTCTTTCTTACAATGCATAATATAAGAATTATGTAGTTAAATGATTAAATTTACCATATCTTAAAAGGTTAAACTTTTGGAAGAATCTTTAATTTAATACATACATTTCGAACATGAAGAGCTTTTCGGACTCTATCATCATTCAACCACTTGTAAGCGAGCACATATGTAAAGCCCTACAGAAAATAAGTGGATCGAATTCATAAATTCATGTACATTTCAAGAATATACATCAATGATGTAGCAAACCTCTACAACCACATTTATGAGAGAAAGGTAGATTTACCCGACACTCTAGTTCAGGAAGTTTAGTTTCTGGGAGGAGGTAGTTCATGGTTTTTAACTCTTGAACTCTTAAATCCCATTCAACCTCCTTTGGTTTTCCGGATGCAAAAGCACATTGAGGTTCCAAAATTTGTGCTAGGTTTATTTGTAGAAGGCACTGCAAATTCAAATGGAATTTCATTCTCAATTCCCTTAAAAGTATTACACAATTCATCAGCAAGATCATGAAAAGTAGTAATATTTAATTTACCTCTTTGATTGCTTGAAGAGCTATCACACATAGTGTATTGTTAATACTATAATTGACATAATCCTCGTGGCAATTATATTTGGCCGCCTAGAAAAGAAAAATCATTCAAAGTTAGAAAAAGAAAAAGAAAAAAAGAGAGTGTATGGATGGTATAAAAATGGATAACACCAAGCAAAGCAAACACGAGTAAGTTACCATAATTCGCAAGCTTATAGTTATGTTTGCAAGTAAACTATTTCCAAAAATGTTTTGTCTCATTTTTTGTTAGTTTTGAGTAGCAGTAAAACTTGTTCAAACCAAAATCATTTTTTGTTGGTTAGGAAAAACACACTCTTAATTTAATGTTGAACACATTTTTTGGAAAGAACCTCCTAAAAAATTTTTTACTTCAAAAAATGAGAACCCTCCCTCTTTCTTCCCCAAAATGACGTACACACACTTACATACATTCGTATATGTAACAATGTATATATTTATGAATTTATGCATGTGTTGATGTGAGTGTTCAAATTTCTTTTCAAGCTTACAAACTTATCATGTATATTATAAGCATACAAGTTATCCTGAGTTTGAGATTATTGATAGGGTTTCATATTTATCATCATTTTTTTGTACCTCATAGAGTTCATCTGATATAAGGTTCACCCTATGCACATAAGGGATCCTAAAATTGACATCAGTATAAGAATCCGTCACTGGATTCCCGAGCAAGTATCCCTGTTACAATTCAATGGAACCATCTATGTCAGTGATTGCCCAAAAATACAAAATGATTAATAATTGAAAAAAAAAATGTAAATTTCCAAATCTAAGATCCTTTCTCTTCATCTTCTCATTAAAAGAATAATACTAGTGATGCTATATATTTAATACATAAACCTTTCAAATATCAGCAAAGAGTAATTTAGAAATTCATTTTTTAAATATTGAAGTGGCACGAATGAAATTTATTATCACGTCAGTTTGTAAGCATCTTATAATAAAATTGATGGTAGTTTTAATAATTTTCCTTATGAAAATTAATGGAGTTAAAGAATTAAGGGTGTGTTTGGATATCGCTTAACTGAAATTGAAAAATTATTGCTGAAAGTACTGTAGATAAAATTGAAGTGGCACGCATGAAATTTATTATCACATCAGTTTGTAAGCATTTTATAATAAAATTGATAGTAGTTTTAACAATTTTCCTTATGAAAATTAATGGAGTTAAAGAATTAAGGGTGTGTTTGGATATTGCTTAATTGAAATTGAAAAATTATTACTGAAAGTACTGTAGATAAAGGTAAAAGTTACTTAAAAAAGTATAGTGGGGTCCATGAATAGTACCAAAAGTGCAGTGGGGCCCATGAATAGTACCAAAAATAAGCTGAATAGTGATATAATTTTAATTTTTTATCTCTACCCAAACGCACACTAAATCACGTACTTGAAGTTGCATTCTTGGCCTGAGTCCGGCTTCCAGACCTATTTTTCACAGTATAAACATAACATTAGCTTATATCCGTTGTTTACCAAATGCAAATGTTTGTAATTGATAAACAGAGAAGGATTCCAACTAAATTTGTTCTTATACCTTCAAGTACATGTTTGACGAGCATAGGAACAATGAGACCAGAATAGGAATCACCACCAATGTAGAGTTGATTTCCAAGAAATTGTGGGTGATCAAGCAACCACTGTCACAATTACATTGCAAGATAAATTAGTATTTTGTTTAGCACTTAACCAAATAAATACACATTTAAAGAGATAAATTGGTTACCTTCCTCAAAAAAGTATAGCTTTGTTGTGCTGATTTTGTGTCTGAGGTGTAATAACCTTCTGAGGTTGTTGCATATGAAAATCCAGCTCCAACTGGTGCATCAATAAATATAATATTGGCCACCTGAATAAATTAATTATAATAATGAGTTTCCAGTGGAAAAGATTAGCAAAAAAATTGAAGAAAAATTTTGATTAAAGAGCAAAGCAAGAGTTAGTAATATATGAAATTATGCACCTGAGTCCATGCGTATGGGTTCACTGTGACTGCTGGTAAAGTCCCATTGAAAGATGCATAATCAAATGTCAATGGACCTGCACCCACAACTTCATATCATTCACCGTCTATAAAATAACTAGCAACATACAATTACTATTGAAAGAACTTTTACCTTTTTTTTTTTTTTTTAACTTTTTTAAAAATGTAGACGGAACCCTTATAAGACCAAGAGCCTTGCAATTCAATTCAATTGCATTGTCTGCTCTAAAAGAATCTGGATTCGAATCCTACTCCCCCATTGTTGTGAAAAAAAAAAAAATGTTGTAGTTTTCCCCTAACTTGCATCAATCTCAAAAGAGATAATTTCACATTATGAACTCAAATTCTAACCCATCCATGCCCTCCCACCAAACTAGAGTAAAAAAAACATTAAGGCCATTCGTTGTTTACCTATTTTGCCAGAGCTGAAAAAACATACCAATTTCATAGGCAAGTGCTGAGAACCCAGAACAAGCAGGGCCTCCAGTTAGCCAGAAGACAAGGGGATCGTTGGCTGGGCTCCTCTCAGATTCAATGAAATAGTAGAATAGTTGCACTTCATCTGTGTCTCCTACTCCAATGTATCTAATTACACCAACCCAAAATTTTGTAGATGTTAATTATCTCAGAATGAAGCCACATATAAATTGTGTATACTAATAAATTTGCTTACCCAGTTTCAAGTTTGAAAGGAAGCTTGCCAGGATATCCTGGTACATATTCAATGACTGATTGAGAAAAGGCAATGGTAGAGAAAACAAGTAAGAGAAGTATACTCAAGCACATTTTAACGATTCTAGTGCTTGAATTAAACATTAGTGTTTGCTTTGTACACATGTTATTGATGGATCTGTGTCCAATATGCCAAGCTAAAGTTCTTGTAAAGCAAAGCTCAACATCTACTTGTAAAAATGGATATATGATTTTGACACCAAATAGGCTTTATGTGTTACCAATGGATTCGTGAATCATGCTCTCAATTAGGCACGTGCAATGACTAATTGATGTATGAGATTTAGGTACGCTAGGTGGGTATAACTTACCTTCAATTTTTGTATTAGGCTTTCTGTTACTAAATGGTCAAAGAATTCGAAGTCTGCAAGTATATTCATTATTCAACAAACTTTCTTTACCAGCCAATAACAATAGAAGAAAGGAAGCAGAGATAACCAAAAAATATATCTCTGTTTTTTTATATCTTCAACGTGGATTGTGTGCTTAGAAATTATTATTCAAATCATTCATATCAAAGAAATGTTCAAATAGTTACCTGGAGCTACCACCAAAGCAGAAGGTCACTACTAGCAAGTCAAACTCTTCTCTATTCAATTGTAAAGATAGAAAACAAAGTATTGAAATATTTCTGCATCAATTCTATCTTATTATTTTCTTGAAATAAGGATACCCAATATCCAAATATCACGTTTAAACTCTTCAAGCTGTGGCAAGTTTTCAAATTTTTTAATCTAACCTAATTTTATTTCAGAATAAAAGATATACTACAGCTTTATTTAATTAAATTTTGGTGTTTATACCAATGAATGTAAATCTTGAAGGACCCAAAAGTGGGCAGTGGCTATCCATGTATGAGTAGGGATAATTCATAATTGGCAGCAGTTAGGTTTCAATTTTTTGGACCGTTATTAAAATGTAGCCGGCCCACTAATGAAACAACTGGAAATTGGGTTAAGCTGCTATGTTAAACCCACAAATGCATATACATGATATTGTTCACAAAAAAATGCACAAAAACACCCAAATGAGGCATTTTTCATAAATTTTTACAACTTGTTAAAGTGGTTATATAAATACCACCGTAGAAATATTGTGTAAGTTTTTAATATATTTATTTTATTCTCTTTATGTTCTATCCTAAAAAAAAAAAAAAAAAAGGTCTTTCGTCTTCTCTCCTATAGTAGCATTAAAGTAAGATTATTTAATATGATGCATTATAAAATAAAGAATATGATGTATTATGTGTTATAAAAGTGGTTATATAAAATAGATAAATTGACTTTTTGGTGAGGTAAAATGTTTATGTTTGGGTTTGTGTTTGTTTGTTTTGTTTTGTTTTTGTTTTTTGGTTTCTTTTTTTTTTTTTTTTTTTTGCATAAGTGGATAAAAATGCCCGTAGACATTTGAAAATAGAAAAGAATTTAACACTCTGTTTGTTTTGAAGTAAAATATATTCTGGAAAATGTTTTTCCATTTTTCTTGTGTTTTCTTTCTCATTCTCTCATTGCTTTTGCATTTCCTACATTTCTTTACAATTATTTCTTTATTTACACCTTAATTTCAGCAACATTAAAAAATTTTAGGGATCAAATAAAGAGTTTCATCATTTATTTAAGGGTCTAGTTAACGAGTGTCCTTAAGGTATTTGTTGATAGGTTGTTTTAGAAAAGTTTTGATATCACTTTTATGGGAAATGAATAAATCTATAAAAAAATTCAGTTGCTTTTTTTTCCCCATAAAAAACTTCTAAAAATATTTCCTAAGCTAATATCCGTAAGGCATCGGTTAGATTTTTCCCTTTATTTAATTAAGTGGTACATTTGAATGCTTTTATCTTCACGAGAAAGAAACATAGACAAAGAAAAATGTTTTGAATTCCCAACAAGGAAATCTCTTTTTGCAACAACTTGTTACCGTTTGATATGAAAGCAGTTAAAATGTGCCTAATATATACATTTAGGAAGAAGATTAAAAAAAAAATTCCTAGATTACATAAAGGAGATAATTCTTTCCCCTCTTAAATCCTTTACTATCCACTTTTTTTTTTTTTTTTAAGAAACCTTTTCTATCCACTATTGATAGTTGTTTGGAATTGAACCTAAGCATGTAGATTTGAAAAAAAAAAAAAAAAAAAAAAAAAAAAAAAAAAAAAAAAAAAAAAAAAAAAAAAAAATAAAGAAAGAAAAAAAGGCCCACTTTAGCAGTGGCACCAGACCAAGACTTTTTTTTTTTTAGAAGAACCGGACCAAGACTGTGTTTCAAGAATTATGCCTTCTCTTGATTTTCTTATTTAAAATAAGTAATCTGCATGTGTATAACCGTTTGTTTGATCATATGTTTACAATAATACTATCCTTTATTATGCAGCTTTGAATGGTAGGTCCTGTGACGCAGAGTCATGGTTTGATACTTTGATATGGACAGGTAGTTGGACCAAAATTTGCTTCTTTTTTTTTTTAATTTTTTTTTAATTTTTTACTGGTGGGGCTTTGATTTGGATTTGCAAGGCTGCCTTTTCCTCACTACCTCAACCTTCTCTAAGGCTTGAGAGGATAAAAACGAGCTAAATCTTCTATTTCACTCTCCCTACTCTATACTCCATATATAAAAACATGTCCCATGAACATCTATTTTATTAAATATCAAATTTATGTCTTCTATTATTTCAATTACCTAAATATGATAAATTATTTATTTATTTATTTTAGGAAATTAAAATAATAGAAGGCACAAATTTAGCATTTAATAAAATAGATGGACATGTGACATGTTTTTATTTGTGGGGTATATAGTAGAGCAAGAAGAGTAGGATAGAAGATTTGGACTCGATATAAACTGCCCCTAATTTTGTTTTTTTGTAAAACAATAACTTCCATTAAAAAACAGAGGATATAGCTACCTCATCAATCATCATTAAAAAATAATATGTTTATGATCAGAACAATGACAAAGGCTTCAAGTCATAATTGGATTAGAGCATTAGTATCCAGAATGCAAATAATATCCTATTTTACCATCTTAAAAATCACTTTATCTGTTATGCCATCCAACTTTACAATATATTCAATACCCCAATTTCTATTTTACCATACAACTCATTAAAATAATATATATTATCCAATAAAATAATATAATCCAATCTTTCTCCCTTTCTTCTCCCCCCATCCCTTGTTTAACTTTTCCTCTGTATCTCTCTTTTTCAACCACCCATCACTACCACACATAAACCCACATCTCACCAAATTACCCACACAACCTAGTGCCACCACCCCAATCCAAACACAATCCAACCCAACTCACTGCTACCAAACCAAATACCTCTCTCTTCCTTTGCCTCTCTCTTTGAAAGAACCAAATATTAAGAATATAGTAATTAAAAAATAAATAACAAATTGAAATCCCGCTTAAAAGATGCTATAATAGGCCAACAGTTCTGGAAGGGACTCAAATTCATTATCAAAGATTGGCCCTTGGTGTTTATCAAAAAAAAAAAAAAGATTGGCCCTTGGTCGAACTTATAATCAATACTGTGCAGCCGGTTTGTATTCTTCAAATCTTCTTTGAGCAATGTTGCATCATATTAGGAGCTCTCATGTCATAGATATCTACTACACCCAATCTTGAAGAATATCGTCCTCCATTTTTTGTGTGGAGCACCCAGCCACACCCACACCCAAACTCATCAAACTAGCACCGTAGTACCACCCACCACCGCCAACATCCTCAATCACACCGATTCAACCTAAAACCCACCGATTCAAAGCCAAAAATCACAAAACTCATCACCACCTCTACCAACAAAACCCACCACCACCATCGCAAAAAATCCAGCCACCACCATTAACACAAAACCTAGCCACCACCATGCCCAGATCAACCCATAACCCTCACGCCCAGATCAACCCATAACCCTCACGCCTAGATCAACACAAAAACCCATAAATCCTTAGCAACCCCATCAGAATCCATAACATACCCATCGGAATCCATAGCAAACTGATCTAAGATAAAGAGGAAGGTAGTGCTGAGATTGGTTTCGGATTTAAAGAGGAGAGAGCAGAATGAAGCAGAGAGAAAGAAGAGAGAGAAAGCAAAATGAAACAATGAGAGAGAGAGAGGAGAGAGAAGAAGTATAAGACAATAATTTTTATTATACAATCCTGCTACAGTACCATCTTACATATAGGATGGTATTGTAGCAAGATTGTAAATTTTTTTGCAATTGGAAGATTTTGCAAGACTGGGTAATGGGGCTTTTTGAGGCCCTGATGCTAAATATTACCAAAATATGGCATTTACAAGACCCAATGTGAATGCTCTTATAGATTCAATCAGAAAAAATTCAACATCGGCTTTACGTATGTGGGTGGTAGTTTTTTTATGCTCTTTTGAATTGATACTTCTTTTTGTGTGTGGGTGGCAGTTTTTTATTATTATTTTTGGGACACATTCTATATATATTTGATGTGTAAGATAATTTTTTGTGTTTGGGTGCGAGGGCTTGATAGAAGATTCTTCGTCTTTTTATGCATTACTGTCCCTCATTGCTATTTAAGGTTTTAGTTGATTGAGTGTTTTTCAAAGGATAAGGTTGTTGTCATGGAAATCAATCTAGAGTAGCTTTTACTTTTTGGCCAAAAATTAAGTGTAATGAATGAAGAGGAGAAATAACTTTTGATTGATGATAGGTTGGTGGAGAAAGTTAAATAGATTTGTTGCTATTGTCTTGGGGAGTTCAATAATCCTAAAATATTAGATATGATGAAATTATTAGAGTTTGACTTATTTTCAGTACTTTTATAAATGAATATCTTTTTGTTTTAATAAGAGACTGTCATATCACCCACTAACTAAATAAAAGATGGGGATTAAAACTCACTATCATTTGCCATTATATATTTAGAACAAAAAGACATATATAGTTAAAAATGTACTAGAGGTAAGCCAAACTCTCATATTTAAACCCATTAACTTGACTTGACTTGAGGTTTTTAGACCAATAGGGAAATTGGGTCAACTTGTACTTTGACTTGTTGAAATGTTGGGTTGGGTTGGATTAACTAGCAACCCGACCCGTTTTGAATCTTATATGCAAAGTTGGATGATTTCTCCCACTGGAAAGAGAAATAAAATTGGTTTTTCTAAATTTTTATTAATGACATGGATCTCTTGAGCATTTCTATAATTGTGGTTGCTTCTGAATCATCTTTTAGCACTGGAGTTAAAATTCTTATTCTGCCTTGGTGTTGCTCAATTTTTGGGGGAGTAATGAGCAATTGTGGGTTGTCTTATTATTTTTTCTTACGGGGAGAGACATTTTTCTTATAATGTTACTTAGGTATGGTGTTAGAGATTTTGTTTACATTGTGCTCAATGTGTATCTCTTAACATTCGGTTTTTAGTTTAATACAATTAGTTTATGTTTCTTTGTGCTTGTATTGACTAATTCTACTTGTATTATTCTTATTTTGTTGTTGACTAGATTCTCATAGAGTATGTGTAGCCTTGTTGTGCTGGACATGTTAAAGACTGCAATTGGCTAGTACTTGACAGGTTTTACTCAGAAATTACATATTGCTTCTGTTTGTGTATGTGTTGTGATTTACTTATTGTTATTTATTGTCCTTGTACTTACAAACTGAAATTGAATCAATTAATCACTTGTTGTAAGTGAACTTAATTAAAATCAATATCAAGTTGTGCTAGGAATTGAAATGTAACTACAATAACCATCCTTTATCTATCAACTCTCTTTCTAAAAACTTTTCACATGCTAGGTTTTCTCTTTGAGAAACTGTAATACGGTGAAACACTCTTGCCTATCCCCTAATAGGCCACCTTTATCCCTTCTAAGTGAAAACAGTAATACTTAACAGAGTTCTCTCTATGCTGGATCTTACTAGACACTGGGCAAGATTATCTCTTAACACAAAAGAGAGCCCAATCGTGGAGTTGGTTGATGATGTTATTGATAACTCCAAGACTTTAGTAGCAAAATTCTTCACCAAAAGCAGAACAAATCTATACGCTATCAATTGCACCCTTAAAAGTATGTGGAGATCTGGGGGAGCTTTTGAAATTCAGGACCTAGGAGCCTATACGGATTTAATCATCTTTGAAGAACGTTGCCGATGTAAATCAAGCGATGTAGCAATAGTGGATGATGCAACGTTTGATAGGGCATCTTTTTGGGTTCAAATACACGGGTTGCAATTACAAATAATGCGAAAAGAGAACACTGAGGTAATATGTTATACCCTAGGGAGCGTGAAGTGTGTGGAGGAATCGGAAACTAGGGATTGCCGAGGGAGATGTATGTGAGTAAGAGTGAATAATGACATCAACCAACCACTATGCAAAGGCAGAATGGTAAACAATGTAGGGGAAAGCCCCTAGTGGGTGTCATTTTAATATGACAAATTGCCTATTTTTTGATACTGGTGTGGATTGTTAAACCATGATGAAATGGAGTGAAAGCTTTGGCTGAATAGTAATGGAATTTTATGTAAGGAAGATCTACAATATGGAGCATGGCTCTGTGCAACTATGGCAAGGTTTTACAGGTCACCACCAACACCCCTAACAAGAGGATCCCCAATGCTACTCAATAGGCCTACTCCCCCAAATCTTTCACGTTTGAGCATTACTCCTATACCTGATGTAAGTGATCAAAGGGAGATGAACATGCCTGGTAGTGTGGGGATGGACCAAGCACCAACCACGAAGAAATATTTCAAACATCCAATCTGCACGGGCAGGGAAGTCATTACAAACTCTACTCTTTTCTCAGATCGACTCCAGGAAATTGATCAGCAATTGAATAAATTTCCAAACCCCTAAGTTTGAATTTAGAAATAGGAATTGTGATCGAGAGTTGTAGCTTGATCTCAGATGAGACATGTATGGATATGAGCAACCCAAAGAATAAGGAAGCCTTACCTAGAAGTTAGGATACGCAGGACGATACAATGGTGATCAACTCAATGCATGTGATGAAGAATGCGAAATCAGAGCAGATTGTGGGCTCTAATATTGATATAGTTGATGGACTCGATGACACAAGACCCAATCTGCTAGCATTAAATTGGGTCCTAAGCAGGCTACATGGAAGAGGAAGCACCACAACCCATTAAGATGAATACAGGGGACACTCATCCAACACCACTAGGAACAAAAAGAAAAAATAAAAAAGATAAAGAGGTGATGGACACAGGCAACAGGAAGAAAAGGAAGTAAGAGGATGAAACTATTGTGTTGAGTAAGATGATGGCAAAAAATTTTGGATCGGTGATGACTACTATGTAGCATTGCGGGAGCAATAAGTACCTTAAGTTGGAATTGTTGGGGGCTTGAGAACCAACAAACAGTTCAAGATCTCAAGAAATTCTTGAGGGTAGAAGAGCTCAATTTTTTTTTTTCCTTATGGAAACTAAAATTCATTGCGACGTAATGAGTAGACTGAAACATGAGTTGGGATATACACATGGAGTGGTTGTATCTAGTGATGGCAATAGTGGGGGTCTTGCTCTACTATGGAAGCCAGAAATTAAGGTACAAATTCATTAGTATTCCCGATGGTATATCAATGCCTTTGTTGACTGTGAAAATAATGGAGATTTGTGGAGGCTAACTGGATTCTACGGACATCTTGAAACGAGTCAAAGAGAGGAAACATGGACATTATTGGAGTCACTTAGCGGCATCAGTGACCTTTCGTGGCTATGCATAGACGACTTTAATGAGATAACGAGTGCATCTGAGAAGGAGGGGGGAAATAATAGGCCACTAAGACAGATGACCCGGTTCCAAAATGTCATTAATCATTGTGGTTTCATTAATTTGGGGTATCGGGGTTCCCTATTTACTTGGTTTGAAAACCAATTGGATGAAGGAAGGTTGAAGATTAGGTTAGACAAGGCTTTGGCAACTAATGGGTGGAAGCAAAAGTACTAGGAAGCAGAAATACACCACATTCCAACTTCGTCATCGGATCATTCTATGCTTGCTCTCTAGATAAACAAGAATGGGAGAGCTCAACCAAGGTCACATCACAAATTATTTCATTTTGAAGCAATGTGGCTTAAAGATCCTAGGTGTGATGAAGTAATTGATTCTTGGCAGGAAGGGTTGAATAAAATTGGAGGTTCCACATTCTCAAACTGCATTGAAAGCTATAGAGAAATTTTTGACAGTTTGGAATAAAAGAGAATTTGGACATGTTGGGAGGAAGATAGCTGAGTTGCAGAAAAAGCTGCAATGTTTAGAGATGTAGAGAACTACCAGAAATAATGAGGAGGATATTAGTGAGGTCAGAAGAAGTTTAAATGTGTGGCTAGATGCAAAGAGCACAATGCGGAAGGAGAGGTCTAGGAATATATGGCTAGTGAGTGGGGATTGAAATACCAGTTTCTTTCATGCCAAAGCATCCTAATGATTTCAATGAAATACAATAGTTAGGATGTGTGATGAAACTGGTTTGTTGCAAATAGAAGATAGGGCTATGGAGTGTATTGTGCTTGACTACTTTAAAGCTATTTTTAGCTCAAATGGTACTACAAATGTTATTGTAGTAATGGAGGCTATTAATCTTGTTGTAACTCATGCTATAACACGTCCTTGACAGCCAATTTTAGAGCTGAAGAAGTAGCACAAGCCCTTAAACAAATGCATCCTAAGAAAGCTCTCAGACCTAATGGTATGCCCCATTTTTTCTACCAACATTATTGGTCTTTAGCAAGCAATTGTGTTACACATACTGTACTTGATTTTCTAAACCATGGTATTGTCCCCCTTGAGTTCAATGAAACTCATATTGTTCTCATCCCCAAAGTAAAGAACCCAAAAAAATTACCCAATATGGACCCATTAGCCTTAGTAATGTGATTTCTACGGTGGCCTTAAAAGTCTTAGCCAATAGATTGAAATTGTAATTTCCACATATCATTAGTGAAAGTCAAATTGCATTCATGTCTAATCGTCTTATCATTGATAATGTTTTGGTTGCATTTGAGACTATGCACCATATAAGGCAAAAGAAAAGTGGGAAAGTGGGGGAGATGACCCTTAAACTGGATAAGAGCAAAGCTTATGATAGGGTTGAATGGGGTTGCTTAGAGAGAATTATGGTAAAAATGGGTTTTCACAGAAAGTGGGTGGGTATCATGATGAGATGTGTTCGAACTATTACATATTCTAAAAAAATTAATGCGAAAACATGAGGCAATATTACCTCCACTAGGAGTTTACGCCAAGGTGACCCTTTTCCCCTCTATTTATTCTTACCATGTGCAGAGGGTCTTTTAGCACTTCTTAGAAAATCTACAGAACTTGGAACACTGAAGGGAGTTGCAGCATGTGCAAGGGGACCTAATATTTCACATTTATTCTTTGCGGATGATAGCTTGATTTTTTATCGGGCAACAAAGGAAGAATACTCCACTCTAATATCTATCTTAGCAAAATATGAGCAAGCCTCATGCCAACAATTAAATTGAGAGAAAACTTCACTATTCTTCAGTAAAAATACACCCCAAGAAGTTCAAGACGTCAAATTTCGCTTTGGAGTAGACATTATAAAGCAACATGAAAAGTATTTGGGGCTCCCGTCTCTCGTCAGTAAGGATAAGTGCAATACTTTCCATCAGTTGATTGAATGTCTGGATGACAAATTGTAGGGGTGGAAAGAAAAATTATTGTCAAATGCGGGAAAGGAGATTCTTATCAAGATTGTGGCACAAGCCGTCCCAACATATACCATAAGTGTCTTTACGCTACCTAATATTCTTTGTGAGGAGATAACTAGTTTGGTTCGAAAGTTTTGGTGGGGTTAAACAAATGAGAAGAACAAGATGGCTTTGCTAAGTTGGGATAAAATGTGTAAGCCTAAGGAGGAAGGAGGGCTTGGTTTTTGGGACCTAAAGGCGTTCAATCTAGCTCTATTGGCGAAGACTACATATATGTACAAATTCTTTAGTTCATCGAGTACTCAAGGCAAGGTATTTCCCTAATGGTGATTTTCTATCTGCGGCGATAAGAAATAACCCATCATAATGGCAGCCCAGTCCATTGTCCGACAAGGAACTTGGTGGCAAGTTGGCAATGGCCGTGCTATTGAGATTTGCAAGGACATATGGTTACATGAACCCTCAACCTTTCGTCTTACCTCCCAAGCTATTGTTGTACCTTCTGATGCTAAGGTCTCCTTGCTTATTGACCCACATATAGCAGCTTGGAGGACTGACACGGTTCAACAATTCTTTTCTCCTGATGATGCAGTAGCTATTTTGAGTATCCCACTCAGCTATCGATTACCCATGGATCGCTTGGTCTGGGCATATACACCTAGGGGAGTATTTACAGTTCGAAGTGTGTATAAGGTGGCTTTGTCTTCATGCAACAATGGCCTTCATGGAGTTTGTGGACTTCATTTGGCACCTCAAATTCGGGCAGAAAATTGATGCTAAACAGCTGGGATTGATTATTATAGTGACATTGTGTCTTTGGTTCAGTCGAAATGGGGTGAGGCAGGACAGAGCTAGATCTTTAGCAACGACGATTTTGCGGAATGCTCGACATCTTTAGGAGGAATTCCAAACAGCCAATTTGATTATATCTCATTGGTTGATGAAGGATGTAGTGTAGTGGTTATCTCCGACTGGGCCTTATTTCAAGCTTAACGTGGATGGGGCGACTTTCTCTATTCACTAGTCTGTTGGTATAGGAGCTGTTGTACGTGATCATGCAGGAAAGTGGAGGCCGCTTTGAGCAAGAAGCTGTGTGGTCCCTTAGGTCCTATGGAGATTGAGGCAAAGGCGTTAGAGGAAGGAGTTAATTTTGCTTGGGACGTTGGCATTAGAGATTTGGTGGTGGAGAGTGATTCATAGGCTGTTATCGACGCTTTAAAAGGCAATGGTATAGCACCAATGTGTATTGCAAATATCACTGAGGGGACATGGCTTAAGCTGCTAGAGTTCAAGCATACAATTATTTCCCACGTTAAAAGGCATGGCAATTGCCCAGCACACATCTTGGCACAATATGTTAAGTATATTGATGATTATGTAATATAGAAAGAGGAAAATCCCTTTATGATCAAGTTTGTTTTGGCTCAAGATATATTGAATTTATCTTCTTCTTAATAAAGTTACAATATTCTTATATATAAAAAATTAAATAAATAAATAAAAACTCTCGCTAATTCCTTATAACCCTTTCCACAGTTCCTTGGGAAAGCTGAAATCTTTTATAACATCAAACTCAAAGCTTTAATTTTCTCAAAAAAAAAAAAAAAAAAAAAAAAAAAAAAAAAAAAAAAAAAAAAAAAAAAACTCATAGCTTCAAAATGCCATGAATTGTACATCCCGCTAACCTTAATTTAGGAATCAACTATTAATTGCTTTTAACATTTACTCGATTACATCAATGAAATAGTACAAAATTACAAGAAGAAAAATTTCCACATAATGAGAGTAGAACCACTCCTTAAACTCGAAGCTATGGGTGTTAATTAGATTGGATAATAATGGATGAACCTGTTGAACATCTGAAAGCATTCCCTACGCTTGTACTCTTGTGGTGAGTGACCAGCTCCCTAAACAAACGATAAGAAAATGGTTATGACATATCTTTAGCCCTAATTATTGATCCACAAAATTTTGCTTTAAATATGTTTGGAGTTATCTTTTTCTAATTTATTACCCGATAACTAAAATTACATATAAATGGTTTCTTTAATTAATAAATAGTAGGTTGGAATAGGATAATTTCAAACATGTTTCCAGCCAAGCTTTTTCCATTATGCTCATCAATAATTATGAAACTATTTTATTATCAATTTTTTAAACTTACCTTAACAGATGCATAGGTCAAGCGGTATCCATTAGTAGAATACTTGATTGTGTATCTGCTTTGAACAAATGATAAAAATTATTAATATGTGATATTCATGATTTGAAAAAGCTAATCCTGCTACATCTAAAAGGTTAAAGAACTTACCCTGCAACTTGACCATCCACTAGCCACTGTCGCCAATCATTAACAATGGTCAAATTTAGCACCTTGATCCATTGTTGCGTTCCAATGTTTGGGATTATTAGGTCATGGTCACCACTGCGGGAAAAAAGAAGCAAAACCATATCGTTCAGCAAAATTATGAACTTATTGCTTTAAAGAAAATGTAATCCTCAATTATATACCAATTCTATACATAAGATATAATTCCATGGCAAATATGGATGTTTAGGGCCAAAGCCTAATTTGTTGTTGAAAAAACACAAGCACCATTTACTACACACTTGTTGTTCTATACAATTTTACACATAAAAAAGCAACCGAATTTGTGACTTGAGCTTTGAGCTGCGATTTCAGTAGCTTTTTGGTGTGTGTGTGTGTAGAATTGTGTAAAATAACTTGTGTGAAAAAAAATTTAACTTTTAATTATAACGGGTCCAAGAAAAGAGGAAGAATTTTGATGCAGTGAGTTGTAAGGAATATACTTGTATATTAGAACTTGTAAGCCCAATTTGCTGAGATTTTTATGATAATCAAGGACACTGGTGACGTCATATGTGAATGATAAGCTCTTGTTGCATCTCTTCCAGTCATTTATTGTTCCCTGATTGCAATCACAGAGACGTGTTTAGCACTTAGCACCATCATGTTATAATATTACCACCATTACTAATGTTATAGGAGTCCAGTACCTCTCTGACATGAAGGGCTTCTCGGACAGTTTTTTCATTGGCCCAAATGTAAGAAAGTGCATAACCAAAGGTCTGCAAAAAGTGGATCAATTTCATTATAAACATTTTTACACTACAAGCTATAAATTTGTTTTTAGAGAGAGAGAGAGAAAGATTTACATGGCAAAAATATTCTGGGTCAGAATTTAAGGTGAGGCCATCAGAGTCTTCCTCAAGGGCTCTTCTAAGAGATTCTCCATATGGATGTGGAGATGTCCAGGTGCACTTAGGCTCCAGAATATGGTTTTTGTTTATGTCTTTAGTGCACTGAAAATTCAGGGAATTATTCTCTGTTGGTGTTAGGTTTCCAAATATCCATACAAAGAAATATGTGTTTTAAGAAGAGTTAGTAGTCTCTTACATGCTTCATTAATTGAAGATCCTCGTAGCATTGTGATTGCGATGTGGTAACTTGAGTGTAACTACCGTTGCAACTTTCTTTTGCTGCCTGTAAAAGCATACACTACTTTCAATTTCATGATGTCAAGCTAAACGAAACCATAGCTTGTATTTACAGAGGTCAGTTTCTTAGGCACTTTATAGTAGTTTTTTCAATTAAATTCAATCATGCGGTTATATTGACCAATAAGTCATAGTTGAATTTAACTAATGAAAATAAGGTACAACTCCTAATAAAGTCTACCTAAGTTTTACCCTAATAGAAATAGAACTCCCATAAAAAGCAGAACACATAACGAGATTAAAAATTACAAATGAACATGTTGAATTACCTCATAGAGTTCATCTGATACAAGCCCCATTCGATGAGCATATATTATCTTTGAATTGTCATTAATGTCCGCATCAGTCCGAGGGCACCCAAGAATATATCCCTGAAACCATTTCAAACAAAGAGTTTTTCAACTCATAATTCTCGAAATCCATAGCCTAATTTATCAATGTGTTGAAGTAACTTTATGAGCTAATTGAGTCATTCAAGTCCTGCAATTCGAACAATTACCTTGAGATTCAGGCGTGGTACGGCTCCAACTTTATTATCTGTAATATTTTTAGCCAATTTAAAAAAAAAAAAACGAGTCACTTCTATTTGAAAGTTTGTTTCAAGTTAAAACTCAAATTTACTTTTTAAGAGCAAAATCATAAAGTTAATTACCATCAGTTATATGTTTAACAACAATTGTGCCAGATATGCCTGAATAAGAATCAGCTCCAATAAATAATTCATTTAGCAGGTATTCTGGGTATTCTTCAGTCAACCACTGCATTTACAACAGCAGCAAAAATTACAAGTGAAAAAAAAAACTTCCATGCCAACATTTTCGACTTCAATTATATTGTTTGGAACCAACAAACAATATTTGACTTATAAGTACGATACAACATTTTTCATTACTTTTTATACAACTGTTCATTAATAGTAAAATTGGTGCTAGTTGTTGATCCGTGTAAACATGATGCTATTCCAATCATAACCTATCACCTTATTAACATTGTGTCTTGAATTAAGTTGTAGCTCTAGCAGAACTCAGATATAAATACCCAGAAGTACTTTGTAAGCACTACTTTTTGTTATTACCATTGGCAAAGATTATTTTATCACAATTTAACTGTGGGGATATGAGTCAAGAGATCTAATAATTAGCTGCTAATGCTCTAATTGTTTCTGTCAATGTAATAAGCTAAGAGCGTTATTCACCTTCCTTAAGAAAGTATAAACTTGTGCTGCTGTTTTTGTGTCTGAGACAGCGTAAGCTTCGGCACTTGTTGCGTAGGAGAAACCAGTGCCAACAGGTGCATCTACAAATAAAATGTTGGCGTCCTGGGAAATGATTCACCAACATTCAATAACATCACCATAACACATCAAATTAGATGTAGCTCATGTGGAAATTGAGTACTAGTATTAGATAAAACGCGTGGTGTACTAACCTTTGTCCATGAGTATGGATAATAATATGTTTTTGGCGTACCCCCTGTGTAGTGTGTCATATTGAAAGCTAATGGACCTACAAGTAAAGTTACACGATTTAATTAACGATATGGGGTAATAAACATAACCCGAAAGGATACACACAATTTTTGAACTAAAACTGTGACTTGAAGTCATTGTTTCAGTTCAAAAATCGTGTGTATTTAACAATTTGTGTAATAAACACAACCCAAAAATAATATTTCTAAAGAAGAAACATTTATAATTTTACAAGTATTTGTTTTAGCTTTTTTTTTTTTTCTTTTTTTTTTTTTTTACTGTATTGTGGAGTTCATCCACCAACATGGAGAATCCCCTTTTCCATTTCGCCAAAACCCAGTACAATTCAAGAAAGAAGATAGATGAACTTGCTGAACTTTTGGTAGAATAAGATAGTACGTATTGGATGGATCGAATGGTGGAATTTGATTCATGAGAGTAGGGTTAATGGTCAGATTGATGCTTAAAGATCAACCTATCGGTCAAATTATTTGACATGTTAAAGTATTTCAAAAATTTGGTGGATTTGGACTGTGGCTGCTTGAGGCAAAATTAAGTATAACATGTTTGAAAATGATCTAATATCATATCATTTAAAAGTTTAAGTGATCTAGTATTAGCTATGTTGTTAAATAGATAAATTGTTCGTCCAATGCCTCTATGCACTCAACCAAATGAGAGGTTGGCATGTGATCAACTTAGGAAATGTACGGTGTCCTATCGTGTTTTCTATAATAGATGCAAAACCCAGTGAATACTTTGTATTTTAAGTGAAAATAGAAGGATCCTATATCCAAAATTAGATCTATGAGGTGATATAAGAAAAAGGGAAAAAAAAAAAAAAAAGATTTCCATTTAATCCTAAAAAATGAACCGTTTAATAAAGTTCCACGTGGGTCCGCATAGATTGCTCAATATTGAATCTAATAAGTTTTATGAAACAAAAAATATTATCTAATACTCTCAAAATACACTGACGTGATACTTACTCTTCTCATATAAAAAATAAATTTTACCATAAATTTAATTAGTCAAACTTATTATTTTGCGAGAAAAATGAGTAACACGCCACTAAAATACAAATATTGAAAAACTTAAACATATTTTTCTGTTAAGCATACCAATCTCGTAGATGAGACCATTGAAAACAGAGCAACCAGGGCCGCCGCTATACCAAAGCAAAACAGGATCCTCTTTGGGGCTTCCCTCTGATTCGATGAAATAGTAAAACATCTCAGCTTTATCTACAGTCACGTACCTGAAAATCAATAAAAAAGAAACAGTGTAATGAAATTGGTATAGATTTTAGGAAGGTAAATGCAACACAACACCAACAAAATCTACCCCCATAAGAACATACCCAGTATAGAGTTTAAAAGGAAGGTCACCATCGAATCCCGGAATCGAGGTAACGAGTGTGCCAGAGAAAGCCACATTAGCTGAGAAAAGCAGTAGAAGAAGCGAATGGAAACACACTTTGTTTGCATAATTTCCTGAGCTAAATACCATTGTTTAATGGTTGTCTCTATGTTTCTAAAACCCAAAGTCTGTTTCTAATCTAAAATTATGTGGCTACGATGACAATGTTTAAGCATAGAGACCAAAATAGTTCACATTTATTATGGTTTTCGGTCAAAGCCAAAGCAATTCTACGACTATTTTTCTAGATGTAGTCAATAACTAAAAATAGGAGAAGATAGAAAAGAATTGTTGTTGTGGGTTTATGGGATTTGAAGTACGGTTGACAAGGAAGCATAGGGGAAAATCTAACCAAATGGGTTGAACATTTGTTAGACAAATTGTGTGTAATAGTATACTATCTTTTTTTATTTTTTTTTTAATAATATATATATATATAAAAAAGATAATAGACTAATAGAGTAATAGTATACTGACTGTTTTATAAACGTGACTCTATGTTTTTTTAGTTGTACATGTAACTATTTAATGGTGCTTGGACTTTTAAAAATCAGAAGCAACCGTAAATCTTTTACATGGTAAACCAGATGCCTTTTTTTAACTTTTTGTCAATTTTGTGAAGCAGCTTGTGTTCTTTTAAAAGAAAGCAGTCCAAGGTTACTTTTTAGATAAGCTTTTCGAAGTACAAAAAACTACGGACCTTTCAAACTTTCTTTTTGTTTATTTATTTATTATTTTTACATATTACATTCTTAAAATTTGAATTAATTTTAATTTTATCTTCTAAAGTTTCAAAATTTTGTTTGCTCCCCTAATATTAAGTGGTTGGATTTGCTCCATGCACCGTGTCAAATTGTCCATAAAGACTATCATGTGAGTTAGTTGGTCCAATGAAATTATGACATGTCATTTTATTTATACTTACCACCTTAATTAAATAGTTTAATTTTTTTAAAAAGTCTTTAAAATCTAAAAATTATAAAAAGTAACAGTAAAAAACGAATCACCAACTAGAAAGCAATAGCTTTTCTTGAAATACTGGAAAAAAAAAAACTTTAAAATCTCTAATCATCTATCACTTTCCAAATAGACATTCTCAATCTCCCACCCAATCGATGTTAGTAAAGGGTGGACCAACATAGAATATGTTTCAAATGTTAGTATGATAGATCTCTATATCTGCAATTTCATACTAACTTTAATCCCCAGCGCGTTGTCACTTGTCACAACTCAACATGAAAATTATTTGCATAGAGCAAGTATAAGCACAACAAAATCTCCCAATATTTTCAAAATAATTTTATTTTGAGTTGTGGTCATGGATCTCAATACAATCTTGTTTTGCTTTGATTTATGGTGGAATGGCACCTTAAACTTATTGCAAAAATGGTCTGGGATTTTATTGTGCTTGTAGAAAAACTCTTATGTTTAACTTAGTTTGATTAAAAAACTAGTAAAACTATGACCTAGGAAGCACTTGCACTAATACCGGCGGCACAGATATAAGTATGGATACGGTACGGCAATACGATAATTTTTGAAAAACTAGGACATGAGCATGATTGGAATATGTATATTGTCTATATATATATGTGTGGGTGGAGAAGATAAATGCAAAATAAAGATAAAAACGCACAGACAAAACAAGGAAAAATGGCAAAAGGGAAAAATCCTTAAGAGAAATAGATCTGGCATGAGTAATAATAACAACAACACCACCACCACCACCACCACCACCACCACCAATAATAATAATAATAATAGCAATAAGTTTCCTTCCTAGTTTAGGAGGACTAGAGAATGTCATTTCTTCAAACCTTAAGTGTTACTTACCCATCATAGTATAATATCTTCTCAAAAGTATAAATTTTTGGTCTAATAATAAAGAGTTCTCATTAAGATCAGAAAACATAGATTAAAACTCTCTAAAAAAAATGGCATTTATTCGTATCTAATTATTTAATTTGCATCATGAGTAGTTACAAAAAACTAGAGTGTCACTTGACATACAAGTTTATATGAACTAATAACTTATGTGGAATTAAGGGTTTGAATTAAAGTCCTACTTCAAAATAAAACATATGGGAACAACTCCTTCATCAGTGCAACCAATCAATTTAGGGGGTTTTTTTTTTCCTCGAAAAAAAAAAAATCCTAGGGTGTTTTTAGGGCTAGAACAAAGTGGGACCTAGTGCCCATGGGGACTAGAACTTGGACTCTTCCGGTTTCTGATCCAACATAGATAATTATGTAGTACAATATGAAACATTAATGGAATTGAGATTTTGCAATAAAATTGAACTTGCCAATCAAAATGTCTGGTTGCCAAATATCCTAGCTAGGTGTTAACAAAACTTCCGGTCTGACCCTAATTAAGGCAAAGGACCCGTTAGTTTTGCGTGTGCTTTACCAACTAGTCAAGAACAGCTTTTGGATGTCACATTGTCACATGAAGTAAAAGAAATAGAATTTTCTTTGTGAAATTGAAAGAGAAATTCGGATGGGTCATGCAACTTACAGGTCCTAACAGCATCATCTTTTGGGCTGCAAATTTTTTATTTATTTAATTTTTTTGGAGTATTTTGTTTTGTTTTATTTTACTCTCTCTCTCTCTCAATTGACATTGACCTTTGTTATGTTTGAGAATAGTTAGAAATTGTGAGACATTTCTCTGATATCATGCTAGAAAAAGAAATTAATAAGAAGACGGAGAGAGAGAGAATAAAGAATTAATATGGTTTGGCAAAAAAAGGTTTACGTTCATAGCGTAAAAGAAAATTCCAATTTGTCATGACTAATTGAATGATCACATAAATGATCACTTGTGTTTAATTTTCTATATTTATTATGGTTACCATTGTACAAGTTGCAGTGTTGCACGATGTATGACATGAAAATGCCATTAATTCTTAGAAAATTTATTTAAATTCGGCCATTATTTTTTTCCCCTCTAAAATCATAACTATTGATATTAAATTATTAAGTCTCATGTTTCCTCAAAAAAAAAATATTGTTAAGTCTCATGAAAATCTGTTTCTCAAAAAAGAAAAAAGAAAAGAAAAAGAGTTTCATGTATATTTCTTGATACATGCATTATATCTAGAACGTAGGCCCCAAAAATTGGGTAGATATTACATTTATATTACATTGCACAACATTTTAAAGGATAATCAAAATTAGGTACCGACTAAGTTAGGACGCTATGGAGGTACCTAATACATTCTCTACTAGTAACCAAACTCTCAAATTTGTAAATTGGTTCCAAACACAACTTTATCTAGTTTAAGTTTTAAAGGTGTTGCACGATGTATGACATGAAAATGCCATTAATTCTTAGAAAATTTATTTAAATTCGGCCATTATTTTTTTCCCCTCTAAAATCATAACTATTGATATTAAATTATTAAGTCTCATGTTTCCTCAAAAAAAATTATTATTATTATTAAGGCTCATGAAAATTTGTTTCTCAAAAAAAAAAAAAAGTCTCATGTATATTTCTTGATACATGCATTACAAGATAGAATTTTCATTCTAGCTTAATTTAAGTCTATATATATGTAAAGTTTCCTCCTGAAGACTTGAACATCAGCCCTTACTTCCCACACCCCACAAATAATTCATGAAATCTTAAGTTTCCTAAATTTGCATTAAATGAATATGTTGGGAGTAATACTTAATTTAGAGATGTAAGAGATTATTAGTTGTTGGAAAAAATGATATAATTGATAGACTCAGATGAAAAGTAGTAAAAATTTATTAACTTAACTTTTATGGGCATATTTCCTTATTTTTCATTTTCATTTTTTCTTTTCTTCATTTCTTGTGACTATGTCATTGGCTAAACGTGGCTGTGAAGCAAAGTGTACTGCGAATGCACTATATTCAGGGTGGGCTTTTCTGTTTGAAAAGTTTCCAGCCCTTTTATTAACTTGGTACTCACACATGGTCCAACTTAGATCTTTTACTGTATGGGCGGCGGCTAGTGGCAACTTGTACAGTAACGGGCCTTCATGGTTTTTGTTTAGTGGGGAGCCGAATGGGGCATTGACATTTGCAGTTATGGATTGCCCTCATGGGCCTTGTCGGTGATAAATTGTGATGCTTTATCCAGTTCAAGCTAAGGTCAAGATTTGTTGCAAAAATGTTGCTTTTATAGTCAAAGCACAACTGTTTTGATTGGATTAATGAAAATTTTGTTCCATCATTTTCGTTTTTTATTTTCATTTTGAAACTTTTGTCTTCCTTTGTTTGTTTTTTGTTCTATGTTTAGCTTCTCCCCTTTACTGATATAATATTATTTCAAATTTCTACTTTTTTATATATCTATTATAGTTGACTATGCATAATATTTTAGAGAAGTAATACGTTCACAATATTTTTACCCATTTGTAACAGCTAGTAATAACTTGTAGTCACTTAGAATTTGTTGTGAAATTGTTTTAGAATAACATTTCTCAATATTTTATCAAAATCATTTTAAAATCTTCTTGTGATCTTGAGTATCTTTTTTATCTTATATAAAGGGTATATGCAAGCCCCTCTTATGTAATCCATGAATATTAGTCTGATTTATATATGAGAGAAGCGTTATATAAATTAACTTTTAAGTCCAGATTATTTACTATTGAACTGAAATGAATTTTATTAATATAGAAAGGAACTTAAGGAATGTCACTTATACAAACCTATTTTAATAACATAGCTATCTTTCATTGTGGTCCGGTCTTGGATTACATATTTAAATGCAGGACAACGTGACTACAACAGCAATTAACATCATTGCAATGAATCATGGCATGGACTCAAATTGAAATTATTTACCATAAACATATCAGAAAACCTTCTCCAAAAACAATACTTGAAAGGAAAGAACTAGAAAGGATAGTAGTGAATCCACCTATGGAACATGTCATAACATTCCTTGCATTTGTACTCGGTTGGTGAGTGTTCAGCACTTCAGCTTCCTACACAAATTTAAAATAATTCATGAAATTTTTTTTTTATTTTAATTTATTGCATGTATCAATGAAGTGAAAAATTAAGGTTCTTTTTCATACCTTTATGCACATTATTAGTCATAGGAAAACATTGACAAATTCTCAAAAAAACGAAGAAGAAAACATTGACAATAAAAAGGGGGAAAATACTTATAAACTCACCCATCAACAAACCATGGTCTCCACTCCAATCAGTATTAATTGTGAGGTCTAAAGAATTTAGTAGCAATATGTGTGACTGCTATGTCTTGATCTTCATTGCAGGAGAGAGTAAAATTTTTAGTTATTAAAAAAATTTATAATTAATTAAAAGGGGGAGTAATTTAGATTTAGGGGAGTGGAGTGGAGTAATTTGATATGTGATTTAGATGATACCTTTTGTTATGGGGAGTTTACTATTTTATATTTTAAAAAAACATTGTTGCTTTAAATTTTGTATTTAATATGTGGTTGATATATCAATTTGTGCGTAAATTCCATAATAAACTTGTGTATCCAATAAAACATTCAGTGATTTAGTTACCCAGGGGCTAAAAAGATTTTTCATTAGGATTATTTTACTTTTACTTGAAGCAAATCCTAATACAATAAACATAACTATTATATATAATAGATTTGGACCTTGTCTAGGATGATTGTAGTTATTATTATTTTTTTATAGGAGAATTATTGTAATTTGAAGAAGCATAAAGAAGAGTTTCTGTAGGACTAACTGAAAGCAGTGACGTAGTTCTCTTCATTATGGTTCATATTCTTAGATTAGTATTCATAAATTGCACACAAGACTACAACACTAACAAGTATCAAGCTCTTACATTCCTTGTAAGCGTTATCGCAATTCGCAAGGACTGGAATTGCAATTAGAAACTGTATACGATGAAAAAAAAAATCTACAGAGGATAATAATGGATCTATCTGTGGAACATATCATAACATTCTTTGCGTTTGTACTCATGTGGTGAATGTCCAGCTCCATACACAAATTAAAAAGGTTTTTTTAGCACCTTAGTATCAATTAATTGATAGACTGCAAACCAAAAAATAAAAAAATAATTGATAGAGCAATGAAGTGGAAATTTTTTAAAAAAAAATTCTTGCCTTTACAGTTGCATATGTCAAGCGGTACCCATTTTTTGTGTACTTCCTTGTGTACCTGAAGAATGCATGTTGTTACCCATAAAGAAAAATAAATATAAAATACTAAGGGTATATTTGATAACTGTTTTTTCCTCTTATTTTTTTTGTTTTCAAAAATAATTTTCTATTTTTGAGACTAAAAAACTTGTTTAACAACCCAAAATGGACAGAAAACAAAAACTATTTTCAAAACTCAATTAGTGAAGGAAACTGAAAATATGCAAAAGACTGTTTTCAATTTCTAATTTTCAAAAGTCAATGAAAACACACATTTTATTTAATGAATTTGTCTAATTTAATGAGTTAGTATTAGAGTTCAAATCTTGGTAACAACATATTTTAGTATTTTCATTTTTTTTTTCAATTTTTTTTTTAATTTCAACTAACCAAACATGTTTTTGATTTCAAAAATACAAGAAAAATCATTTTTTCTTTATATTTCCAAAAACAAGTTTTTGAAAATAAAAAATAAAAATTGTTACCAAACATTACCTAAGTGTTTGTTTGGGAGTATTTTATCTAGCTTTTTGTTGAAAATTTTTGGCTAAAAATATATTAAAGTATATTTGTACTTTAAATAAAGTGGGAAAAAGTAGGAAAATGTGAGGTTTTAAAATGCTGTACATAATATATAAAAGATGAAATTGATGCCAAACAAACTCTAAACTTACCATCAATTTTATTAGAAAAGCTCACATAACAATGAATGTGATTGATGCTCACATATAAAATATAATATATGAATTTCTTAATTACTATTTTATTATTATTATTATTTTACTATCAACATATCAATACGTAAAATCTCTCTGTAGTAAAAATTTTATAATATCTAGCGCATGTAACTCTATGCAAACGCATGAATGCATTTAAAATTAAACAAAATTTTTATTTTAAAAATCTAAATAATTAGTCAAAATTTTTTTTTTTTAAAGCTTGTAACACATGCATTCATGCATACATATAGATATATTTAAAATTAAACACAGTTTTTATCATAAAATATAGATAATTAGTCAAGTTATTTTCTTAAACTAAATGTAATTAGTCACATATTAAAATTCTTACCTAAATTTAATACTACTTATGATCATTTTTTGCTAATTTTTCATAAGATAGAACGTGTGGTGATTTTTGTTATGTAGTGATTTTTTGAGAAACATGTGATTTTTATTGAGTATATGTGATTTTTTTTATTATAAATTTTATAGTTCATTAATATTAGATTTTTAGTATTTTACACTCATTAACTCACTTGACACAAAGATTAAAAAACTTAAGTAGACATATGGCACAAGTTTATGTGGATAATTATGCTATAGTTCCCATATAAATTTAGACACATGGTGCAAAATTGGATTATAATTTCAAATTCTAATTCAATTTTCTCTAAGTTTTACCTATTAATATATATATATATATATATATATATATAGATGACTTATAAATTTGAATTTTTTTTTGGTTATATGATTATGTTTTTTTATGGTTTATTATATTGGACTTCTCGTTGTCTACACTAAATTAACTAATTTGGCATAAAAATTTAAAAATTTAGATTAAATGGAACAGGTGGCGCAAAATTAAACTTTAATTGAAATTCAATTTTTACACTAAATTAATTCTCTTGGCACAAAATTCTAAAATTTAGATTAGATGAGACATATGATGCAAAATTATACTCTAATTGAATTCCAATTTGAAATTTAATTAAATTTTCTCTCTATTTTACCTATTATTATTATTATTATTATTATTATTATTATTATTATTATTATTATTATTATTATTATATATATATATATATATATATATATATATATATATATATAGATAGATTGTAACATCACTCTAAATAGAGAGAGAGAAAAAAAAAAGAGTTGCAAATGCTTGGTATATTAACTTTCACCCTGCAATTGGCCATCGACAAACCACGGATGCCAATCAGAATCAATTGTCAGTTCTAAAGAATTTATCCATTGCTCAACACCAATATGAGTAATTATCATGTCATGGTCACCGCTACAAGGGAAAGAAAAATTTGCGATTGTCATGCTCATGGAGTGGGTAATGTGACTATAATTGTAAACAATAAAATAAATATGAGTTTATATAATGCTTTAGAACTATAGTTATATAATTAAATTTATCACTGAGGAGGAAGATGAGAGTCTAAATCTGGGAAATAGCTGTACTAAAGCAGCATTAGAATGAGGCAAATACTGCCTAGTCATGAAAGCGCTTTCCCGCAGATGCATTATTCTGGATGGGCTAAGGAAGAACTTGAGAATGATTTGGAAACCAAATAGAAAGGTGGTGTTCTCGGAGATTGAAAATGAGCTGTTCCTTGTGGAATTTGAAGACGAGAGGGACAAAAGGAAAGTTCTAGATATGTGTCTGTGGAGTTATGAGAAAAACTTGGTGCTCCTCTAGGAATTCGAAGGTGACAAGGTTCCTAAAGAACTGGTACTGAAATGGGCTCCGTTTTGGGTTCAGATTCATAACTTGCCACTCAAAAGCGAAACAAAGGAGACTGGTGAGATTATTGGAGCATGTCTCGGCGAGGTCCTAGACGTGGATGTCATGGAATCTGGTGTCCAGTGGAGTAAACATCTCCAGATCCGAGTTAAAATAGATGTCACAAGGAAGCTGATTAGGGGAAAGAAAATCTCCATCGAAGAGGGCTCAATAAGGTGGGTCAATTTCAAGTACGAGTGGCTGCCTAATTTCTGCTACTACTGTGGTATGCTAGACCATGGATTGAAGGATTGTTTGAGGAAAAAGAAGAATGGTGGTACCCCAGCCAGTGAAGACCTCCAATACGGGGCTTGGCTTAGGGGTGAACCAGTAAAGAGCTCTAGCAGGGACTTCACAAACCTGAGGGACAGGGAGAGGTAGGAAAACAAATGGGCAGCGGATTTTAACAGAGGGGTGTGGACAGGGAAGGTAGCCCACGTAGCGCCTGGGACCTCGATTGGGGGAGTGAAGCCTAGGTCAAACCTAGAGCGCATGGGAGATAGCATCACTGAGAAGAAGATAGGGGAATCAGACAAGTTAGAAGGTGAATAAGAGAATTATCAAGGAAATGGAAAGGCCATTTTGTCCAAGAAAGTCCCAGAAAGCATTATGATTGATTTGGGAAAGAAAGGAGCTGACATGGTGCAATGCTCAAGTGAGAAAGGTGATGGTATGCTTTGGGAGAAAGTGGCCCAACAAGAGGAAAATCTGAAGTTTGACTTCAAGTTGGCGCCAAAACTGAAAAATAATGGAAGTAGAAATTTGGGTTGTGATGAGGTGGGCCTGATGGCAATGTGTTATGACAAGGATTTGGGCTGGGTTACTGAAAAGCTGAGCTTAAGCAGCAGCCACTGGAAGAGGATTGAAAGGTCAGGCAAAGCAAAGGGAATAGTGGTAGAAATGGGCCCAATTAGTCTTAAAAGAGAAGACCCAACCCTGATTGATGAACTAGATACAAATATCATCGATCTAAAGCGTAGAAAGGGGAAGAATCAGGTATCAAAAACCCCAAATGGGGAAATTTCATCGGATGGCGGAGAGGCAGTGGCTGCGAGGTAGCACCACCGAGCTTAATGAGCATTCTTGCCTGGAACTGCCGAAGACTGGGATCAACCCCGACGGTTCGTACCTTCACCGAAGAGGTGAAGGCAATTGATTCGACCCTTGTCTTCCTCGCGGAGACAAAGGCAAGTACAAGTCGCATGAAAGGGCTCCAATGTTAGTTTGATCTGACCCAAGGAATTATTGTCCCATGCGATGGTCGAAGCGGCGGCTTGGCTCTGCTGTGGAGAGAAGGAATGAAAGTGGAGTTTAAGAGCTACTCCCACTCACATATAGATGTCGTGGTCTATGAGGGAGAAGGAAGAGATCCTTGGCGAGCTACGGGATTTTACAGCCACCCCGACACAGGTATGAGACATACTTCCTGGAAACTTCTCGCCGCACTCAAAAAGCAGTGTGATTTACCTTGGATTGTATTTGGGGACTTCAATGAAATTACCCACTTGGATGAAAAACTAGGTTGGGTGGAGCGTGATGTCAGGCAAGTGGATGGCTTTAGGGAATGTCTCCATGAGTGTGGGCTCACCGATTTGGGTTTTGTGGGGTAGTGGTACACGTGGTGCAGTGGCCATGAGGGGGAGCATCGAACCCTGGTTTGACTTGATTGGATGGTAGCTAATGAGAGGTGGAGGGAGTTATATCCTGATGCCAAGGTCTATCACAGATCACTGTCAACTTCGGACCATTGTTTGTTGTCCCTTGTGTTGAGGAAAAGAAAGCCCTCAAGACCAATGAAGAAACGGTTCTTCTTCGAGGCTATGTGGATGAGAGACGAGCAGTGTAAAGAGGTGATAGAATCAGCTTAGGATCCGTTGAATGGGAATCTGGAGTTTCAGCTTCAGGATCGTATAAAGCATTGCCAAGATCAGCTCCAGAATTGGAACCGAAGGGTCTTTGGTAATATTAATAGTCAACTGAAATTGAAACAGGGGCGCCTCCAACAATTGGAATCCTTAAATCAGCTCCACGAAACAGCGGAGGAAATTAAAGCAATAAAGGGGGAAATTAACAAGGCTCTCATCAAGGAGGAAATCATGTGGAAGCAGAGGTTGAGAGCTCTCTGGATTAAAAACGGCGACCACAATACGAAATCTTTTCATGCAACGGCCAATCAGAGACGCAGAAAGAACAGGATTGAGGGGTTGAGGGATGATGAGGATAGGTGGAAGGATGAGCAGGAGGCTGTTGAAAAGATAATTCTAACGTACTTTTTGAATATTTTTAGCTCTAACCACCTCGAGGATTTTGAGGCTAGCCTAGGTGCAGTGAACATGCAAGTATCCGAGGAGATGAACGAATTACTTCTTAAAGAGTTCAAGGAGGACGAAGTGTAGAGTGCTCTAAAGCAAATGCACCCCACAAAATCTCTCGGCCCGGACGGTATGTCTCCCATCTTTTTTCAGAAATATTGGGATGTGGTTGGTCCTAGTGTAATTAACTATGTTATCCAGATCCTTAAAACAAGCATCATTCATAATGGCCTAAATGATACCTATATTTGTCTGATCCCAAAAGTGAAATGCCCTAAAAAAATAATTGAGTATAGACCCATTAGTCTCTGCAACGTGGTTTATAAAATTGTTTCAAAAGTGCTGACTAATAGGTTGAAAAAGATCCTCCTGAAAGTTATCAACGAATCCCAGAGCGCTTTTGTGCCAGGCAGGCAGATTACAGACAACGTCCTAGTTGCGTTTGAAACTATGCACTGCATTGATCAGACAGGCATTAACTATGTTATCTAGATCCTTAAAACAGGCATCATTCCTAATGGCCTAAATGATACCTATATTTGTCTGATCCCAAAAGTGAAATGCCCTAAAAAAATAATTGAGTATAGACCCATTAGTCTCTGCAACGTGGTTTATAAAATTGTTTCAAAAGTGCTGACTAATAGGTTGAAAAAGATCCTCCTGAAAGTTATCAACGAATCCCAGAGCGCTTTTGTGCCAGGCAGGCAGATTACAGACAACGTCCTAGTTGCGTTTGAAACTATGCACTACATTGATCAGAAAAGGAAAGGAACAAAGGGGTTAATGGCCATTAAACTAGACATGAGTAAGGTTTACAACAGGGTAGAGTGGACCTTTTTAGAGGGGATGATGCAGAAAATGGGCTTCCATGAAAAATGGATTTCTTTGATGATGATGTGCGTGACAACGGTGTCCTACTCAGTCCTTATCAACGGTGAGCCACGGGGTACAATAATACCCTCAAGGGGTATTAGACAAAGGGATCCGATTTCCCCCTATCTTTTCCTTCTTTGTGTGGAAGGTCTGTCGGCGATGTTTAGAAGGGAAGAGAGTAAGGGCAGAATTCGGGGTATTTCAGTGTGTCGGAGGGCCCTCGAATCTCTCACCTGCTATTTGCAGATGATTGTATCATTTTCTGCAAAGCTACGGAGGAGGAGGGGGCTAGAGTTTATCAAGTATTGGAGGATTATGAGAAGAACTCAGGACAGAAACTCAACAAAGATAAGACTTCCCTCTTTTTCTGTAAAAACACCGGTAGCGAAACGAGGGAAGCAATAAAAGGAATGTTTGGGGCACAAATTATTCAGCAGCACAAGAGATACCTAGGGCTGCCTCCGTTGATAGGGAGAGGACGAAGAAAAGCTTTTAACAAAATAAAAGACCAAGTGGGTCGAAAAATAGCGGGGTGGAAAGGAAAGCTCCTGTCTACAGCGGGGCGAGAAATCCTTATTAAGGCTGTTGCTCAAGCAACTCCCACTTACACCATGAGTTGTTTCCGAATTTCGGATTCTTTGTGCAAAGAATTAAATGCCATGGTAAGTAGCTTTTGGTGGGGGTCAGAGAGATAAGGAGAAAAAGATGGCATGAATTGCTTGGGAAAAGCTGTGTACTTCAAAAGCTGAGGGGGTATGGGGTTTAAGGACCTTAAGGCCTTTAATCTAGCATTGTTAGCAAAGCAAGGGTGGTGAATCATCACAAACCCAAACTCTCTCAGCCACAAAGTTCTTCGAGCTAAATACTTTGCAGACAGCAGCTTTATGGAAGCTCACCTGGGGCACAAACCATCATACACCTGGAGGAGTCTAATGGCAGCAAGGGAGGTAATAGGCAAAGGTATGCGCTGGAACATTGGAAATGGCAAAAAGGTTAATATCTGGACTGATAAGTGGATTCCAAACCCCGATTCCTTCGAAATTGTCAGTCCTCGCCCCCCTGACACTACTAATGAACTGGTTGCTAGCTTAATAAACCCCGATATAGGTGGCTGGGACATCACCACGATGAAGAGGATTTTCCTCCCGCATGACATAGAGGCGATTCTAAGCATCCCAATCAGCCCCTGCCTCCCGAAGGACACGCAGATTTGGACCTGGACTCAGAACGGTCACTTCACGGTGAGAAGTGCTTATTATGTAGCTCGCAAATGGCTGATGGAAGGCAATCACAAAGCTGATAGGGGATGTGCATCAAACAGCAGGAAGTCGAGAGAGCTGTGGAGGTCCATTTGGGGTATGCAGTGTCAAAACAGAGTCAAACAGTGGAGGGCTTGTAAAAACATCCTTCCTACAAACTACAACCTCAAAATTAGTAAAGTGGCCATTGAGGATAAATGTGAGTTGTGTGGAATTTCTGAGTCTTCGGGTCATGTTCAGTGGGATTGTAAATTGGCGGTGGACGTGTGGAAGGAAACTAGGCTCAAGCTCCCAAGATTTCAGAACCCCCAGCGTGACTTTATTGATGTGGTATGGAGGTTAAGGGATGCCCGAAGTGAGCTGGATTGGGATTGTTTTGCTACCACGGCTTGGTGTCTCAGGAGAAATAGGAACTCAGTCAAATTTGAAGGCAGGTGCAAAGAAGCAAAGGCTATTGCAAGGGAGGCATAAAATCTTGTAGAGGAATTCCGCACTTTAAACTCCTCTACGAGGCAGGAAACCATCCCCAAGAAATCTTACTGGACCCCCCCATCATCTGGTTGGTACAAGGTTAATGTTGACGGAGCAATTTTTAAGGAGCTCAACAGCTGTGGCATCGGTATTGTGATCAGAAATGATAAGGGCCAAATCATGGGAGCTATGAGCAAAATGTTGGACCAGCCCTTGGATGCTTTGGAAGTGGAAGCAAATGCTGTGGAAGAGGGGGTATTGTTGGCCAAGGACCTTGGTCTCAGATACATCATCATTGAGGGAGATGCTCTGATGGTCATGGCAGCCCTTTCAGGCCACACCTCTCCTCCAAGCTCAATTCAACACATTATTGCAGGTGCTCAACTTTGGGCCTTAAGTTTCTCTGCGTGGAAATCAACCCATGTCCGTAGAAACTGTAACCAAGCTGCACATTTGATGGCAAGAAATGCCAAGTCTTTATTTGAATGTATTATTTGGGTGGAGGATACCCCCTATTATTGAGCTTCAAATTGCATTTGATGTAAAATGTTTGGGTAGTTGCCCAATTTAATGAAATGTTCTTGAGTTTGACTATCAAAAAAAGAAAGTGTTAGTGCAACTTAAAGTTTTTTTTTTATTTTTTTATTGTTTTCTTTAGTTATGTCTTCTGTTTGTGGCATTGTGTAGCCTGTTTCTTGTCCTATAGCCTAGGCGGATAGGCCTGTTGTGGCTCTGGATCCTATTCTTATATTTTTGTACTTTTGCCTTTTTTTTAATATATCAATTCTACATTCTTCATTAAAAAAAAAAGTTTTAGTGCAATTAATAAATTATTATTGTATGAGAGGATGTGATTATGAATTTAAACATTATTTTTGCTTTACGTCCCATTTAAAAAACTTAACAATCCCACGTGTTGCATCCCAATTATTAAGAAGGATTCTGGATCCACACAAGGGAGAGTCTTAGATTTATTATTAAATTCAATATTTTCAAACTCTCGAAAATTTTAGCACAGTCAATAATTTATTATAATATACTCAGTAGGTTCTAGAATAAAACCACTATGTTAATTATAACCTTTGCTGTCATAATTTAAAAAAAGTCTTAGTCATGTATACCAGTGAAGAAATTACGTTAAGAGAGTGTTCCTGCTTGAGATATTATGAATTTTATTTATTAAGTCTTACAAATTAGCGTGCCAGCTTTTAAACACAAAATAAAAAAAAGTGATTAATTATGAAATTTATTTTTTATGTTGTTGATGTGACACTATTTGCATTTATTACTATATTAGTTTGTAACATTATTATGGTAAAATTGGTAGCAACTTTAACATTTTCCATTTCCTTGGAAAATTCTCATAAAATGTAAAATTTTTACTGTATAAAGAAAAATGTCAAATATTACCCGTTTAGTACAAAATGTGAAGACACTAATTTGACAATAAATGTTATTAATGCCACATCAACAACTTAATTATTAAATTTCTTAATTACACTTTTTTTATTTATTGTTTAAAATTTAGGCAAAACTACACTAATGATCTCTGAAATTTACCTTGTAAGCGCAATTGATCATTTATGTTTCAAGTGAGTGTTACTAGTTCCTCAATTTTAAAAAGTGAGCGCAATTAGTCCTTTTATTAACGGTGTTAGTCTTAATGCCTATGTGGCTAACAGGAAAATAATGTGACAAATTTTAGGTGATGTGACATCAATTTCTCTCATTAAAAATCCCATGATTCGTCAAAAAAATACTCAACCATCTTGCAACTAGTTAACAAAAGGGTATTCCCAAATCAAACAAGAGAATGCTACTCTTAATATGAGAAACAAGAGAGAGACCAGAAACCCCCAATCAGCGTTGTCCTCCTCCAAGAATTTTTGGGTCCACACAAATTCACAAAAGGCCTACAACTATAATCGATTTTTTCAAAATTTGCATTCCGATTGAGCAATATGGTACTAGTAGTAATTGACCACGATTTGAACTCTAAAAGACAACGAAGAATTGAAGAGAGATTTTTTGGCTTGATTCCGATATGGATGGACTAGGACGGCCATCAAATACTGGGTTTTATAGATAAGCATTTTGGGATTTTCTCTCTCTCTCTGACCTTTTTTTTTTTTTTTTTTTTTTTTCAGATTTAGGGTAGCATTCTAGAGTTTAATTTGGAATACTTGTTTGTCAACGGGTCAAAATGGTTAAGTAGTTTTCTTATGGGTCATTAGATTTTTAATGAGAGCAAAATGTTTTAATTTTTTTAAATATTAAAATTGATGCCACGCCATCTAAAATTTGCTACACCATTGTTTTGATAGCCACATAGGCAACGCCATTAAGAGAATGACCAAATGTGCTCACTTTTTAAACTTGATGGACTAATAACATTCACTTCAAACTTGAGAACTAATAAATTCAATTAATTAAATTTATGGAATCCTTAATATTTCTCATGTGTAAGCTACAACCAATAATTACTACAACGCAAAACTTAATTAGAGAAGAAGGGAATAGCTAGGAACCTGAAAACCAAGATTTGCAAGCCTGAGTTGGTAAGATTTTTATGATAGGGGACAGCATCAATGGTGTCAGCTGTGCAATCCAAGGTAATGTTGCACCTAAAGAATTCTTTAATTGTTCCCTGTTGTCATAATACAAACTCCTTAGCTCATGACCTTTTATAAAACCAATTACAATGCCATTGCACCTTATAGTCTCATAAAGCATGCACCTACCGGTCGAACATGAAGAGCATCTTGGACACTTTTATAGTTTGTCCATATGTCGGAGAGCAAATAATCAAAATTCTGCCAAAATAAAGTGACAAATAAATAAAATTCGATTCACATACTCCGCACGGTCTTGCAATATAAAAAAGATAGTGTTTATTACACACATCCTATTACATACACTGTTATACACTTATTTTTTTAATTGAAATCGTAACTTCTTGAATACATGATTTCAAAACTGAAATTATGTTTTCAACTCACAATATTAGTTCAAAAAAATGTATGTAACAGGGTGTGAGTAACAGTTTTTATTCATATAAAAAACCCCCGAGAGAGAGAGAGAGAGAGAGAGAGAGATTTAATTTGCACCAAAAATCGCTGGTTGGTAGAATGAAATTGTTTGAGTTTTCTCCGAGAAATCGTTAGGGTCTTTCTTCTTTTGCTTTCGGTAACACATAAGCACAAACCGGTTCAAGTATATATTTTGGACTTATTAGCGCTATGCACTAAATATTCAGATCACTAGTTATTGCTAAGCATAGAGTTTGATAAAGAAAAAACTGTAATCTTCTAGTAAACAAAACTTCTAATTCTTCAAACCTGGGATATTGCTGATAGTGCCTCTGTACAGTTTGCAATGGTTGAATCAATGTAATTCCCATGGCAACTAGTTTTGGCTGACTGAAATAAAAAATAATCAAGAAAAGATAAAACTGATAATTTAAATATATTAAAAAAGGTAGTGTTTTCCAAGGCTGTGGCACAATTCATTCCTACTTCTACGATGGGTGTTTTCCAACTTCCGATGAAATTGTGTGATGAGTTAGAAGCTTTGTGTGCAAAGTTTTGGTGGGGATAGGTAGGGAATGAACGGAAAATTCACTGGAAAAGGTAGGAAAAATTAGCCACTCCAAAAAAAAAAGGTGGTATGGGATTCCGTGATTTGAGAGCATTTAACTTTGCTATGCTTGCTAAGCAAGGATGAAGGTTGCTTCGGGTTGATGACTCTTTGTTATATAAGTGTTTTAAGGCTAGATATTTCCCCAAGGTCTAACTTTCTTGAAGCAGTTGAATTACCTAATTGTTCTTTTTTTTTGGAGGAGCATAATGGCGGCACTCCCTATTCTTAAAAAATGAATGTTGTTGGAGAGTTGGGAATGGTTCTTCTTGAAAGCTTAGATTTGTGTTAAAAAACACAAGAGTTGTTTAGACCCCTAATTAAAAAGTTACAGTTAGATTGCTTTTACTCTAACTTATCTAAGTGCGGAAACAAGAGTAAATGAAGCATAATCAACCGATACTACTCTAGTGCATAAACATGAACAACAAACAATAAAAGTAAAGCACAAGAGTAAGAGGAAACCGAAAAACTCGGTGAAAAACCTCTCCATCGCCCTCCAAGCGGTAAATCGATCCACTAGACAATCAGTTGGGATACACGAATAGCAGGAGACCCTCTAAGCCCAATCTACCTAATGTACCTACATTCTCTAAGCTCCTACTCCAATAAGGCTTTTTGGAACAGTGTCTTGTCTAGCTTTTCGGATCCTACAATATACTCGATTGCATCTGCCAAGCCACACTGGCTTCTTTTGGAAAATCCCCAAAACACTCTCTACACTCTGAAAAGGTGTGGGTTGTGTTTGGGTACAAATCTCCTCTCAAGGTATGGGAGAGGGAAGGAGAAGAGGCTACAATGATTTCTCACTAAGGATACGTAGTTCTCTCTCTAAAAGATGGGTGTGTGTGTTGTAGAAAACCTATCTAGGGTTTTTCTCTCTGAATGGTCTCTCATACTTTTGTGGGTAATGAGGGCATAAATAGTATGGGTGAAGGGTAAGAAAGTCACACTAAAAAAATCCTTTTGACAGAGAGTTTTGCGGGTATCTTGCAGGAAGACCTTACCCGCGAGATACTCGCGAAATTGACAGCCTGGCACGACTCTTCAACTTCTAGTTATGTGCTTCTCACATGCCTTTTTCGTGGGAACCTTTCTCGCAAGCTAGTTGTGAAATGCATTGATCTTCAATTAAGCTTGAGTCTTCAATAACTTAATACTAAACCTAATACAATAAAATCCCACAAAAATACAAGGAAACAAATTTATGCAATTATAACATTTTTTGTCATGGAATAAAGCTAACATAAAACATAGTTGTAAATTACAACTTTACAATTTCCCGCTTTGGCTATTCTGTGACAAAACACCCTATAACAGACTCTAGACTTAAACACTTGCACAAAACACATTAGACCCTCAAGGTAAAACAAGTAACAAAAGGACAAGTATAATGTAACAAGTAAAATGCGATCAAGTAAACATGATGTGAAACATATGAGCAACTTGATCATACACCAAAACAGTCATATAGAAATGACTACAATGATCATATAGCAAAGCAAATGATCATCCGAACATACAGCCAATAAAGCACAATAACATAAGGATGTATGCATGTCCAAAACATAACCAATGCAAAACACCAAAGTATTTGTATTAAGGATACAAGATCCAACAAGGGCACAAGAACACACAACCAATGCAAAACACAAAAGGTATTTGCATTAAGGATACAAGATCCAACAAGGGCACAAGTGTGTTCTAACATATAAACACAATGCAATGAGAGCAATAAAGCATATATACTGAATGTAACTCAAAGCATCATAAAGTAACGAGAAAACAAGCATAATGTAAAACAAACAAAACAAGGTTTTCTCAAAAAGGTTGTCTTCTCCCCCTTGGTATATGCATCTCCCCTATGGCTTTCTCCCCATACAAATGTGTATGAAGTAGAATTTCTTCCCCTAAAAATGTGCACATGAGTTATATAGAAATGACGAAACACACCAGTATACTCTCCGGTATATACTCCCCTTTTTTGTCACGAATAGACAAGTATGTCAGGAGGAAGGAGAGAAAGAAAAAAAAGATATGAACAAGGGTATGAACAAGGGTGCAAGATGAATGAGAAAATGAAGCTTAAACAAAAGATAAAACATCTTAAAAAAATGCTACAAAGCATAAAAAACATGACATGCTAAGGATGATGGAACAAAGTATAGACCAAGGCATGACATAGACACAAGAACATATTATATGTGCTAAAAGGTCTAAAAAGACTTAACTAGCACAAGTAAACGCAAAACATGTTAAGTGTTAGAGTGTGTGCAGTAAAGGTGCATCTAGTGTGCATGTGAGATGCATGACCAATGCATGAATAAGCACTCACGGGGCAAAGTGTATAAAACACACCACCAATGATCAAAACATGATAAACATAAATAATTATGGTGATCCCAAAAAATTGGTACTCATCAGAGTCCAAAACAGCGAGAAAATGCCATTTGGACATTTTATCAAACACTTAGAATGCACACACTACACATGTACGTTAAACAATGCAAGAACATATGAAAATCTTGCCTAAGTACATGTTATTTTTGCCACAAGGGGCCAACATCCAAAGCAAATTATCATTTAAAACAAAATCCAATAAAAAAGATTGAGAAAAATTAAGTTCTCCAACCCTTAATTGAGAAAATCCCAACTATGAATATAAAACCTCCCAAAAACATAATCTAAGGATCAAAATCAATGAAAAGAGTTAAAGATTACCTTAGTGATGTTAATGGAATGAAAAACACTTGAATTTAGTTGGGTTTTGATGTAGAAACATTAAAACAAGTTTGGGAGAGGATGGGAGATGTTTAAAACAAATGACCCACGAAATGCCCTTTAAAAGCTGATCTGCAAAATTTCGTGGGAAGTTTCGCTGGTTACATACTCGCTAAATTTCGCTGGTATCTTGTTGGTATTTCGCTGGTAAGCCTTACTCGTGAAACAATCACGAAATAGTCACGAAACTCTTTGCCCAAAACTGAAAAACTTGAGAATTGGACCCTTAAACTCCCAGTTGAGCTTGCACATGAAATAGGTCACGAAAACACCCAGAAAACATGTTTTTCACACAAAAACAACTTGAAAATTTTTGAAAAACATGAGTGGTACAAATCACTTCTAAAAGCAAAAAAAAAGAACAAAAATCTTTTTGGTTTGATCCACATATGGTTGAGCACACACACATCACATTTGAATATGTACAATCACACAAATGAAATAGACTTTCATTGAACATTAAACTTGTGTGTTGTGTGTGTGTATCAAATGTGGAATAGTCCTTAATCTAGAGTGAAGCTTTAATGATCAATTCAATCAAGTCATACACAGCTAGTACTAAGTCAAGTGGACTATCTCAATTATAGAAATGAACATATATGATCTCCCACAAGAAAAATGATTACACAACTTTGAAACTTTTCATTTGGCTTCTTTACAAATCATAACATTTGATCATTTTGAACAAAGTACATCTCATTTTGAGATCGATGCCTAAACTTTTTGATATTTTAACTTTGTGAGTAAGCCTTTGGTTTTTTGAGGCACCATACATTTCAATACAAGTCGCTTTCCCTTTTTCCTAGTCAAATATTAGTGTGTGTGAAGGCTTTTGCAGCTCAATATCTCTTTTCGAAATTTGACATTTGATGAGCTATATAGCAAAAAACATAAAAGCATGGGAAAAGATATAGACACAAGTCTATGCATGTATTAAGATCAACAAGACTATTGACTAATTATTCATGACAAGCTTGAAGATCGATTTACAACAATCACACATAGATTTCAAGATTTTTCCTACATAGATTTCAAGATTTTTCCTACAAAGATAGACGTGCATACAAAACAAGCTAAGCTCGTAAATGCACTATGCCATTTGTACGAAAGTATTAGGCCAAACTCACATGTGAAATGTACTTAAACATATACGATCAAACTTTTTGAATTTTTCACTTTTTATGTGTTTTTGGATTTTTACACACACAAAAACAAAAGCATAAAAGTAAGATCAAATACAAAAGCAATGCATATAAATGCAAGATACAAAAATGCATGAAGATATGACATTCAATGCATGAGGGGTCCTACAAAGATCGAAAGAATTAGATTAAGGATTAAAAGAGCACAAGCTCAACGATAGGAACCTTTCCTCATCCAAACGAAACGATTGTTTGGAGTGAGCGTCTCATGAGAAGTGGACGAGGGTTGGAAGAATGAGAATCGGAGATGCACATAGACATGGAGGTAAGAACATCAAAAACTTTCTTCAACAACTTATCATTTTCTCCCAAAACTGGTTTAGCTTGCAAAGCACAACTTCCAAGAAGCTCAAGTTTCTCTTTTCTTTTGATTCTCTTAAGAGCTTGAAACTTAGAGCAATCAGGTCTTAGATGACCAAAGACACCACAGTGATGACAAACAATGGGTTTAAGTCCACTAGGCTTTTTGGAGAGGGATCTAGCAATATGATTTTGTTTACTCTTCAACTTGGAAAATTGAGGTCTTATATTACTGATCACATCGCAATGGTAGCAAGTTGGAACAAATTTAGATCCATCCAAAACCTTAGATTGAGACCTAAACGGAAGTATTGGCTTAAGAGCCTTTCTCTCCACCTTTTGATTTCTTTTGTGTGGAGGAATATACACCGATTTATCCTTTGAGGTTGAACACATAATAGGCACAAAATTGCGTACCACAACATGATTGCAACAAATATTTTCATCACTTTTACCAATAAGTTCAGCAATCAAACACTTGTCATGCATCTTAAGAGATTCATTTTCACACTTTAGCTCATCAACTAGTTTGTTAGACAAAACAAGTTTAGCATCCAAGTCCATATTCAAACATTCAAACTCCTTTAGTTTTTCAAGAGAATGTTCAGCAAGTTTCTTATACTTTTCAACCAATTTGTTGGATTCATTGAGCTTAGCAATCAAATCATCATTTTCGCAATCAAATCATCATTTTCACACATAAACTTGCTCAAATTCTCATGAACCTTCTTAACCATTTTCTTCAAGAGTTTGACATTTGGAATATTAACAACACCTATAGATTCATGTAACATGTCATCACAATTTTGAGGATTAACACTCATAGAAGCATTTTTACAAACACATGGTATGTTACAATCAACAACGTCCATAGAAGCATACAAAGCACTATCCATGGCAAAACACACAAAGGAGTCAAGGATCAACCTTAGGTAATGAAACCAAAACAAGTGTACCCTCTCTGATACTAATTGAAAGCTCGAATTTGTGTTAAAAAATACAAGAGTTGTTTAGACCCCTAATTAAAAGTTACGGCTAGATTGCTTTTACTCTAACTTATCTAAGTGCGGAAATAAGAGTAAATGAAGCACAATTAACCGATACTAATCTAGTGCATGAACATAAACAACAAATAATAAAAGTAAAGTATAAGAGTAATGGAAGAGAGATGCAACCACAAGATAACATGGCGATGTGTTATCGAAGAGGAAATCAAAGAATTTGGCGAAAAACCTCTCCGCCGCCCTCTAAGCGGTAAATTGATCTACTAGACAATAAGTTGGAATACACGAATAGCAAGAGACCCTCCAAGCCTAATCTACCCAATGTACATTTTCCCCCCAAGCTCCTACTCCAACAAGGGTTCTTGGAACCGTGTCTTGTCTAGCTTTTCGGATCCCGCAATATGCCCGATTGCATCCGCCAAGCCTCACTAGCTTCTTTTGGCAAATCCCCAAAACTTCCCAATCTCCAAAACACTCTTTACACTCTGAAAAGGTGTGAGTTGTGTTTGGGTACAAATCTCCTTTCAAGGTATAACAATGGAAAAGGGAAGGAGAAGAGGCTACAATGATTTCTCACTAAGGATGGGTAGCTCTCTCTCTAAAAGATGGGTATGTGTGTTGTAGAAAACTTATCTAGAGTTTTTCTCTCTGAATGGTCTCTCATACTTTTGTGGGTAATGAGGGTATAAATCGTATGGGTGAAGGGTAAGAAAATCACACTAAAAAAATCCTCCAAGCAGAGATTTCATGGGTATCTCACGAGAAGGCCTTACTCGCGAGACACTCGCGAAATCGACAGCCTATCACGACTCTTCAGCTTCCAGTCATGTGCTTCTCACATGCCCTTTTTGCAGGAACCCTTCTCACAAACTTCTCGCGAGCTAGTCGCAAAATGCACTGATCTTCAATTAACCTTGAGTCTTTACCAACTTAATACTAAACCCTATAATAAAATCCCACAAAAATACAAGGAAACAAATTTATGTAATTACAACACTTTTTGTCATGGAATAAATCCAATATAAAACATAGTTGTTGTAAAGCTTTTTAGACCCCTTGAAAGCACAATTGGATTAACCTAGTTAACAAGCCAAGTTATTACTTAGTCCAAATTCCAGATCTAGGTTAACACAATCATATAATCATATCAATGTAAAATGCAGAATATAAAAAATATAAAGATATGATGACCTAGGAAAACCAAACCGGTAAAAAACCTGGGGAGGATTTAACCTAGCTATCCTCAAGGTAAAACTGAATCCACTATGAAAGAATTGAAGTTTGTACAATAGCGACTTAGACCACTGACATCCTATTGCTACCCACCAATAGAAAACTTACTGACACAACCACGTGCAAGCTCTGAGACCACGAACTCCTTCTTTTTTGGACTCTCTAACAAGTACAAGCACTCCCACTTGTATATCTTTAAGCTCTTATGGCAGCAACTGAATAATCATCAAGATCTTGAAAAAATTTCCTTCTTGATGATCGTAAGCTTGTGTGAAGGCAAGTATCTCTTAGATCTCACAAGAGATTCACACAAACAGCAACATGAGCAACCTAAAAAACGTGGCTAGGGTTTGCCTTTTATACCTAGGACAAAACATAAAACTCTACATATCATCTGCTTTAATTCTTTCTGTCTAAAGTAGGACTTTCTTTGCTTGATTTCTTTTCTGCTTTTGAAATCATGCTTTCATGCATCTGAATTCTTCTATCATGCCTTCATGCATATGCATCTTTCTTTCATGCTTTCATGATTGTTTGTCTGTTTTTGTTTGGTTGTTTAACTTTTATTTTGTTTTGTTTTCAAAAAAAAAAAAAAAAAGAGAAAAATTAAAAAATACAAAAACAGTGTGTGTTTGTGTACATCGGTTCTTGTGAACTTTAAAATGGCCATTGAAACAGAGTTTTCTAAACTTTGTATCTCTTGTAACTTAGATGAGCATCTCTATGAACAACTAAGCAAGTGAGCTTTATGGCTCTTTGTTTGTGATGAGTAAGGTTAAGTGATCTCTTGTACTTAACACTCGTATCACTCTTTTTGATGGGTAAGACTAAAAAATCCTAAGAGAAAGGCATAAATAACCATCTCACCACTGTTATTCGCCAATCATGTAATGAAATCTGTATACTTCGGCATAGTAAAAGTGCAATGTCAAAAGCTTAACATAATTGAGTATTTCTTTTCTCTCCTTTGTATACTCATGCATGATTTGCTTAATAAAAAGAAAATATGCAAAGAAAATAAAAGCAAAAAGATAAAAAAAAAAAAAACTTTAAATATGATTGCAAGCGTGTTTTTTAGGAGATGTGGGAGTTATAGGATGTACCTCAAATGTGATAGTCCCCATCAAACAGTTATGATTGTGTGTGAGGTAAAGTGATTTTCTCATATCTCAAATCGTCATAACATTGAGACACTTATGTAATCTTGTGATAATTTCACACATAACACGCAATATTTTTTGCTTCTTTTGATACATGTGCAGGTACAATGTGATTTGGCCATCACAAGGTTTACATGTATTGATGTATACTCACTAAACTGTCTTGACTTGTTTTTAAAATATAAAATCGGTTAGACTTGTTTACTGTGTATGTGTGTGTTTTTGATCAAAATGCATGACATTTTTCTTGTTGAGAGATGTTTTTGAGAGGTTAAAATGTTGGTTGGACCGTTGGTTGAGTTGCATGTTTAATTGCATTCATATTTGTGTTTTTCTCCTCTTTGAAAAATTGGTTCTTAGCCATCTCGACACCTCCTCGACACCTAGCTTATCTGTCGAGCTCTTCTGTTGCATCTTATCACAATCTCGACACCTCTTGATAGCTAGATGGATAGATCGAGAAACTTCCTGCCCTCTTGATAGCTTCTCGATAGCTGTTCGATCCATTGAGGTATGCTCGATAGCTTCTCGACATCTCTCGATCGATCGAGGTCCTCTACATGCATTGTTTTTCACATTTTTTGCATGTTTCTTTTATCTTGTTATCTGTAGCATATTGTTTCATTACATTCATGCATTTTTATGAATTTTTTGTGCCCCCTTGATCATCCTTGATCATCTTTATGTCTCTCGGGTAAAGCTTTATAGCTTCCGGTACCCTCTGTCAATCGTGACAAAAAGGGAGAGAAATTTGAGAATTTGTGGTTTCTTTCTTTAAGATTCTACAGTTTAGAGGGAGAAATACATTCCTTTGTAAGGAGGAGATGTGTTTCATCTTGTTAGGGGGAGTGTTTACCTCTTTGTTGTTGTAGGAGCTACTTTTAACTTTTTGTTCTTGTACCTTAGGTCTTATGACCATATTTACATACATTGTGCTTATCTTTGCTATATATGTGATGATGTATGTTTTCTTCACCTATCTCTACATGTGTTGTTTCTTTTCTCTCTTTATACACATGTTTCTTTATTTGTATGCAATATATTATTTCTGTTTCACACTAAGATGCCTTGATGAGTTTTGTTTAAGTGCTTCAGAAATATAGGTTGTCAAAATCTTCCATGCCATGAACTCTCTTCTTGCAAAGTTTTTCAAGAGTTTGTGTTAGGGTAGATTTTATTGTATTCAACAAGTGAGTATGAGTTGAGTGATTTATGACTTCTCTCATATGTTCATTTGTTTGTTGTGGTTTTGTCACGGATTGCCAAATGGGGAGATTGTTAAGGACATATTTTATGTAGTTGGCTAATCCTTTGACAAAACGCACTTTTCTTATATTTGGATTGATCTAGGATGTGTTTAATACTTCAAAGAACATGTTGTTCAAGTCTAGTATTAAAGCTATGAATATTGGACCAAGAAACAAGTGAAGAAAATGTGTTTACTGAAGTTGGACACCTGCAGATAGTTGTTGGACAGCTGCTCAACAGATAGCTATCTATCGAGGTTTAATGAGGCTCGACAGATGCTATCTATCGAGGCTATCTATCGAGGTTACGAAAATCAGTATTTTCAGATTTGATTTTTGGGCCAGACTTTTGTATTTGTGTAGGATTTCTTTTCTCACAACCCTAGGCATATATAAGACTTATTTTAGAGGCCGTCACATAAGAGAATACAAGGAGAACATATGCAAAAGGTGACCGAAGCCTTATTCTCTCTAAAAGAAGCTACTGCATCTTTGCGCCTTAGGGTTTTGTAACCAAGTGCTTCTTGATCTTCATTGTTGATGAAGTGAAGAACTTTGCAACCAACATCTTCTTCTCTAGTTGGTGATTGAAGTCGCGTACTAGGATTCGCGCAATTGGTTAGTCATGTATTAGGATCCGTGCATCAAGGGGTGACGTTCATATATTGAAGAGTTCAGAGGTTCTGAAGCGGTAGAAGGTTTTTACTGTGAGTTCCTCTACGGGGATTGTAGAGTCTAAGGACAAAGTTTTTTTACTAGATCTGAAACTTCTCTTTACTAGATACTGGATGTACAAATACTGACTTGTAGTTTGATTGTGATTCATGAAGTTAGACTTCAAGATATGTGTTCATCCTAAGTGGTGAAGATACACATTAAGTATAAGTATTATCTCATTAGAGAGATATGAGTACTTGAGTAGTAGTAGAAAAAATAATTTTTGCAATAAATCTGGCTGAAACTTATTCCAAAACCTTGCCTTAGAGTGACTTGAAATACTCTAAAGGGAGATAAGTGTCGAATATATATTTGAGGGCAAGTGGGAGATTGTTGGGGTTGATGCCCTAAAATCCAATCTATTGGCATGTCATAAATAATTAAATTGTTTAATTATATGAGACTATTTATAAATGAACTAATGAGACATTATCTTAGTCCATGAGATGCATTATATCTGATTTATGTTTAGTCACAGAAGATGTAAATCACAAGTTCCTTGTAAACTCAAAATGTAGTTCGTAGTTGGTGATGAAATTGGGTGTTTCATCTGCGAAGACTATAACATATCAACTAAGATGATTTGTCTTGATCATGGAAGTGGAGACTTTTAGTTGGTATGTTGATCTGTTTTAAGAGTTAAGACATACTGAACTGGACCGCTGTGAGATTTATTATTCTTCTAACGACTGTCAAATGAATAATAAACTCACGACTTATATTTGCATGAACTCTTAATCGTAAGAGAATAATGGACTTGATCATGAGGTGTAGGTTGCTTTGATATATCAGGAGTGAGATCTATAGTTACGGTCAAAACCTCAGTATGTTGGGCAACCACATTTAGTATTAATGGAACATATATTCTCAAGATGGAATTCATAATCTCTTAACAGAGATACAAAATAGTCACTTGAGATAAGTTTAATGGGTTTGTTATTCAGAGAGTTAGGCCTAACCACTTTAGTAAGGAGTTACTAAAGTATATGTTTATGGAATTAGATTTCATAAATATATGATGAATAACTTAAAGTATTAAACCGAGTACTCAAAGATAAGATGTAGTAATTTACAAAGTGGCAATCTACTTTCATGATTTTGTGTTACTACGAATATTTTGGGATATAATTTATAAATAAGGCCTAGAGTGCAACTATATTTATATAGTGATATTAAATATAGTTAATGGTTACTTTGGACTTGTCAAGAGTTTACAGAAAGCTTAAGGCCCATTGGAGCTAGTGTCTTATTGGTCCCTTTTGGTCCCACTCCAAGCCACACTTTTAAGCCCAATTGGAAAGGCCCAAAAGGCTAACCCAATTAGATAATCAGTTAGATACAAAGGGAGAAACATACAGATTTTTCTAGAGAGAATTGGAAGAACACTATTGCCAAGTGGTGTAAGAAGAGTTAGACACTTTGACATTCTCCCTTAGTAAACTGATTGTGAGACTACACATCTTGGGCGTTAGTGGAATTGGAGTGATGATTGAAAGTGTTCTCAAGTGATTTTGATCTTTGGTTTTGAAATTTACCGCTCTAAGGTACACTCTCTTATTCTTAAATTCTAAAACTTACATAGTACATGTTATCAATTGTGTATGAAGTAGATCCGTTTAATTTTCGCTGCGTATGTTTTGTATGCGATACAAACACGTGATTTTCCAACAATTGGCCATAGCCATAACACTATCCATAGCAAGGCAAGGGGTCTAGGATCGTACTTAGGCAAAGAAACCACAACAAGTGCACTCGCTCTGATACCAATTGAAAGCTCGGATTTGTGTTAAAAACACAAGAGCTGTTTAGACCCCAAATTAATAAATTACGGCTTGGTTGATTTTACTCTAACTTAAATTAAGTGGGGAATAGAGTAAATGCGAGCAAACAAACAATACAACTACTCTAAGCCATATTCATCACAACACAACAGTAAAATGAAAACTAAAAGAGTAGAGAAGAGAAATGCAAATACAAGATAACACGCCGATTTATTATCGAAGAGGAAATCGAAAAACTCGGCGAAAAACCTCTTCGCTGCCCTCCAAGCAGTAAATCGATCCACTAGACAATGAGTTGGGATACACAAATAGCAAGAGACACTCCAAACCTAATCTATCCAGTGCACCAAAGCCCTCCAAGCTCCTACTCCAACAAAGCTTCTTGGAACCGTGTCTTGTCTAGCTTTCCAGATCCCACAATGTGCCCGATTGCATCTGCCAAAGCTTGGCTTATTCCAATGCTTTCCAACAGCACTAAAACCTCACTAGACACTTAATATGGGTGTGGTAAGTGTTTGAGCTATCAACCTCTCAAGGATTTGGATATGGAGAGGTAAGAGTAAAGGAAAACCATAATGGATGATGTAGAGGATTGTGGGTATGACAATCTCTAACTTTTAAGGGTTTATGGCTAGAGTTTTCTCTCTGAAAGCACCCTACTCAATATGTGGGTAATGATGGTATATATAGTGTGTATGAAAAGGTAGTGGAGCATATATGACAAAATGGAGCAGATATGACAAAATAGCAAAATAGACTGTTTCGCAGGTATCTCTTGGGAAGGCCTTACCTGCGAGACATTCACAAAAACCAACTGTCACCATTTATCATGACTCTTCGCATTCCAGTCATGTGCTAAGCACATGCTTCACTTCGCGGGAAGTCTACTTGCGAGCTATTACATCCTTTTAGAGATGAATAGTTATTCCTCATTTTAAAGAATAGTTATTCATAAGGAATTACTATTCCTTATAATAAAAACATAACCATACTACTGAATAACTAAACCATAGTAATAACTATTACATTATATTGTCTATTACAATATACCAAACGTACCCTTAATTGTTTTCAACATTTATTCAATTACATCAATGAAATAGTACAAAATTACAAGAAGAAAATTTTCCGCATAATGAGAGTAGAACCACTCCTTAAACTTGAAGCTGTGGGTGTTAATTAGATTGGATAATAATGGATGAACCTGTTGAACATCTGAAAGCATTCCCTACGCTTGTACTCTTGTGGAGAGTGGCCAGCTCCCTAAACAAACGATAAAAAAAATGGTTAAGAAATATCTTTAGCCCTAATTACTGTCCACAAAATTGGGCTTTAAAAATGTTTGGAGTTATCTTTTCTAATTTATTACCTAATAACTAAAATTACATATAAATGGTTTCTTTAATTAATAAATAGTAGGTTGGAATAGGATAAATTCAAACATGTTTCGAGCCAAGCTTTTTCCATTTATGCTCATTAATAATTATGAAACTATTTTTTTTTATCAATTTTTTAAACTTACCTTAATAGATGCATAGGTCAAGCGGTATCCATTAGTAGAATACTTGATCGTGTATCTGCATTGAACAGATGATAAAAATTATTAATATGTGATATTCATAATTTGAGAAAGCTAATCTTGCTACATCTAAAAGGTTAAAGAACTTACCCTGCAACTTGACCATCCACTAACCACGGTCGCCAATCATTAACAATGGTCAAATTTAGTATCTTGATCCATTGTTGCGTACCAATGTTTGGGATGACTAGGTCATGGTCACCACTGCGGGAAAAGAGAAGCAAAACCATATCGTTCAACAAAATTATAAACATATTGCTTTAAAGAAAATGTAATCCTCAATTATATACCAATTCTATACATAAGATATAATTCCATGGAAAATATGGATGCTTAAGGCCAAAGCCTAATTTGTTGTTAAAAAAACGCAAGCACCATTTATTACACACCCGTTGTTTTATAGAATTTTACACATAAAAAAGCAACCGAATTTGTGACTTGAGCTTTAAGTCACAATTTCAGTAGCTTTTTGGTGTGTGTGTGTGTGTAAAATTGGGTAAAATAACTTGTGTGAAACAAGTTTAACTTTTAATTATAACGGGTCCAAAAAAAGAGGAAGAATTTTCATGCAGTGAGTTGTAAGGAATATACTTGTATACTAGAACTTGTAAGCCCAATTTGCTGAGATTTTTATGATAATCAACGACACTGTTGACGTCATTTGTGAATGCTAAGCTCTGGTTGCACCTCTTCCAGTCATATATTGTTCCCTGATTACAATCACAGAGATGTAATTAGCACTTAGCAGCATCATCTTATAATATTACCCCCATTACTAATGTTATAGGAGTCCAATACCTCTCTGATATGAAGGGCTTCTCGGACAGTTTTATCATTGGCCCAAATGTAAGAAAGTGCATAACCAAAGCTCTGCAAAAAGTGGATCAATTTCATTATAAACAATTTTACACTACAAGCTGTAAATTTGTTGTTAGAGAGAGAGAGAGAGATTTACATGGCAAAAATATTCTGGGACATCAGAATTTAAGGTGAGGCCAGCAGAGTCTTCCTCAAGGGCTCTTCTAAGAGATTCTCCATATGGATGTGGAGCTGCCCAGGTGCACTTAGGCTCCAGAATATGGTTTTTGTTTATGTCTTTAGTGCACTGAAAATTCAGGGAATTATTCTCTGTTGGTGTTAGATTTCCAAATATCCATACAAAGAAATATGTGTTTTAAGATGAGTTAGTAGTCTCTAACATGCTTCATTGATTGAATATCCTCGTAGCATTGTGATTGCGATGTGGTAGCTTGAGCGTAACTACCATTGCAACTTTCTTTTGCTGCCTGTAAAAGCATACTCTATTTTCAATTTCATGATGACAAGAAAAACAAAACCTATGATGCACGGACAGAGACATGACACGGACACGGACACGGTGATACGGCAATTTTTGAAACACAAGGACACGACACGGCGTGAACACGGTAATTAAATAATTAATTAAATTTTATATTTGGGCATATTTTTAAATATTTTTAGACTTAAAATACGTTTATGTCTAGAATTTAAATTATGTAAGAACTACAAATAAGTAAACTAACACCCAAAGTAGTACAATAATACACAAAATGTTTAGGGTACAAACCAAAAGTTTAAGTAGACTACATTTAATATCAAACTAAAAACATAAAAGGAAATAAGCAGGACACACAAAAACAAAAATCACAAAAACAACCTTTAGTAAAATCACCTACAATATTTAACTTTAATAAATAAATAAAACTATAACAGGACACGCAAAAACAAAAATCACTAAATTCATAATAAACATTATAATTTATAAGGCAAGGTTAAGTAAAGAAGAATATATATAAATATATATATATATATATAGTAAAGTATAACACAGTGAGTGGGATTAAAAAAAAAAAAGAGCTTTGGGTGTAATAAATATAACACGCCACAGTTTTCCAAACCAAAGGTCCTAAGTAGTCAGCAGATAAAAGAAAGAAAGAAAAAAAATTGTGAAACATAGAGAGAGAAGAGAAGCTCGGACTTGTCCACGCCGAGAGAGAGAGAGAGAGAGATGGGAAGGAACAGAGGGAGCGCACCGACTCGCCGATCGGCCCCATGTAGTGCCGGCGAGGGACAGAAGGCAGCGGGCAGAGGGAAATCAACGGTTGGGCTGTGTGGGTTTTTGATTTGAGATTTCTCACTTCGCACTTCTCACTTCTCACTTCTCACTTAAGGGTATATTACAAAATCAACGGTAAGGATTTGTCCATCTGTAAAAATCTTGAATTTTTGTTTTTGTCTTTTTCCACTGCTAGCGTGTCCATCATGTTGGTGCCGCATCGGTGCCGTGTTGGAGAAGCGAAAAAGAAAAAGAAAAATAAAAATGACACCACTCGGACACCGAAGTCCAGCGAGTCTTACCAGTACATTGGAAAAAATGCCGTGTCAGTGCAACCTAGAACAAAACCATAACTTACGCAGTTTATAGTAGTTTTTTCAATTAAATTCAATCATGCGGTCATATTGACCGATAAGTCAGAATTTTATTGTTCCTAAAAAAGACGATAGTATTTGCACTGCTTTAATCAATGAAACCATGTAATTAAATTTAATTAATGAAAATAAGGTACAATGCCTAATAAAGTCTACCTAAGTTTTACCCTAATAGAAATAGAACTCCCATAAAAGGCAGAACACATAACGAGATTAAAAATTACAAATGAACATGTTGAATTACCTCATAGAGTTCATCTGATACAAGCCCCATTCGATGAGCGTATATTATCCTCGAATTGTCATTAATGTCCGCATCGGTCCGAGGGCACCCAAGAATATATCCCTGAAACCATTTCAAGCAAAGGGTTTTTCAACTCATAATTCTCGAAATCCATGGCCTAATTTATCAATGTGTTGAAGTAACTTTATGAGCTACTTGAGCCATTCAAGTCCTGCAATTCGAACAATTACCTTGAGATTCAGGCGTGGTACGACTCCAGCATTATTATCTGTAATATTTTTAGCCAATTTAAAAAATGAGTCACTTCTATTTGAAAGTTTGTTTCAAGTATAAAACTCAAATTTACTTTTTAAGAGCAAAATCATAAAGTTAATTACCATCAGCTATATGTTTAACAACAATTGGGCCAGACGTGCCTGAATAAGAATCAGCCCCAATAAATAATTCATTTAGCAGGTATTCTGGGTATTCTTCAGTCAACCACTGCATTTACAACATTTACGGCTTCAATTATATTGTTCGGAACCAACAAACAATATTTAACTTACAAGTACGATACAACATTTTTTATTACTTTTTATACAACTGTTCGTTAATAGCAAAATTGGTGCCAGTAGTTGATCCATGTAAAAATGATACTATTCCAATCAGAACCTATCACCATATTAACATTGTGTCTTGAATTAAGTTGTAGCTCTAGCAGAACTCAGATATATATACCTAGAAGTACTTTGTAAGCACTACTTTTTGTTATTAACGTTGGCAAAGATGATTTTATCACCATTTAACTGTGGGGATATGAGTCAAGATATCTAATAAGTAATAATGAGCTGCTAATGCTCTAATTGCTTCTGTTAATGTAATAAGCTAAGAGCGTTATTCACCTTCCTTAAGAAAGGATAAACTTGTGCTGCTGTTATTGTGTCTGTAACATAGTAAGCTTCGGCACTTGTTGCATAGGAGAAACCAGTGCCAACAGGTGCATCTACAAATAAAATGTTGGCGTCCTGGGAAATGATTCACTAGCATTCAATAACATCACCATAATAGTACTAGTATTAGATAAAACGTGTGGTGTACTAACCTTTGTCCATGAGTATGGATAATAATATGTTTTTGGCGTACCCCCTGTGTAGTGTGTCATATTGAAAGCTAATGGACCTACAAGTAAAGTTACATGATGTGGTTAACGATATGGGGTAATAAACATAACTTGAAAGGATACACACAATTTTTGAACTAAAACCGTGGCTTGAAGTCATTGTTTTAGTTCAAAAATGGGGTATATAAAATTGTGTAAAAATTTGTGTATAATAAACACAACCGAAAATAATATTTCCTAAGAAGATTTCACAAAAATGAACTGTTTAATAATGTTGGTTCCATTTTATCCTAAAAAATGAACCGTTTAGTAAAGTTCCACATGGGTCCACATAGATTTCTCAATATTGAGAGTCTAATAAGTCCTATCAAACAAAAAATATTATCTAATCCTCTCAAAATACACTAACATGATACTCACTCTTCTCACATAAAAAAATAAATTTAATTAGCCAAACCTATTATTTTGCGAGAGAAATGAGTACCCCATCACTAAAGTACTGAAAAACTTACACCTTAAACATATTTTTCAGTTAAGCATACCAATCTGGTAGATGAGACCATTGAAAGCAGAGCAACCAGGGCCGCCACTATACCAAAGCAAAACAGGGTCCTCTTTGGGGTTTCCCTCTGATTCGATGAAATAGTAAAACATCTCAACTTTTTTTACAGTTATGTACCTGAAAATCAACAAAAAAGAAACAGTGTGTAATGAAATTGGTACAGATTTCAGGAAGGTAAATGCAACACAACACCAACAAAATCTACCCCCATAAGAACATACCCGGTATAGAGTTTAAAAGGAAGGTCACCATCGAATCCCGGAATGGAGGTCACTAGTGTGCCAGAGAAAGCCGCATTTGCTGAAAAAAGCAGTAGAAGAAGCGAATGCAAACACACTTTGTTTGCAAAATTTCCTGAGCTAAATACCATTGTTAAATGGTTCTCTCTATGTTACTAGTGTGGTCTGGCCTAGAAGAGTGTACGAAAATTTCTAAAACCCAAGTCTGGTTCTAAAATTATGTGGCTAAGATGACAATGACTAAATATAGAGACCAAAGTAGTTCATATTTATTATGGTTGTCGGTTAAAGCCAAAGCAATTATATGACGCATTTTCTAGATATGGTCAATAACTAAAAATAGGAGAAGATAGAAAAGAATTGTTGTTGTGGGTTTATGGGATTTCAAGAGCAGTTGACAATGAAGCGCAGCAGAAAATCTAACCAAATGGGTTGAACATTTGTTATACAAATTGTGTGTAATAGTATACCATCTTCTCTCTTCTTCTTTTTTGATTTTTTTTTAAATTTTTAAATTTTTTTTTAATAATGAAAGCTTGGATTTGTGTGAAAACACAAAAGCTTATTTAGACCTTAAATTAAAAATTACGGTTAGATTGTTTTTACTCAAACTTTACAATGTGCGGAACAAGACTAAATATGCGTAATGAACCAATAACACTACTTCAAGCCATATTCATCCACAATTAACAATAAAATGGAAGCTTAAGGTGTAGGGAAGAGAGATGCAAATACAAGATAATACAAAGATGTGTTATCCAAGAGGAAACCGAAGAACCCGGGAAAAAACCTCTCCGCGACCTCCAAGTCAAAATTGGTCTACTAGAGAATAAAGTTGGTATACATGAATAACAAAAGATTCTCCAAGGCTAGTCTACCTCATGTACTTGAACCTTCCAAACTCCTCCTACCAACGGATTTCTCGAAATCTTGTCTTCTCTAACTTTCTAGATCCCGCAATTCAACCCAATTGCATCTGCCACTAAATGGCTCACTTTAGAAAATATAATAATCCCAAATTATAATGAATGTAAATTATTAAATTTTACCAAAAAAATAGTAGAGCCTCTAAGCACGCGCGTGAGCTCGTGCTCAGAGGCTAGTATTTTTTTAAAAAAATATCACAACATCAAATATCACAAATAACTTAACATGAATTTATGAAATTAGTCAAAATTAATGCTACTAAAACTATCTAATAGCCAACCACTTTATTTGAAAACTCCTATGCGTGACCATAATGAAAGGAAAATACAAATTCAATGGAAAAATTTTGTGTGATTCAAAAAGTGCCTATTCTTACGTGTGTACAATGAGGCTTTTTTTTTTGGTTTAGTGTTATAATTTTTCATTCATCCCAATTTTAGGTTTACGCATTTGTCCAATAATATTATGCATTGCAAACTACTGATACAACCATAAGTGTCATGAGGCAAGCTCTAAAAAACGAACACAAAATTAGTAATTGATTAATTTTTGAAACATTAATATAATTAGAGTTAGAATTAAAATTTGTTGGACATAAGTCAAATTGAATGGTTCTAAATTATGGGTGTGGTCAATATTCTATTTTTGTTGGTTAAATTTCTAGTTACTTTTTTTTAGTCACATTGAAACTTATATTTTTTTCAATGTCATGACCACAATATATAAGGATCTCATAAAGTAAACAATGTCTGGATAATAAAAATGTTTTCTAAAAATTTCATCCATAAACCATATATATATGATAGTGTATGACAAAGAAGATTATGATTCAACATCTTTTATTAAGCCTTCCAAATGTTTGACAACAACATTTGTAGTTATCCTGTTATGTTTAAAGACTTTTCTATTTTTTGCTAATCATTTATTTATTTTTTGCTAATAAATTTTGTAAGGTTATATGTAATGAATAAATAAGAAAAGAGGAAAATTATCTTATGAGAGATTCTCATGAAACCTCTCTCCTATGATATGTGTGGGTTTCCTATACTGTCATTATATATCTCCCACAAACCCATCTAAAATGTTTTTCCTTTTGATATGTTTGTAGTCATTTTGTCTGGATTTAAAAAAAAAAAAAAAAAAAAAAGCTTCATAAAATTTTATTTATTAATAAAATTTTAATCCGCCTTATATTTTTCTTTTCCACAATCTCCCTACTAAAATGTTTGGATAATCAAATTTAATGGTTACTAAAATATACTCAGAATTATCTATATCACTCCTAGCTAACTTGCACTATCAAATGAAAAAAAAAAAAAAAGGAATAATATAAAAAAAAATCAAGAATATAATGCAACATAAAAAATGAAAAAAATTCTAAAATGAAAGAAAGAAAATAATCAAACAAAACGGTATATGCCTTCAGTGGTAAAATGTAAACAAAATGATTTCGAAAATTTGTTTGTGCCCTCTACTAAGTCCACAATCGAAAGGTAGTTTCTTAATAAGACGAATAAATGGTAAAAAAAAAAAAAGTCAGCTACTTACAATACATAATATTTACTTGAAAAAAAAGTACATCTCTCATTAATCCAAAGCCAGGGCAGTCAATTGTTCTCCCATCTTTCTAATGTCCTCATGTTCTTTGCACATGTACATAACATCTGCAAGAAAAAAAAATTGGTACTATGTCACACTAGGCAAGGAGGTGTGCTACACTTAGTACAGCTTTCTTTTTCTTCATTTCTTTTTTTTTTTTTTTTTTTTAACCTGTCAGACCTCAAAATCCATGCTTATTAGACTTTTTGTTTTGTTTTTGTTTTTTTTTTTTTCCCAATTCCTTCAATTCGGGCACAGTTTCTTAACCACCCAACTTTGCAGAAAGTTGACCCCATCATGCCTAAAATCTACCACTTCCAGTAATGCTTATCACAACGGAGCGTTCAAAATTTTAAAAAATACTGAGTACTGAAAAATCTGTAGATAGTAGCGTTCAATTGACTGAAATATAAATCTAAATTTTTCTTCGTTGCATCATTAAAACTATTAAATAATTAAATAACTTCACTATTGGTTAAAATATCCACATAAAAAAAAAATACTCTAATTTCAAATAAGCTTAGATTTGACAAGAGAGAGATTCTTAGGCTCTTACCTCAATTGTGCAGTCAAACCTTCTTTACTTTAGTATTTTGGATAGTCTCCATTCTCAAAATATCTGTCAGTATTCGCTGACTTAAATTAGATTATATATAACTAGGGTTTCCAACCTTATTTTCTAAAAACCCCCTTAGTAATATTAATTATAGAAATTGACCCCATAACAAATTTACTTAAATACCCCTCCTTTTAATTCCTTTTTTTTTTTTTTTCTTTTTCCGGCTATTACAGAAATATTATTCATATCATTCATATCAAAGAAATGTTCAAATAGTTCCGTGGAGCTACCACCAAAGCAGAAGGTCATTACTAGCAAGTCAAACTTTTCTCTATTCAATTGTAAAAATAGAAAACAAAGTATTGAAATATTTCTGCGTCAATTCTATCTTATTATTTTCTTCAAAGATGGATACCCAATATCCAAATTTCACTTTTAAACTCTTCAAGCTGTGGCAAGTTTTCAAATTTTTAATCTAACCTAATTTTATTTCAGAATAAAAGATATACTACAGCTTTATTTAATTCAATTTTGGTGTTTATACCAATGAATGTAAATCTTGAAGGGCCCAAAAGTGGCCAGTGGCTAGCCATGTATGATGAGTAGGGATAACTGGCACCAGTTAGGTTTGAATTTTTTGGACCGTTTTTAAAATATAGCCCACTAATGAAACAACTGGAAATTGGGTTAAGCTGCTATGTTAAACATGAAAGGGGACCAATCTTTAGATCATTCTCATTGGATACTATGAAACCCACATATGCAAATACATGATATTGTTCACAAAAAAAAAAAAAAAAAAAAAAGCACAAAAACACCCAAATGAGGCATTTTTCATAAATTTTTACAGCTTGCTAAAGTGGTTATATAAATATTTTTAATATTTTTTTATTCTCTTTATGTTCTATCCTAAAAAATGAAAAAAAGTCTTTCCTCTCTCTCCTATAGTAGCATTAAAGTAAGATTATTGTAATATGATGCATTGTAAAATAAAGAATATGATGTATTATGTGTTAAAAAAGTGGTTATATAAAATAGATAAATTGACTTTTGGTGAGGTAAAATGTTTATGTTTGCGTTTGTTTGTTTGTTTGTTTGTTTGTTTGTTTTTTTTTTTTTTTTTTTTGCATAAGTGGATAAAAATGGCCGTAGACATTTGAATATAGAAAAGAATTTAACACTCCATTTGTTTTGAAGACAAATATTTTCCTGAAAATGTTTTCCCATTTCCCTTGTGTTTTCTCTCTCATTCTCTCATTGCTTTTGCATTTCCTACATTTCTTTATTTACTCCATAGTTTCAGCAACAATAATAAATTTTAGGGATCAAATAAAGAGTTTCATCATTTATTTAAGGGTCTAGTTAATAAATATCCTTAAGGTATTTGTTGATGGGTCATTTTAGAAAAAAATTTGATATCACTTTCATGGGAAATGAATATATCTATCAAAAAATTATTCAGTTGCTTTTTTCTTTTCCCCATAAAAAAAACTTCTAAAAATATTTTCTAAACTAATATCTGTAAGGCATCAGTTAAATTTTTCCCTTTATTTAATTAAGTGGTACATTGATTCCTCTATCTTCACGAGAAAGAAACATAGTTAGAGAAAAATGTTTTGAATTCCTAACAAGGAAATATCTTTTTGCAACAAATTGTTACAGTTTGAAATGAAAGCAGTTAAAATGTGCCTAATATATACATTTAGGAAGAAGATTTAAAAAAAAAATTCCTAGATTACATAAAAGGAGAGAATTCTTTCTCCTCTTAAATCCTTTACTATCCACTTGAAACCTTTTCTATCCACTATTGATGGTTGTTTGGAATTGAACCTAAGCATGTAGATTTGAAAAAAAAAAAAAAAAGAAAAAAAAAAAAAGCTCACTTTAGCAGTAACACCGGACCAAGACTGTGTTTCAAGAATTATGTCTTCTCTTAATTTTCTTATTTAAAATAAGTAATCTGCATGTGTATAACCATTTTTTTGATCATATGTTTATTTATTAGTTGTCTCTACAATAATACCATCCTTTATTATGTAGCTTTGAAGGGCAGGTCCTATGATGCGGAGTCATGGTTTGATACTTTGGTATGGACAGGTGGTTGGTTCAAAATTTGCAATTATTTTTTTTATTGGTGGAATCATGACATTGTAGCAATTGTAGTTGTGGGTGCCACAGAGCATAATCGCCAGATGCAAAACGTGGAGGGATTTATGGCTGAGTTTGGCTACGGATGAAAAAAGAAGCGTCTGCGTTCAGCGTTTTTTTTTTTTTCCTTCTGCTTCACGCGTTTCACAGGAGAAGTGGCTACTGTTCATGCTACTGTGCATGAACAGTAGCCGATTTTGTTGACTTTCAGCAAATTTGTGGGTCCCGTGTACTGTTCACAGGACCCACAAACTTCACTTTTCAGATTTTTTAAAATTAAAAATGGGACCCACGGTACTATTCACACATTTAAAAATTATTTTAGTACAGTATTTTCAGTTTTCAGTTTTCAATTTTCAGCAATAAGCTCTATCCAAACGGACCCATATGTACCAAACAATCCTTTTGAATTGGAAAAATTCTTAGGTGGCCTGGGACTACAAGGTTGGCATGCTGGCCTTGTAGTCCCAACCAATAAACATAAGACACCTCATTGAAAATTGATGAGGTAAGCTTATCTGCCATGTCATAACACTCCATAACGGAATTCTGAGACACATCCAAATTATCAAATTCAAATTTGAGATGTAAAAGGGCGGGTATTCGCATTTGAAAACTTTTCAAATTTGCTTCATGGAATATCAAAATACGTTTTCCTCTACCTCGGAATCATTTTCCCCAAATGCCAAACAAAATGTATTTCTCTCAAAATTGCCATCGTCTCCAACTACCCACTCAACAATGATGGCAACCTCGGCACTGCCCGCTCATTGCTGCATGCCTCCTTCCCATTTCCTCTCCATAATTTATGGCCTCCTTATTATGGCTGGACAGATGCTTTGATTGGCAATCCAAAAACCTATTCCTCCAACAAATGATAATAATGCTTGGTCCAAGATTTAAGCAATCACAAATCTTTCAAGCAATGAATGGGGTGAGTCTACTTTCCCTTTCTTTTGGTATGATGAATTTCTCCGATTTTCTTGGCCCTTGAAATTTCCTGACATGGGTTTCTTGATGATTTTTTTTTTTTGATAACCATGTTGATCTTTTTGATGACTATGGTTAAGTCTTTGATGGAATGTGTATCTTGAATGATATTTGTCTTGGGTTTTTAGAAATTCATGGCCAATGGATATCACAACTTATGTATATTCCTTCTATACTGTAAGTGTTTGATAAAATGCTTCAAGGAAAAACTTGGTCATCTGTAAAGAATTTGACTATAGACCTTTCATGAAACTTGTTTATTCCCTTGAGAGAAGCTCAGTTAAATCATCAAGACTCATTCTTGGACATGTTATCATGTGAACTCTTGAGCATTGTGTTTGAAATCTCATTCATTTGCTTTTGTTTTTTGGTTGCTTGCAAAATTTTGATTTTCCCACAATGCTTTCTTGGCATACATACATGGGCAATAGTGTCTAGACATATTTTCAATTGGGGACCATTTTTTTTAACTAATAAGAAAATTATTTATTACTGACATGATTTCCAACACTAGTGTAACTTTTTTTTTTTAATTCAATTTTACTTTGTACTCTAGTTAGTTGCTGAGAAATTGAGGGAAAATGAAAGAATCCAATCCTGTGGCTATTAATGAGGTGTCATTGAATACCTAGCTATTCGGATATTGGCTTTATGCCTTGAATGAAGTTCCAATTATCCTTACCATAAAAAAATCTTTAGTGTTATAATTTTATTGCCTGTTTTACTATTGAACTTTATAATTTTATTAAATAGAGTTAGATTGACAAGCCTTTATTGTTAGCTAACTTGTGTGCATTTTAATGATGGATACTTGTGTAGTTGTGTGCAATGGTGGAAACGGGATAGAGGTTACCTTGAAGTTGTTAGACAATAGATTTTAATTGATGAACATTAACATAATGATTTTGTGTTATGATTTAGACAAACTTGGAAGACGCTTGGAAAGAGGGAATCTCAATATGCCAAGGATGAAGATGAGGATGAGTAAAAGAGCAAGGATGAGGATCAGCAAATTGAACTTGAAGGAGCTGTCATTATTGGCTTTGGATGAGATGGATAAGTGATTAGTTCAAGATTGAAGGTTGGTTGGGCTTTGTCAATAGGATTTGTTAGTTGGAGATAGAAATTAATAATTTATTTCCTAAACTTTTGGAATTGTAGGATACGATTAGATTGTTTGCTAGTTAGTTGTTAGCAAGTTTATGTTTAGTTGGGTGCTTATCATCAGTTGAATTGTGCATTGTTGTGCACTGTATGCCATTTGAAGGGAAATGAATTAAAAATGTTTATTTGGAGTCTGTTTGGATACTGCTTATTTTGTTGAAATTGAAAACTTATTACTGAAAGTACTATAGATAAAGGTAAAAGTTAGTTGAAATAGTACAATGGGACCCATGAATAGTACCAAAAGGTGCAATAGGGCTCATGAATAGTAGCGAAAATAAGTTGAATAGTGAAATAATTTTCATTTATAATCTGTATCCAAACGAAGGCTTGGTGCTACTTTTTTCAATTTTGTGAAATCTGGTGTAGGAGCTGTCTCTAAAGGTACCCAAACTTGCATTGCAATGGCATTGTTGAGTGGTTGCAATTGCAGTTCATATGGATATTGATTAGCTAGGCTTTTTAAAAATCTAAAATCAATCCTTATGAAACTAATAGCCAATGCTTGTGAGACTTTCTTGGATTTTGCTTGGTTTAGGAATTAATAAATCATGAATTTTCTTTGAGCAATCTACCATAATGTCAAATACATTCTGCAAGAGGACATACATCTTGTAAACGGCAACTTGACAATATCCAAGAGCAAATATTAAAATATATACAAGTACAAAAATAAACTATAATAACTCAATTTGAAAAAAACTACCTATAAAGGAATTTATTGGCTAAATTCTAATACCAATAGACTACTAACAACTCTCTTGGATAACTAACACTCATGCTTATTGACCTTTCTAGTCATCTGTCCATTCTGTTGTTGCTGCAAGATATTTACACTATTCATATTAAAATTGATGTTGTTTATCCTTATCATTCTTAGCTAGCCTAGAGTCCCTTGTTGAATGCCAATTAGGCTTGTTTGAATCATAATAGAAGCGAGCCACTTAGTCCAGCAACTTTACTTAATAGATTGAGATGGTATAGTGCAATAGCTGCAACCATGTTGAAGCCTCCAACATCAAGTCTATCAAAATCAGAAAACAAAGAAAAGTTGAACTTCACAAAGTTAAATAACCAGGGTGGTATTATGACATCAAATGGGTTTGCAAATTAATCCATTGTGTTCCTCACAACATTAGAGAGTAAAAATTAGTCTCTAAGAAGATCTATGGAATAAAACACAATCAAAACTAAAATGACAAAGAAAAATGAAATATTGTAATTTGTTTACATGATATAGGACTCAAAAAAAAATTCATAAACTTATTTCAATTTAAGAAATAAATTATTCAATATATCAGATTTCACAATTTTTTTTTAAAATAATGTACCTTGTAAATATGGATACAAAGCCATAACAAGTTTAGACAAACCAAAACTCTATGAAGCAATTTAACAAACACTTTCTATGCCCCCCCCCCCCCCCCCCCAAAAAAAAAAAAAAACTTGTGGAAGATTGATGCTTTGCCTAAATCTAGCACTTTTGATCCCACCCACTTCCAAAAGATTTCTGATCGGATCAAATCCAACAAGACTAAAACACTTTTTTTTTCTTTTATATAGGAAGCAAAAACTAAAACTATTCCTCGTATTTAATAATCAATAAAGTTAAATTATAAATCGAATCTGATATCAGATATCATGTTTTACAAAACCTAAAAGTCCAACAAAGTGCCACTAAAGGAACACGATTAAAGCTAAACCCATTTAATATTAAACAAAAGAAACCAACAAGAACTTAACCCATATAATATTGAGAGCTAAGAAGAAAAAAAAAAAACTAAAAGACTTGAAATTTATCAAGTAAAATAACTAAAAGATTTATCACTTGGGTGGCTCACATTCAAGGTCAAAATCCAAAATTCATATGATGACAATGACAGTGAGATAGTTGTATGGGCAGGGACAAATGAAATAGAAACAAAGCTGAAGTGTTGTCTTGTGAAATCTTCAAAAAATAAAAAACCAATGAGATAGCCGTAGTGATGACTGATGATGATGAACAGAGAGCTCCATATCTCAAAGGGAGAGAGAAACAGGAAAAGCGAGGAGAGAGAGAGAGAGAGAGAGAGAGAGAGAGAGAGAGAGAATTTCCAAAAATAATGAAATTTGAAAGCTTTTAACTTGTGAAAGCTCTCACTGACCCGCCAATTCAATTCCCAAATGAAATTTGAAATTTGAACTGAGGACAGGTTAACGATGTTAAAATTTGTGGATTTGTTGAAATGACGTGGCATGTAAATTGACATCATACATTTTTAGTTACAGGTCTTTTCTCTATTGGCTGTAGTCCAAGACCATCCAAGAATTTCCCTTGACATTTCTTATTCTGTGTGGGTGGCAGTTTTTTTTTTTTAGGACACGTTCTACATATATTTGATGCGTAAGATACTTTTTTGTTTAGGGTTTGACTTACTTTCAATATTTTTTCAAAAGGAATCTCCTTTTGTTTTAATGAGAGACTATCACATCACCCACTAACTAAATAAAAGGTGAGGATTAAATTTCATTACCATTTGCCATTATATATTTAGAACAAAAGACATGTCCAATTAAAAATTTACTGAAGGTAAGCCAAACCCTTATATTTAAACCCATTAACTTGACCCGACTTGAGGTTTTTAGACCAGTAGGGAAAATGGGTCAACTTGTACTTGACTTGTTGAAATGTTGGGTTGGGTTGGGTTAACTAGCAACACAACTCGTTTTGAATCTCATATGCAAAGTTGGATGATTTCTCCTACAGGAAAGAGAATTAAAATTGGTTTTTCTAAATTTTTATTAATGACATAGATCTCTTGAGCATTTCTATAAGGTTGCTTCTGAATCAACTTTTAGAATTGGAGTTAAAATTCTTATTTAGCCTTAGTGTTGCTCATTCTTCGGGGGAGTAATGATCAATTGTGGGTTGTCTTATTATTTTTCTTAGAGGGAGAGATATTTTTCTTATAATGTTACTTGTGTTTGGTGTTAGAGATTTTGTTTACATTGTGCTCAATGTGTATCTCTAAACATTCGGTTTTTAGTTTAATGCAATTAGTTTATGTTTCTTTGTGCTTGTATTGACTAATTCTACTTGTATTATTCTTATTGTGTTGTTGGCTAGACTCTCATAGAGTCTGTGTAGTCTTGTTGTGTTGGACATGTTAAATATTGCAATTGGCTAGTACCCAACAACAGGTTTTACTTAGAAATTACATACTGCTTCTGTTTGTGCATGTGTTGTGATTTACTTACTATTATTTATTTTCCTTGTACTTACAAATTGAAATTGAATCAGTTAATCACTTGGTGTAAGTGATTAATTGATTAGTTAAAATCAATATCAAGTTGTGCTAGGAATTAAAATGTAACTACAATAACTGTCCTTTATCCATCATAACACATCAATAATACATCAATACATATAATAGAAATAAAGAAATGCATCAATAAACAAATAACAAAAGAAGTAAAGAATAGCAATACATATAATTAATACGTCAAATACATATAATTAATATAACAATACATATAATTAATACGTCAAATACATATAATTAATACATCAATACATATAATTAATTAATAGAAATACATCAATACATATAATTAATACATCAATACATATAATTAATACATCAATACATATAATTAATACATCAATACATATAATTAATTAATAGAAATACATCAATACATATAATTAATACATCAATACATATAATTAATTAATAGAAATACATCAATACACTTGTTCATAATACACTTGCTCATAATACATCAATACATATAATTAATAGAAATAAAGAAATGCACTTGTTCAAAAATAACAATTAATTAAAATACAAAAGAAGTTCTACTTATTAAAATCTATCAAATACTTTATTCCTTGCTTAATGACTTCCTGCTTCATCTCTAAATCTTGTAGGTCCAAAGTTGTTAACAACCATGCCTTTGAACATCATTAAACAGGAGGAGCACATCATTAAACAAATATTTGAAATAAAGAAATATTGGGACTTGAAGCTCAAATATTTGACATCTAAAAATATTTGTCACGGTCTGTATTTCTCTACTCCTGTTGGTCTGGATTTTCTGCAATCTGCATACTTGTTGCTATGAATTTCTCTGCGCATACCTATTGGTCTGTACTTCTCTACTGTATTCAGATTCTTGTTCTTTCTGCTTTCAACTTCTTGTTTCCTCTATATTTGGATTTCAAGGCTGTCTTATTATTTGTTTTCATCTGTTATCAATAAATAGGAACGAAAATCCAATTCAGATGTGTTAAGGACATATTTTATGTAGTTGGCTAATCCTTTGACAAAATGCACTTTACTTGTATTTGGATTGATCTAGGATGTGTTTAATACTTCAAAGAACATATTGTTCAAGTCTAGTATTAAAGCCATGAAGATTGGACCAAAAAACAAGTGAAGAAAATGTGTTTACTATTGTTGGACACCTGCGGATAGTTGCTGGACAGCTGCTGGAAAGCTTCTCGACAAATAGCTATCTATCGAGGTTTAATGAGGCTCGACAGATGCTATCTATCGAGGCTATCTATCAAGGTTACGGAAATCAGATTTTTCAGATCTGATTTTTGGGCCAGGCTTTTGTATTTGTGTAGGGTTTCTTTTCTAACAACCCTAGACATATATAAGGCATATTTTAGAGGCCGTCACACAAGAGAATACAAGGAGAACATATGCAAAAAGTGACCAAAGCCTTTTTCTCTCTAGAAAGAAGCTACTGCGTCTTTACGCCTTAGGGTTTTGTAACCAAGTGCTTCTTAATCTTTATTGTTAATGAAGTGAAGAACTTTGCAACTAACATCTTCTTTTCTCTAGTTGGTGATTGAAGTCACGTACTAGGATCCGCGCAATTAGTTAGCCACATACTGGGATTCGTGCATCAAAGGGTGGCGTTCATATATTGAAGAGTTCAGAGGTTCTGAAGCGGTAGAAGGTTTCTGCTATGAGTTCATCTACGGGGATTGTAGAGTCTAGGAACGAAGGTTTTGTACTAGATCTGAAACTTCTCTTTACTATAGTGAATTGCTTTTTAGGAAGGTTTTCCCTCAGGTTTTTTACTGTGAAACTGATTTGTTTCATTGGTTTTCTTGGGTCATCATATCTTGTCTTATTTATTTTTCCGCTGCACTTAGTTTTGACATGATATTGATGTTTTTTTGTTTTAACAAGTTTTATTCATAATAAATCTAATTAACAACTTGGGTTTAAAACTTGTTAATTCTATCAACCGGGGTCTAAATTTCCCAACAAGATGCAAAGTCTGCAATCCTAGCCCTATTGATCAAATATGGCCAACCTCATTCTACATTACAAAGTGTGTATACCAACGAAATACAATTTAAAAATAAAATTGACACAATCACTGTGATATGTGAACTATATGGGGAAAAAATCTAATACACAGAAGTATATACTGGAAGAACTTGATAACAATGCTAGAAAAGAAACATGGGAAACAAAATAATTAAGGGAAAAATGTTTCAACAAAAAATTTAAAACAGAATAAATAAAATGAAAGCTTTAAAGTGAAGAGATATACTCAAAACAAATTGAGCCCAATTATCCAAAAGGAAAACCAAATCCAACACAAATAATGGATATTAAAAACCATTCTTAACCCAAATTCCTTATTCAAAACCAAATCTAAGCTAAAAAACTTCATGCAATCCAATCCAGTCAAAATACCCCAACCTAAATCAGATTTGACCCCAAATTAAAAACTAAAAAATAAAAATAAAAGTAGAAAACCAAAAAACAGAGACTATACTGGTGGAAGGAATGGGTTTGACGATGGCAGAGGCCTGGACTATTGCTTGACGCAGTTGGGGATAGATTCCTCAGTTTGTTTTCTCTCTTTCCACTCTTTGTGCCTAATAGACTCATTCTCTCTCTATGTTTATCAAACTCTCTCTCTCTTTCTCTTTTAATCTGTGTTTTCTGTTTTAAACTGTGTAAGTTGCACAATAAACAGTTAAAACTTAAAGCCTCAAACGGTGCAACATGCGGTATTTTGTAACTTTCAACTTGTAAGCATGGTAGGTTTTTAAGTGGGCAATTTTCCTTACATGTCATCATAGCCTTAATTACAGGGAAAGGCTGAAGCAATGGAAGTAAAATTAAAAGTCATATGAAAGAATTGTAGGTTCATGCTAAAGTAATAAACCAAACATACTACTACCATATAGATCTTTAGCAATAGAAATTTCGCAAACTATAAATAAAAATTAACCAAAAGATATTAAGACGATACCACTAAACTGGAAAGAATTAATCAAATTTTCTTTCCTATAGCTAATTGATTAGAAATATACCCAACTATTTCATTTTTCATCCTATTATAAGTGTCAATGGAACTAAAAAAAAAATTGTCAAGAACTATATTAAATCATCTATCACCGAACACTCTACTTCTTATTTTTGTCATATTTTTGTGAGTTTCAAAACTGGGCAAAGTTGTAGATAAATGAATCAATCCTTGAGAATGTGCACATGTTTAGATTTCTTGAGGAGAAACCCAAATATTAAGAGTTGGATTCACTACTTCCAAGAGTCATCTGAAAGATTAATTAATCTTTGTGTTGATCATGGCTGCCACGCCCCGAACCCAACTATAAAGATAGGCACGTGACAACTGCCGCACACTTATAAAGTAAGCACCGTACAAGTGTGCAAGACCTTCTTAGCAACTAAAATTTATCTTCAAAAATTAAATAAAATAAATCCAAAATACCTCAACAATTTCTTTATGAATGGATCTCTAATAATTTAATAGGAACAAAATTCAAACCTCATGTACATAATGCCAATTGGCCAATAAATATAAAACTATTAGAAGACCATCCAATTCCAAAATCTCTAAGCTTCTTTTCCTACTCACAACACAACATCAAAACTCCCAAAACTTACTATTCTTCCCAATCTGAAACTGGAGGGGAAAAAGAGGGGTGCGTTGACAACTCAATAAGTAACCAAAATCCTAATAAGTTTTATCCAGCAATAGATCTGTGAAATAATAAGATGTAATATGAATCTTCAAAAGTTATAATATGCTATGGGTTTTCAAAAATAACTAAGAAGTTTCTTAATCTTAAATATACGTTGCAAATAGATCACATACTTTAATCTTACAATTATATCATAGATGGTTTAAAAGGTAGTTAGTTTTCCATATAACAAAATCTATAACTTACAATAAGTTCCAAAAATACATAAGCAATTTTAATGACTCAAAATAGTTAAATATTCAATGTAACTCATAAACTTAACAATCTTGTGACTATGGTCACGCTATATCCCCATGACTGGGCATCAGAGTACCAATGAATAATATCCATTGGCTGGGTATCAGAGTACCAGTGAATAACTCTCATTGGCTTAGGTATCTGAATACCAATGAATAACCCCCATTGGCCGGGTATCAGAGTACCAATGAATTACCCCCATTGGTTTGGGTATCAGAATCAAATCATAGTCAGACTGTCCATAATCATATATATGAAATCATAATTTCTAACAAAAATGTATCTTATTCAAATGCATATACATATAATCATATATTCAATATTTCAATACATTTGTGATATTTCTATATTCCTTACTTTAAATCAATATAGCTAAAAAAAAAATTTAATAAAATAAATCTTATATTCAATACTCATATATATTTGTAGAAATTCTTTATTCTTCATTTTGAATCAGTATAACTAAAAAAAATTAAACAAAACACATCATATATTCAGTAATCAGATATATTTATGATAATTCTTTACTTGAAAATAGTAATACAATAAAAATAAAAATTTTAACAATTATAAACAAATTTTCAGTAGTTAAAAATACATTAATATAAGCAAAATAAAATCCAATTAGGACAAGGTCACTTACCTCGACTAGCTCACCATAAGAACTTCTCCCTAACACTTCTCTAAAATCCTTAGATCTCACCTAACAATTTACAAGCGCCATTTACTCAATAATCATATAATTCAAAAAAACTTATAATGGTACCTGACCAGAAGAAAAATTATTAAAAGTATCTTATAATTGTCTACTTTTCCTACACCAAAATTCCACCTAATCATAATATATATATATATATATATATATATATATATATATATATATGTATGTATGTATGTATGTATGTATGTATGTATGTATGTATGTATAGGCTGCCACCATCAATGCCTTAAAGATAAGGCTAGCACTATTATGTCATACTAGACAAGGACGTGTACTCTAAGTGCAACTTTCTTCTTCTTCGTTTTTTTTTATTTTTTTTTAAAAACCTGTCAGACCTCAAAACCATGCATATTAGACTTTTTGTTTTCCAATTCCATCAATTCGGCACAGTCTCTTAACCACCCAACTGCGCAGCATTTTGACCCCATCACGCCTATACTCTACCACTTCAGCCATGCTTATCACAACAGAACGTGTGTGTATATGTAAAAATATTGACCGAAATATATATCTAAACTTTTCTTCATTGCATCATTAAAACTCTTAAATAATTAAATAGCTTCACTACCAGTTAAAATATTCACATAAAAATACTCTAATTCCAAATAAGCTTAGATTTGACAAAGAATGAGATTTCCTCTTACCTCAATTATGTAGTTAAACATTCTCTATTTGAGTATTTTGGCTAGTTTCCTTCCTCAAAACATCTGTCAGTATACGCTGAATTAAATTAGACTATATAAAACTAGGGTTTCAACCTTATTTTCAAAAAAAACCCTAAGTAATTTTAATTATAACAATTGACCCCATAAACAAATTTACTTAAATACCCCTCCTTTCAATTCCTTTTTATTATTATTTTTTTTCTGGCTATTACACTTACAGTTCCAAACTTATTAGTTTTCACTTTTCACCACTCACGTCCATCAATATTTAAACAAAAAGCGTAAGAGATATCCACTGTTCAAACCCATTATCTCAAGATTCACAACGTGTGCATCTAATCCATCACACTTGTTGGGCATCCTTCTGCGAATGGGATAGGCCCCCTCATCTCTTGTTTCTTTTTAATATATCAATATTAATCCTAAAAACAAAAACACAAACTTTCTAATATAAAATTATAAATGATTAAGTGGTTTTTTTTTTTTTTTTTTTTTCCAGATACTACATTCTCCCCCACTTATAAGAATTCAGTCCTCTGAATTCATCACAAATTGAACCAATTTATCACGCTTTCGCTGCGCTACTCTAAAGCCACAATCGTATTGATCTGTACAAATTTATCTCCCATCACCACAGTAAGAGCAATTAAACTATGAAGACTTCCTCTCTTTTTTTCTTGTTACTATTATTATTATTATTTTTTTTATGCCTATCACTTGACCCGAATTGCACTATAATTTACCTCCATAATGAACATAAATTTCAAAACCCACATGTTCAAGTAAACCCAGTAAAAACGATAGTTTCTTCAATAAGTAATCTCCAATAATTCTAAATGGTGAAGGAGCCTCCAAGGTTGTGATAAAAGAAAACCACAATCAAAGTCTACCATAAATCATCATGCTATAACATCCCATTGAGTTGTATATTACTCCCACTTAAATATAAGTTCAAAACAATTTCACAACATATGCATAGACTTTTCCTTCCTCAAAATTTGTAAAATAAAAATTTCCAAAGCAAATGGAGCCATGATGCTTCCACCGCATAATACAATACCACTATAAAATCTCTTACTCAACTACCCATAGTTTAAGAACAACCATATTACGAAAATATAAGATTCTTTAGAGATATACATATCTGTAGTCTAAATAGCTCTCTAAGTTCCTTTCAATATGAATAAAAGTTCCAAGGCCCATTTGTTTAGATTAACCACAATAACTGATTTTCCATCAATTATTAATTTCAACAAAATTCCAAGACCTAAGTAGTCTCCAAAATTACAATAAGGGAAATCCACAATTTTGAGATTTACCATAGACCATTGAATGCTAGCATCCATTTAATTCTATACCTCAAAATTAAGTAGTGCATCCAAAGTTCCAATCCTTCCTAATTTCAAAACTAATTTACAACATATGCGTATATCACTATATCTTTTCTTCCTCAAGATTTGTAAGAAAAAGAAATTCCAAAATCTATATAAATAATAAATTGAGCATTGATATAAGGTCTTTCATAGATCCTCTATCTTAACCATAAATTATCTTCTCAAATAAGCAACATTTATTCACCTTTAATCTCCAAATGATACTTGGGTTGGAACTCATTGAAGAGCTGGGTTCCTTATAATTACATTGCCTATTATGAAAACAAATCCTTAAGTATACATCGGCTAGAAGGGAATAGTTCATGAAGTATCTCAAACCCTCTTTTGTTTGTTTGTTTTTTTTTTTTTTTTTTCCTTCTTTAACTTGCTGATAATATTTTCCAAGCAACCTAGAACTTAGAGTACAATGAAATTTATAATCATTAACCATCTACCAATATAAAACAAAAGGTTCTAGAATTGACTATAATTCAAATTGTAATAGTCTTTCAAAACAAACTCTCTTGCCACCCAAAACCTTTAATATCCAATCAAAATCATGGTTCACTAGTCCAATTCAATAGTACCACGTTCTTGTGTTATATCCTCCTTATTTTTTATTTTATTTTTTTAACTAAGCCAATCCATTAACTCTTATCCGTTAAAATTCAAAGAATTACATTTCTAGCATCAAAACTTATTCCCTAGGATATTAAATAATCCTCCAAGTCCATAGAAAGAAAATTAGGACCTCAACTTCTAAGTAACAGAACATGTCTCAAAACATTTAGGGACTACCTCACACAAATTAGGCTATGGTAGTCCATGTAAGTCAACCCTGACAAGAGCAATGATCCAAAGAAAGTCAGTCCTTAACATTAGAATCCAAGAAAATCCACCGATATATTACTGAATTCTTTGAACACCCTCGAAATTCATATCATAACATATAATATAATGTGATCTACAACAACCACAAATTGATTTTTCCTTCACACTACGAATTTTCCCTTAATTACCTAACTCCATATAAACTAAAATCAAGGAGTCATAGCTCTAACATCAAACCTTAACCCCTAAATAATGTTTTGCAATTTACAATTCCCTAAAAGCACTCCAAATTCTAAATAGGGCATATAGTAAACTATCATTCAATACTTAAACCTATGAGAATCTCCTACAGATCAAACTAACCTCAGGTAGGTCGACTATATTAGGCAAAACTATCAAATGAGTTTTCAAAAGATCAGTCACAAAACAGTAGGAAGATTTCATTTGCTTGTTCTTTTCTCACTCTCTTTTCCTTTTAATAAGAAGAAAAAGTTTTAATAACCAATCTGATCAATTACAAAATTTTCAAGAATAAAATATACCCACTTAATACTAGTATATGATCATAGAAGTATATCAATTAAAATCCTCCCTTTTGTATTTATAAGTCACGTAGGCCTGACCATGTAGACATAAGTATCAAATCCTTCAAATTTGACCTAACAAATCATCATATGATGGAACCTCACTTACACTTCTCATCAAGTCATCAAAAGAACACTATCTATGGCTTAATAACCTTCATAAACAATGACTATAATTGTAATCCCTAGTGCGCAAACCTTATTCCAAATCAAATCCTAACATAGAGTCTGCAAGATCATAACCTAAGCTCTGATACCATTAGTAACAACTCAAGGAAAAGCGCTAGCCAAATTTGCGCTATACCTCAAAAGGACTAGTCACAATTGAGGCTCTTTGTAGTTGTTAATAAAGCACAGTTCAACCCAATAAATACCCGATGTGGGACTCATCACACACCCACACACATCACATAATCAATCAAATTGGGGCATCACAATGGTAATATAGACTTAAGCAACTCTATTTTTAAAAAAAAAAGACATATGTAAAGAAACATCCAATAGATGTCCTATAAATAAAGAGGAAAAAGTACAGATTAAATCTTATAAGAAAGACATAAAAGTATAAATACATGTTTAGTGACAAGTTATTGTAGACAGAGAAGCAGTATCCAGCAAAGAAGATATGATTGGCAACATTGGCCAAGCTTTGAATTCTTTTGTCCCCTCACTATGCAGATTGTAAACTTAGTTACAGCACAGCCCCAAAACCGATTCAATTCCTAATATCCAAAACAAAAACAAAAACTAAACAAATTCTAATTTTCTAACCCAAATACCTGAATCAAAACCAAATCCAAATCTAACCCAAATGCCTAAATCCAACCAAATACCCAAACATTAATCATACTATCTCTGAGAAAATTATCTTTTTTTGATAAGTAAATCTCTGAGAAAATTATTCTCTACCATAACATACAAAGTAATCAATTTTGTACAAAGGACATCATTCTTTCAGATTTAAGAATTTAAAACATGCAAAACCCAGAAAAACCCAACATCAAAAATAACAAAATCATGACTTAAAAGTATCTACAATGTATAAACAATATGTTTTCAGATTTCAAAATTCCACAATTTCAATGCCCCAACAGAACATTTAAGAGAGGTAAAGTTAGGAGAATATTAGGAAAAAATTTTGGTACCTTTGCTTTGATGAAATTAGAGACTCCAAATTGAAGAAAGATTCCAATTCATCTCTGCAAAGAAAGAAATTGAATGTTTTACATCCAAAAGAGACGAATTTAAACAAACCCATTACTAAAAGTATCTAATAAAATAGTCACATATAAGAATTTGAATGATTTAATTCCAAAATAGACGAATTGAAAAAAAATCTATTTCCGAAAAAATTAAAAAAAGAATAGTCACATATTAAAACCTGATTTCCTTAGCCCTAATTTTTGAATCCAAATCTAGAACCAAATTGAAAAAATTGAAAGCATATAACAAATCTAATTTACCTAAAAACATCAGAGAAAGAATAGAACCCATCGGAGGCGTTGTTTGTGGGCAAAGGGGACTTTTTTTGTTCTTGTTCTGGTAAAACCAAAATGGCAAATGAACTCTAATCTTAGTGAGAGAAATAGAGAGCCGTTTTGTCAGAAACAGAGAGGGGTTCTCTTCTTTCTCCGTGTCCCAGGATTGCCTATCTCATTTTTTGTTTCTTTCTCTGTGTCTTCATCGCCTCTCTCTCGGTTTCATTGCCTCTCTATTTCTATTTATGTGTACTCTTTAATTTTAACCGGTTATTTTTTGTTATTTATAATGAGAGGATTTAAATAGTGTTGTAGGATTGCCAACCAACATAATTTATTGCTTTTTAACTCATAAGTGGCAGAATTTAAAGTCGGCATTTTTCCTTACGTGGCAACACCTCCTTAATTGCAAGAAAAGGCTTCTGCTTTTACATATAGTATTAGATTAGATTAGATTTTTCACTTTTAGTAGACATGGGTGCTTTGTGGATTGTTAGGGACTAGCAAGATTTAAGTTGGGGGGGGGGGGGTCTGACAACGCCTTAAAATGTATACTTGTTATATATTTATGTGGGCGTTATCTCCTTATTACTATGCTTAATTTGTATAATTAAACCATGATTTGCATTAGTCCTTATTATTGATCTTTACATAATTTCTTGAATAAGATGCCATTCATTGTGTGTAATTTCTACTTTTAGGAAATCATGTGAGAAAGATGAGTTTACAGGAATTTGTAAGAGAATGGAGGCCAAACTAGAATTAAGTGGAGCTAAAGGACCATGCTTAAATGTCTAAGGAGGTGCAGCTGGAGTGCTTGGATCGTCTACCATGATTGGAAGCTTCAAATAAGGAAAGAAATCAAAGAGGCAGAATCTGAAAAGGAAAAATCTGATCTAAGCACCGATCAGTATTTTGGGCGTATCTCTCTCCTCAAAAATCCAATTGATACAAAGCTAGATGGATTGGAACCGTGACTTAAATATCTACAACCCTCCAGTTTTGAGTTTTTCGAAATTCTCAAGTTTTGAAGGCTGAAATTAACTCACAAGTTACCACTGTAAACTTGGACGGAAATTAAAATAGTAAAAGTTTTATTTTCTTTGGACACTTAGACGTTAGGGTTTTGAAGGGAGGTTGTGTAGAACGAATTTTAGGTAGAGAAAACCTTGTATTTTCCTTTCTCTAATGGCAGCCTAAACTCCTTGCTAGGGCTAGGGGTTATGTTTCTTCTATACGATATAAATATTCAATGTGATTCTTTCTAGGATTTTATCAATGACATATTTGATTGTTCAATTAGATTTCTTTTGATGTATTAGTTCTTCCATACTTTCAATAAGTTCAATCATGTTTTTCTTATTGTTTAGATGAATTTCTAATAGTTTCAAATAGAAATTAGGTTCTAAAGTGAATGGGTTTTTCTGAAAACTTTTCTAACCACATTATTAATCAAGGTTATCATGCGTTCTTGAACTGTCTTAGTTCAACCGAATCATAAGTTTTTAATTGTATAATAATAATCAATTATGAAATATATATTTTCTTAGATCACAAAAAATTTCATATCGATATAGGGAAACCCCCCTGATGCCCTAGTATTTACATTATTGATTTAAATCAGTTTTTATTATTATTCTTGTTAAAAATCACCAAGAAAAAGTATTTTTCTTCTTCACCCAAATTATTATTTAATTATATTGTCTTTGAATTTACCTTGCTCCTTGTGGTTCGACCTCGGTACTTCGAGAATTATATTGCAACGATCTCCTGCACTTGGAAGTGAGCAAGCAAGTTGTGAAAGAGAAAAGGTATTGTGAGAGATAAAGAGTAAAGATTGGGATACGTACAAACGTCTGGAAGGGAAACGACGGAATAGTCATCAAAAGAGGCAATGCATTAAATGAAGTGGAGGGGCTAGTTTAAAATAATTGATAAATTGGGAAATTAGAAAAGACAGGTCTGTTCATCGCAGAAATTAAGCAAGGTGGGGACCATTGTTTAAAAAGCCCGCAAAAGAAACGGTAGAAGTATTCGCATATGAACTACGGGAACAATTCACATGCTTAGGGTGCTGAATGTTAATACCCGTTTTCGACAAAAGGCCCAACAGCAGAAAAAAGCCAGATAGTAAATGGAGATGAAAAAGGAAAAGAATGGAAGAAATACGATAGAAGCAAATAGGCCATGAGAGCCCAAGGAAAGAGGTAAGAGCCCAATGGGCCAACATGGTAGGAAATGATAACCAGTAGGCCTGTAGTCATATAAGAGGTAAAAGTAAAGTAAATGAGCTATGAGAGTCCAAAGGAAGAAATTAAGCCCAATAGGCTAAAAGGTCAAGGAACATAGCAAAAGGTGAAAAAGGGGAATAACATGCAAGCTAGTGGATTATGAAGGCCCGAGGAAATAAGAAAGAAGAGAGTAAAAGCCTAACAAATTGGTTTGGCAATAACTTATGCCAAGTAAATACAAGAGCCTAGGAACGAATGAAAAGAAATAAGGAAACCCAAAAGCCCATGCCCTCTTCTGTAGAGGATAAACACGTGTAGAGGAGACTCACAGTAGAACAAAACAAGGCTAGTCTGCTACGATAGAAACAACATGGGGACTAAAGAAAACAAAGATAGAGGATAATGGAGTAAGCACAAATGGTCGGAGCATTATCAATCTGTACCCAGCCAATACAAGAGAGGTGAACCCACAGTCAAGGGGTTCAAAGGGTGTGCTTTGGTGGTGGGGGGAAAAGAGTTTATTTTGGGTTTCCAACCAAAGCTTCTATTGGGAAAATGCCTTGCCAGGATGGCATTTTGCCCAAAAGTGGTCGTAGACGGCTGAGACCACTTGATGCATGCCATAGAGGTAGGTAGTAAGAGAAAGTCTTATAGCAAGATCAAACAAAGAGAGATATTGACATGGAATGGGTAGTGGAAGAAAGATAATACACTGGGTTTACCCAATAGTGGTAGTGGCCGAACAACTAATGGGTTGGTGGGCAGTCTTGAAGGAATGCCCACAACAAAGAGGGACAGTAGCCATAGATGAAAAGGAAGAACCCATAGCAAGACAATAGTAAAAGACTGAGAGAGAAAGATCTGAGAAAAAGAAAGAAAGAAAGTAAGTGGTAAAGGAAGAGAGAAAAAATGGTAGAAAAGAGGTATCTTTTCTACCATTTTTTCTCTCTTGTTGTATTAGTTGTTTTGTCGTGGCATATTTTATTATATTTTCTGTATTAGCTGTTCTACCGTGGCATCTTTTATTATATTTTTTGTATTAGTTGTTCTGTCGTGGCATTTCTTATTATATTTGATGTGTTAGTTGGTCTGCCATGGCATCCTTAATAATATTTGATGTATTGGTTATTCTATTTTATCAGCTATTTTTCCACTTCACTTCTTTCTGCTGTAGCTGGCCCACTTGACCATAGTCCAACTCTTTGCTTCATGTGTTTCATCATCTACACCCCTGGAGTGCTTGGCTTGTGCACAAACTAGTCTATAGCATGGTCCTGCAAAGGAGTTAGGTCAACCCCAACTTCCTAACCCACGACTCAATGGGCCAAAACATTGCAGAACGAGCCTTGGCCTATTAACACAAAAGGCACCCACAAAGATAAAATGTAATTTAATCATAATTTGGTTAGTATTGTGGTGCTTTATTGAGATGATGAGTTCTAATTAGAATTAACTTATATAGTTTAATACTATTTGTAATTATAAAAATTAAATTAGAAATATATTTTATAATAACATAGAAAAATGGGGATTTTTAAAAATTATATGGCATAATTAAAAGAAGCCAACAAAAAAAAATTCATGATCAGGCATTTTATTTTATACTAGTCGCTAACTCGTGCGATGAACAGGCTAGTTTTATAAAAAAAAAGTTAACATGTTTAGGTTTGAACATCTCTCTAATTTCAATTATTGAAAGCTAAATTGGCTCTAATATAAGATGAAACATGTAATATTATGAAGTAATATTAAATATGAGATAAATATAAATATTATGAAGTAATATATTACAATGCATAACCAAATAGTTTATCATCTCTCAAAGCCACAACTATTTTAGGCTGAAGCTCCTCCCAACAATTTTTTATTTGCACATTTTAGGCAAATGTCCCAATACCATGTATTTTTGCTATGGCTTTTTTATTTTTCAATTTCATATATTTCATGACTTCCACTAAATATTCAATGTATTCATTATACTTAAAAAACATTGAAGTAAAACTGTATCCTCGAATAACTAAATATAAGAGTTTAATTCCTCTTTGTTTCATTTTAAAACCAAATTGTGCATAAAAGCAAAAAAATTCCTTTGTTCCTATATGTCTTTAGTACGAAAATCACAAATCCATTAAAACCAAATTGTGCATAGAAAATCTTAGAGATTGAAATACAACTTTAAAGTGTTTTTTGTATCTTCTTCCTTTGTTGCTTTGTAGTAGTCTCTGAATATGGCCTTTTGTTTTCCTTCAGTATAGATGTTGGTGTGAGTTGAACATTACTTTGAACCTCAAGTTTTTGAAATATTGTACAATCACCATCTTCTTCAGTTGATAAGTTGTTGCTACATTCATTTGAAGCATCACTGATGTAAGCCTGGCAATAGAATAGGTTGAGGAATGTATTACAACATATACATCTTAAATATCATATTTGTAATTTTGCTAAATTAAAGAATACGTACTTTTGTCATTTTATCAAGCTGAATTACTTTGTCAGTTTCTTCAAAAGAGTCGAAACGTTTCTTGACAGTGTAGAAATCCCATCCATACTTGAGATTATAACCATTTAGTTGTATTTGGAAAACAAATTGTTTTCCTTTCAGATTTTCTATCTACACAGGAAGGATGACTTCATCGGGCTCCTAACAAAAGTAACATTTTTCAAATTGTACAATCAAGTAAAGTTTAGTAAATATTTAATACTAATTTTATCTTCTACATTCTCACCCCTAAAAATTTGTTCAAAAGGTCTTTCGCTGATATGTTGAGGAATTTTTCTGCTTTTGAATCAAATAAAATGAATGTGGCCATTCTTGAGCTATGTTTAACCTTTAATTGAATTCTATACCTGATAAAAGAAATGACATATATAATGTTAATATCATATTAACTATTGTGTATTTTAATAATAAAAGTAAACATTTTCATTTTGTTTACCTAGGGATTGGGAAGCATGCATGCCTTTTTGTTGCAATTATCGCACCATAAAAAAATTTCTCGACTTTACCTTTTTACGACATACTTCGCAAGAGATAAAGTACCAACCAGAATTATTTACATCAATGTTTATAATCTTTCCTTGACAGGTAAAGATAGTTTCCTAGAAATTGAATTTAATATCAATCAATTCATAATTTTATAGTTAAATTTTGTAAAAGTAGGTCTATAGTACATAAAGCAATGTTGAAGGGTTTTTTTTTTACCTCATTATCAGAGTCCCACATCATTTTTGTTATTTCACTTATGGTTGTTTTGTTGATGTTCATCTCTTCTTGAATTGTCAGTTGTGGTTTGAATTGCTTTGGCATTTGTACTATTGGTTGGTTATTTTCCACCAGCCTATTATCTTACATAAAGATATTAGACATAGTATTGTAGAGATTGTAAATATGTTAAGAATGTGAATCCAAAACAAAGCACTTACTAATCTTTGAATTCAGCAGTCTTAGGAATGTCCAAATCAATATAAACCCTTGTTTCACTTGTTGACGATAAGTTATACTCTCTTGTAATGCACGGATTCATTAGAAAAAAAAAGTTCATTGAAGTTTCAATGTTATCATCATAGTATTGTAGAGACTGTAAATATATCAAATATGTGAATCATGTTGAAAAAGTAACAAATAGATTTCAAAAGTATTGATACCACATAATAATAAAACATACACAACTTATTTTAAAAGGCTACTATATCACAACCCAAAAAACTTGACTATTGCACGTGTCCTTTTAGGAATACTGCATTCTAATTTGCAAGTTGCAAGTTGAACTTCTTTTTGACAGGACCTTATTAAAAATACTCATTATCCACGCACTGCCAAAACAACCTTCATATCAAACAAACAGTTTCCCATAATTTGTGCCACTTAGACTTTTTTTCTTTAGGCCTTAAAAGGACTCCAAAACCTTCCTTAACGTACACCCCTTTATTGTCACATGAGAAACATGTCTATCACCAAGATGTGCCAACACACCAATATTATAGTGTGATCATCCCACACCTTTCAAAGTAATAATAGCCCAAAAAGCATAAAGTTTGTGAGATCTCTAAAAAGAAGTTAAAACAAACAAAAAGGGATAGTGAAGTCCTCTCCAAGAATAAGAACTCAATTACAGATACAAAAGAAACACAACTAAAACAGCATATATTAAATTAATAACCCAATAGTAAACTGTTGAAGTTACAGAAACCAATAACTGTCGCATAAACATGTGCATAAATCCTTCTAGAGTTGCAAATGCAATTCACAGAGTTCCATCTTTGGGATAGCCCAAGACAACAAAGCCCCACATTGTAATACTGGTGATAACGTATCACACCACTTAATTCCAAAATACATCTTTCAATTTATGATTCAAAAAAGAAAATAAAGCTGAATACAGAAAATTTGATCAATATATACTCAAAAACATTTTGCTAAAAATAGTTAATTGACCCAATTGGATGATTTCTTATGTAGTTCAGAATATGGTTATAAAGAAAAATAGAAAAGAGAAATGAACTTGCCTTTCAATGTCTTGACAATCAAACATGTAGCTATTATGATAAAAGGGCCTGGATTTTTAGTAAAGAAGCTCTCCTCAACTTGATTTGCAATTGATCCCCAAAGTGTAAGTTTTATTTGATTTCCTCTATTCAAAATTTTCCAATATTACAGTGTAAGTTCATATAATATAAGTGCATTTATTGGCTTATCAAAAATAAAAAAATAAAATGCGCATGTATTGAAAATAATTTTTTTTTTTTTTTTTTTTTTTTTTTTTTATATTTAAGAAAAGACATACTCTATAGTCATGACATTTATGTTTCTCATCGAGACATTTGATCCTTTGATGCAAGGTTGCTCAATCGGTCCAACACCAATCACATTTGCAATGATATCTAGGCATTACAAAGATGTGTATGTGAAGGATGTGCGTAATACACTCTTCCAATACAATATTTAGATTTTCTTCTTTGCCATTGCTTGGCATTACTATGCCATACCCATTTTGTAGGAAATTCAGCATAAGTCAACTCTCGAGCATCTTCAAAAGCCTCATTTGTTTTCATCTATTCTGTAAATTTTGTTTCTTCAATACCAGGTATATTTAAAACATTATCCAAGCTTGTATTTTCCGAATAAATGATGGGATGTTCATCTTCCAAATGAAAATTTAATCTTTCAACAGGTGGATATCGAAACTGAATTGGAAATTCAAATATTCTCCAACATGCTTCAGAAGCTGGAATATATCTACAATCCAAGTATGATTTTGTCTCATCAACAACAATGTTGGTCTCTTGTCCATCACTCCCAATATTTGGCAAATTTTCTTCTACAAAAACTGTTGCTCTATCTGATCCCTCGTTTATATATTTAAACAAATATTTGATCGATCGAGATCTATTACACCATTCTACATTCAAATGGGATTGGTACTTCACCAAAAGATCTACATTATAAGGTACAACATATCGGTTATCCAAAAGAATTCCATTCTTCTTTATTGTTTTTCCATCATTTCTCCTTCTATATACTAGGAAGCCTTCTTCATCAATTATTGTTTCTTCATAAAATCTTTTTCAAAAATGTTTTGTACATTTACCATTTATCATGCACGGTGATTTCGATTTTGCAGATCCACATGGCCTATGCATCATAAATTGTTTTACGGCTTCATTAGCAACAGGATCCTCATCTGGATCTGGTATCTGAGCCATAATGATACCATCAATGTCTATTGGACTTGGACACTTATCCTTTGGATCTAAGAATAGAAGAATAAGTGCATGTGGGAGTCCTCTTTTTTGGAATTCAATTGTATACACAATTGCAATAACTCTTCCAAAATGAGATTTATGCCTCAAATCATGTAATAGTTCATCCAATTTTATCATAAAAACTCTTGCTACAATATCTGGTCGATCCTCATATTTCAGGCCTCCTATAAATTCCAAAGAATGATTGATTTCTAGCCATTTTGGATTGCAAGTAAATGTAAAAAATAAATCTGGGTAACCTGCCCATCTACATATTGTCATTGCATCTTGATAATTTTGAACCATGTACCTTGGACTTTCAGTAAATGAAGATGGTAGGACTATTCGTTTGCCTACAGTAATGGGATCCGTATCACCACAAAGAACGGCATCTTTCAAACCATAGTATAGCTCTGACCTCAATTTTTTTTTATTGCACCTAACCCATTGTAGTCTTTCTTCTTTGATAGAAGTGTATGCATCCACTATAAATTGTTGAAAAAGCCTTCTACCAAGCAACAGTGTCTTGCCCTCATGAAAGTGTTGTTGAAGCCTATAAGAATAGTATTCTCTCATTGTTATTGATTCCCCTTTTTTAGAATTGCTCCCATTTAAATTCCTATAAGGTATTCCAAGCATATACCCATCCTCACCATAAGGAAAAAGTAGTGGATATTGCAATGCCATAAAGCTTAGATGAGTCCCATTTATACGTTGCAATCCTAAACTTCGATTCTAAACAATAATACCTCTATCAAAACTTTCAATATTAAAATCTCCAACAATAAGAGCAGCTATCTCAAACGTTACAGGTAAGTTATATTGTCTTTCACCAAAATTGTGACTTCAAATTAAACGAATTCTGACATTATGTATATCTGATTCATCAAATCTGTCCCTGACCATTCTAAAATATTTAACCAATTGGTTGCATTGGTCTAACATTTCCATCAACCCGGTAATAATATCTGGATCCTCATAATTTCTATCATCTTCATGTATAACTGCATCAATTCTATTTTTAACTTCATTATTAGTTTCATAAATATAAAGCTGTGCATACTTAGGTTTTTGGCCATGAACAGGAAAAAGTGATCCAATTCTATGATGAGTTTGACCAATTACACGAAACACATATGGACCAGAACCATTATTCACTGATCTATCAAAATTACCCCCCAAAGAAGTGAAAGCAAAGAGAGAGTTGTAGATTCTTATCCCTAGTTGAAAGTTTATTGATCTTTGATCACTACTAATATTGAGTAAGCTTCCAAGAAAGTGTGGAGGTTCTTTCAATAGAGGGAGTTCAACTCTTCCTTCAGAATAGCACAAACTAAACTTCAGTTTTGTAGGCGTCTTTGACTTTATAGTTCTCTCTTCATACCAAAGTTGAGCTCCACAATGTTCACATACTATTGTTGGAGGTCCTAAATCCAATGGTTCCGTAAATTCTGCTTTTGTCATTAGTGCTATATTGTCTACGTTGAATACTCCTTTGAAATGGCTTGTCATTTCTTGTTCTTGTTTGGACTAGGTTACATACTAATTATTAGGTTACATAGTAATTTTGAGTTTTTTAAAGAAAAATATTTTTTTAATATCTCAATATCATACCCCTTCTATTTCTCTTTTGAGATAAAATTAATCTTCGTCTCAATCTTGCATAGAAAGTAGACTCCATGCTTGGGGAATAAACTAAAAGCAAAGCATTCACAAAATTTCAATTTATAAATATAACTATATAGCAGAAAAATATATTACAAATTAACAGTTATATGTTATAGAAAAGGGAAAAAATTGAAGAAAAATATAGCATTCACATAAATATAAAACCAAGTTTGAGATAACCAAGAAACTAAAATATGCAATCATTCCAATTTCAGATTCTTTCTACAAACATATTACCAATAAATATGCAATAAACAGTACAGAATAAAGGAAAGATTGGTAAATACCTGACTTTCCTCGTCTTGTAGTTGTATTACCAAATAAGCCAGATATCAAAATGCTAAATCCCTACCTACAAAACAGTAAGAATCCAATTTTCAGCCAAGAAACGTTAATAGAAGAGAAATAGTGCAGTGCAGAAAGTTTGAAACAGTGCAGTGTAGTGCAGATTTTAATGAAATAGTGCAATGTAGATTTTTGTGAAACAATGCAGTGTAAATTTTTGTGAAACAGTGCAGTGCAGAGACAGATTTTGGTTGTAAAAAAGTGAAGATTTTAGATGTAAAACACAGATTTTATGCTTATCCAGATTTAAACTCATTAAAAATCGAAAATTCAGATTTAATTTCCCTTTAACTTTTACAAAACTATCTCAAGCAAGGTAGTTCCAACAATTTTCATGACTTTTTGATGAATTGAGTTGCTAAGAAAGGATGGTATTAGACAACCAATCAAATGAGCAGAAACTGGAGTTTTACTGTTAGAATAATGTTATCTATCATGCGCTAATAATTGTAAATTGTTTAAACACTAAAATTTTACTGCTTGTAAATGTTGTTTAGTTGATCATTTGAAAGGACTATGCACAAATATTCATCATAACAATAGCATATCACTGACTCAAACCAAATGTACAACAACCAATTATGCATAATACAAAATACAAAACCAAGCAAAACCCATCATAAAAAAGTGAAAAGCGTATCTGGATCAATCGAATTTTGATATCATTCCATCTGTGTTGGCAGAATTTGAGATATTGAATTGGAAGCTAGAGTTGTAACTGGTAAAGATAGTGCTCAGGCTGGTGCTCATGTCAGTGGAATTTTCATTCCTTCTCTCTTTGTTTTGGGATTGGAGAAGTACAAAGCAAGTGAATATTTGATAAACATAGATGCAAAATGAGCAGTACAAATAACATATGAATCCAACAGCAACTACAATAAAAAATGAAGTCCTCCTTGCTGTGAAAATCATTTATCCTCTAAATATTTAGATTCAAGACTAAGTTTGTTAGATAAACCCCTAAACCCTTTAATTTACAAAAGTAAAGCAAGCTGAAGAGTAAAAATTAAATTTAAAGCATAAGTTTGAGCAGTACATTCAGTTCTTGCATTTTATATAGCAAATACTTCTGGTATAATACTTCAAAATCCAAATAGAGCCATAGTATTGCATATACAGTTTAGATTAAACTTAAATAAACCAATAATGATATAAAAAAGACTCCCACAGATGTGTATGTAATATAATTATTCTTTTATCTATTTTTTTAAGCTCAATAAACTAATGAAACTAAATTATATTAAGTGTGTAAAGGAGAAATTATCATAAGGTAGATATCATAAGTTAAATGTTTATCGTATCTATAAAATAAAGTGTAAAAAAAAATAATAATAATAAATAAAGCTAATTTTAAGAAGAGATCGTTTTCATTCCATTGTTTTTGTTTCTTTTTTGGGTAGGTAAGAAGAAGAGATCCATTGCACATCAAAAATATAGGCATCGAAAATACATTGTTATTGGATTCTTGTGGCAAAATTGTAAGTACCCCAATAAATGAATAGGAATCACATTCTGGGGTTGTCATTTAAAGCAGCCGATGGGTACCATCAAAGGTAAAAAGTTCATTGTCAATAGAAAGAGTTTAGCATAGAGAGAGAGAGAGAGAGAGAGTATTTGATCATGGGCATTAACTGGCTTGCTAAAAACTTATTTCGTTTTATATATTTTTAATTAATTTTTTAATGATGGGATAGTACATAGGTATTTCATATCCTGGCTAGAACTCTGGCTTATCTATCTTCTTCATATATTAATGGGAGAGGTAGTGAACTTCTTGAAGCATATATCCCCCCCCCCCCCCGGGACCCTCTCTCTCTCTCTCTCTCATTTTTGAAGACTTCCCATAAAGATAATTTGGCTATATTACATGTCAGAGTTATAAGATAAGGGATAAGTGAACTGCTGACTTATGTTTGGTCGGAAATTGTAAAGAAAATAAATGTTTTTTTTTTTTTTTGGGAGAGAATAGAGAAAATAAATATGATTGGTTTAAAGAGAGTAGTTGTAGGATTTTACAACTTTATATATACACACACACACACTCCATTGAGAGTGAAAGAAGAGTGCATTTCTTTAGGTTTTAACAATTATGCATAAAATAGCGTTGTTTAGGAACACAACCTTTTTTTTACAATAGGGGTTTATCTAACAAACCCCTATTTCAAGCTAAGAAATCCAAAACTATTATAAGTCTGAACTTGAAATAGTCAAACATAAACCTACCAATTCACAGAGGCAAACATTACAATTCAAATTGAGAGAATATTTACCTTTAACCCTAATAACTTGATACAAAACAAACTGACTTGAAGTGAACTATTCCTAAACAAAGTAACTCAAAGTGCACTTAATCAAAGTAAACTACATCAAAGTGAACTAATTTGAAGTAAACAAAAGCAGATCAGATCCTAAGTCATAATCCTAACATCAAATTGATTGAAAGCATGCATAAATGCACAAACATATTACCAATAAATATGCAATAAACAGTACAGAATAAAGGAAAGACTGGTAAATACATGACTTTCCTCGTCATGTAGTTGTATTACCAAATAAGCCTGATATGAAAATGCTAAATCCCTACCTGCAAAATAGTAAGAATCCAATTTTCAGCCAAGAAAAATTAATAGAAGAGAAATAGTACAGTGCAGAAAGTTTGAAACAGTGCAGTGTAGTGCATATTTTAATGAAACAGTGCAGTGTAGTGCAAATTTTATTTTATTTTATTTTTGTAATCTCCTTCATATCATCAAACAAATTGATTATGAGAGCAGACAGCTTACCCTCATAAAAAAAAATGATAGGTAAGAAACTAAAGTGACTACAATCCTCAAGAGACTAATGTCCAATTTCTAAGTCTAACTGATATCTAATTCAAAGTAAATTAATTACATTAGGATTGAAGTGAAAACCCAATTCAAAGTAAAATTTGATTTTGCAGAAGTTCAAAATACCTCACTTAAGAAGACTTTTTGTTGCAATGCAAGTACAATGATAGATAAGAAACTAGAGTGACTACAATCCCTAAGAGACTAATTTTCTGTTTCTAAGTCTAACTCATATTCCAATCCTATTGATTCAAAATAACTTGATTCAAAACAAATTGACTTGAAGTGTACTATTCCTAAACAGAGTAACTCAAACTGCACTTAATCAAAGTAAACTACATCAAAGTGAACTATTTTAAAGTAAATTAATTTGAAACAGAAATCAATGAACTGTATGCTAAAATTGATATAACTAAACTAAAATTCAAAAAAAACCTAAGAAATCCACACTAAAATATTTAGAAATTAGATGTACATAGATTATCACAGAGGCAAACGAATACCATACCTTTAACCCTTATTCAAATGGAGGAAAAGAATGATGAGAAAGGCAATAGCAATAAACCTAGAAATTGAACAGCCATGAAAAAAAAGAAAAAGAAAAAAAAGAAGATTAATAAGAATCAACTATTTATAAGATAATAGTTATAGAGTCCTAATAGTTGTAGAGTTCAGATTCAAAAAAAATTAAATAAATATATTATAGAGTTCTAATCAAATTTTTTTATTAGATACCTTTGGGCTGGTTTCAACGGGCTAGGCTGGGTGTATTGCCGACTGACATAGTTGATGGGCCATGGGCTAGATGAGACCCACAGCAAATGCGGTGTCATTTCTGGGTTGTAGAGGTTGCATGTGGTTTGAGGAAGGAGCTCGACCTCTGTTCTGAGGAAGAAGATGAGTTGTCTGAGGAAGGAGCTCGACCTCTGTTCGATGTTTGTGGATTTGTGGGTATGGTGGGCATGGTGGGTGTGGTGGGTTATTTGTGGCCATGGGGTTGATGAGACCCACGGCGAATGGGGGGCCGTTTCCGGGTTGTAGAGGTTGGCTGTGGGTGGTTTATGGCAAATCGGTGGTCTGAGGAAGGAGATCGAGGCTTCGGTTTGTGGGTATGGTGGGTGTGCTGGGTTTGTAGATGCGATACGATGGTTTGCCGTGGGTCTGATCGAGGAGGAGCTGGTAGAGGACTGAGGAAGAACATGGGGATGGCAGACCATTGTGCTGGTAGAGGACTGAGGAAGAAGATGGGGATGGCAAACCATTGTGAAAGGGAAAGGCAGAGTTTACATTTTTTTGAGTGTGTTTATTATGTTTTTTGTTTTTTTTTATTATTATTTTTTTTTAATATTGTGCTGACATGGAAAATCGTGGAGCAAACGCAAGCTTCGGTTTTATATATAGAGTCCGTTTGGATAGAACTTATTACTGAAAACTAAAAACACTATAGCAACATAATTTTTAAATGTGTGAGTAGTGATGCGGGACTCATTTTTAATAAAAAATTGATAAAAAAGTATATAAACAGTACACGCACAGTATGCACACAGTACCGCATAGTACGCGCACAGTGCCGCACAGTGCGCACACTGCGCACATGTCCCCCTCTGTAGCAAAAAAAAAAAAAGGTCCAAAACGTGAACGCGGACGCTGGACGTTGAATCCAAACGTCCTCATAGATATAGACAAATTACAATTCTCATAAAAGCTAAATTAAGGTATTTAGGTATTTATATATTATTTTAATTTATCATACTAGACTTAATAGTTTTCCATCATACTAATCACTAGCAATGGATTCTACCCATGGTAGTGAATGATATTATATAGGTAATACAATACCGCTTTAGCTATAACGAAAATAAAGTCTGTGTCACGTGTGCAACATGCAAGAAATTTAGATAATTTTTAAAAATACAGGAAAATCTGAAATGTTGGAGTATTTGTCCTTAAGCATATCTTCTTCTTCTTTTTTTTCGTTTGGTGGAGCTTGCATTTCTAGTGGTCCAAGTTTGAAACTGTAGTGACAATCCTATACGGTTGACTTTCCACAATTAGGTGCACCAAAAGTTCAAACTGACCAGTTATAGTACATATCTTTGAGACTTGTGATATGAAATGTTAGACAATAGCTGAAGGGACTCCAACCCACATTCCTAATTCAATAGTTTGAATTAAAGTACTATTTGTTCATTGAAGAAAACTTAAATATACACGTCATTTCATGTTTGGGATCACTAGGAGCTGGAAAGGCATGCTCTTACATTATATTCATACTCGAAGCTGACAACGTTTCACCTAACATTTCATCTAACTCCCCTCCCCCCCCCCCCCCCCCCCCCCCCCCCAAATATCGTTTCTCCTAAAATTTGAAGCCTAATACTATCACGGAACGCGCAGCTGAGATAATTAACTAGTAAGTTGAAGCCTAAGAATTTTATATTATAGCTGGGGGATGATCATCTAGACCAAGAGGCCTCTTAACAATGGCTACGAAACTAAGTTCAGGATACTTGTGTTGCCTGCTTCTACTGCTTCTCTCAGGAACTGCATTCTCTCAGTCGATTGTCAAGACTCTTCCCGGCTTCCCCGGTGAATTGCCATTTACACTTGAAACTGGGTATATGTTACTTTTCTTTGCTTTTGTATATAATGTAGCATACTAGCATTCACAATAATCCTAGTAGGGATTAATTGACTGGTGATTGTGTTGATGGGGCTTTATATACAGATACATTACTGTGGGCAATGTCGAGTTCTTCTACTATTTCATTGAGTCGGAAGGGTTTCCGGGAGCTGATCCTCTTCTACTCTACTATAATGGAGGCCCTGGTTGTTCTGGTTTAAATGGATTTCTTTACCAGATTGGTATGCCATTCTTTCTTTGTCTTCTTCTTCTTGTTCCATATATCCATACTCTAATTGATAAGGTTAATGTAGTGATCAGTGAATCTATTCTTTTAGGATTAATGTTCTTGTCTTTGCCAATGAACATGGATAACACAGGGTACCAAGTGACCATACATATCTACATGTGCAACGTGAAGTATACATTTAGGTTCATAATGGATTTTCTTTAAGGCAATTAAGACTAGACATGGCAAAACAAGTCAGAATTTTCTGAACAAACCTGAACCCAATTTTTTTACCCGAAGTAAAAACGAGTTGACCCGTAACCTGACCCATGTTTTTTTGCGGTCAACCCGACCCGACCTGCGACCCGAACCCGAATCATTTTTTAAACTTTTTTTTGGTAAAAAAAAAATAAAATTAAGACAATATTGGTTTAATTGTTTGTTGTGAGTTTTAAGGAAACAATTGAGACATTTAAAAATGAATGATTGAGTATTCTGTAATGAGTAAAGATTTTTAGATATCATATAGCAAAGTACATGCCATGATAATTTGGTTATAGTACAGTTAAAAACATAGATTTAAAATTGTAGACATACATGAGAAACATTCACAAGTGTGAAAATGGTGAAGCCAAAGTATCTAATTAACATAAATTATGAATGGTTAAACCTATTTTTTAACAATTTATGTCCAAAATAAATAGCTTTTCAAAATAAATTATGATATTTCCTAGAGTGTGTATTGCTTAAAAATGATATGATATTCATAAAAAAAACCATGTATAAATAAGTAAACAATTAAACTTTGATATATATCTCAAATTGAAATAAAGTGTCAACTACAATTGACAATAGATTATAAAATTAATTTTCAAAATTGTAAATTTCTTCTATGTTTTTATTATTTGTCAAATGAATTATCCAATAAGTAATTTCTTCTATGTTTTTAGATTGAATAAAAAAGTGTTAAGTACCCTCAAGAGAATAGCAACGTGGGTCCAAGTAATTGAATTTATAATGAGATTTACCTTAATTTCATGTAAGAGAAAAAGAGTATCACGTAACTGTAATTCAAGAATATTGAAATTTAAACACAAAGAAATGTAATAGATGCAGTTTTCAAACAGTCCAAATATACTATTTGACTCATTAAATCTCCAAACACCATGCACTTTGTTTTATGTGTACTTTGTCCGATGCTAGAAGTAAGCAAATGGCCTTGATTTGTTATGGTTGTAACCTGTAATTAACCTTGATGACTTCTATGATCTTCTGTAGGTCCATTAAAATTCAATATCACTGATTACACTGGGGGCTTACCAACATTGATATATGAACCAAGCTCATGGTCAAAGGTACAAAATATAGCATGCATTGCATTGTTTAATTTTTGTTTGTGTAGTCAAAATTTTCATACAATCTTTTCCTTGTTATTATACTTTTGTTATCCTGATAATGAATGATAATGCCTTTTCAGACTGCCAACATAATATTCTTGGATGGACCTGTGGGTGCTGGCTTTTCATATGCAACAGCGCAAGAAGCTTGGGACACAACAGACACTCTTTATGCAGCACAGCTCTATGAGTTTCTAAGAAATGTGAGCGCAAATTTTAAATTAATCTAGAAGATACTATATATTTCCTTATTCTGTGCTTGGATGAAACTATTTCTCATTTCTTTAGTTAAACCATGTACAACTAAAATCAAGAGTCTTGAAACTTAATTGCACTTCTTAGTATTTTTGACAGAGACTTCTAGGGTTCAATCCCCTCACTCTCGAACTATGAACTTATACAAAACTAAAATGAACAACTAAGGAAACAAAAAAGGGTCCAAAGACATAAAAACATGGGGACAAAATAATTTTCAGTTGTCCATGGTCTAAACACCTAATTTGAAATTAGTTTTTTTTTTTTTTTTTTGGAAGAGAGGGGAAGAGGCAAGTCGAACCTGCAACACAGAGACTTGGAAGGGTAGGTGGGAGATAGGGTGAGGTAGGTGACATTGGGCTGCAAGTCAGTTAGAATATTAGTAGATTTTCATGAAGGGAAAAACATGTTACTCACATGTGTGGATCTAGACACTGCCAAAATGAACTGAACTTGCGACTTTAAGTCACAATTTTAAATAAAAAGCTTGTGTATTATATTACTTTATTGCTCAATATTTATTTATTTATATATATTTTTTGATCTATGATGCAGTGGTTGAGCATACACCCAAAGTTCTTGAACAATCCAGTCTTTCTTGGAAGTGATTCCTATGCAGGAATAATTACTCCAATTCTTGCTCAAGATATCATAAATGGTAACTTACATTTAACATTCCAGCATCCAAATGCAATAAATTTTTCCTCATTGAAACCAAGCCTATAGTAAACTCATTTTGAACCACATAAATAAATAACGTAGTTCAATTTTATTGATTTTTTCAGGCAATGAAGCAGGAGTTGAGCCCTTTGTGAATCTCAAAGTACATGATCTAACCTTAGGACTTGAATGACTTGATTTTTTTTTTTTGTTCTTCTTATCCTTTCAATTTTTTACTTCAATGAATATAATTTTCTTTAAAATAATATCAGGGATTCGTGCTTAGTTGCCCTCATACGAATACAGATCTTGAAACGAACGTAAAAATAACATTTGCTCACCGGATGGCTTTAATATCAGATACCATGTATAATGTAAGGGTTTTTATTCTCTCACATTTATATTTTCACATTCAACCTTATGTTATAAATGTGAATAGTATTTTTTCACTTTTTTAAAATTTGTACATCAGTTTATATATTGTAAATATTTGTGTAAAATAGTGGATGTACAGATGAGTAAGGGAATATTGTCTTTCATGTCTTGACTCAAGAAACTTTCTTTCTTCTTTGTTGTTGTGTATTACTTTCTATTTCAGACAGCCAAAGATAGTTGCCATGGGGATTATGCTTATCCAGACAATTCAAACTGTACAGAGGCCCTATCAGCAATAAGTCAGGTTTGTAGATTATCAGTTTTTTTGGTACTAGAACTTAGAATTTTTTTTCTCAATTCTCTGAGCAGCAAAACTGAATGATCCTTAATTTGAATACTCAGTGCATAGAGCTAATAAGTGATCAAAATATATTGGAACCCACTTGTGCTTTCTTGTCACCGAAAGCAAAAGAAATGGCAAAAGAAGAAAGAGCACGAAGGTCACTAGGAGAAAAATCAAACAATTTCATTCTACCATCAACTAGAATCGGTGACTTTTGGTGCAAAGTAAATCTCTCTCTCTCTCACTCTCTCTTGCACTTGTTAAAAATGCAAGACCATATGATAGTGCATCTAATTATATTATTTGTCACTTTATTTTGGCAGAATTTTGATTATTTGCTCTCTGACATATGGGGAAATTATAAAAGTGTTCAAGAAGCTCTTCATGTTCGACCGGTTGGTACATGCTTCATGATGAGACTATTAGGTGCAATGACATTCTAATTGGTTGAACAAATAAATCTCATGCGTTAAGGTGTTTGTATTGTGACAACAGGGAACAGTGAAAAAATTCTTTAGGTGCAATGTCACCATTGAGTACACAGTTGACACAGATGATGTTGTCCCAGTTCATAAAAACCTTACCGCCTCAGGCTTGCAAATCTTGGTGTTCAGGTTCCTATCTGGAGCTTTTCTACTGTAACTAGTTGTTTGAATTAATTACTGGTTATAGCTTATACCATAACTTTTTTTTTTGAATAGAATGCATTAACTGAACTATATAAAAATTTCAAATGATCAATGCTACACATACAATATCTTCCATTTCAAATGATCAATGCTACACATACAATATCTTCCATAATTTATGACTTTGGTTTATTATTGACACTATTTTATTGTCTACCATTTAAGACTTTTCATGCCCTTTCTCAAAAAAAATATAAAATAAATAAATAAATAATAATAATAATTTATGACTTTCCATGCCAGATGCCACCACATTAATTGTAAAAAATTTTGAGAAATGAATTGTGACTCTAAGACTTGTTTCTCAAAAAAAAAATAAATAAATAAATAAGACATTGATTTCGAATATAGAACATTAATATAGTTTTTTGTTGTAGGACTTGCAAAGTTAATTAAACTTGTGTATGGATTAAAAGTACAGTCACCAAAAAAAAATTCACTTGCACTATAAAATTTGTACCAAATCTATGTGCCTAATAATTAAAAATATTGCACTCTCTCTCTCTCTGCAGTGGTGATCATGACATGGTTATTCCTCATATCGGTATTGAACAATGGATACTTGCTCTAGATCTAACAATTGATACTGATTGGCGACCGTGGTTTGTCGATGGTCAAGTTGCAGGGTGAGTTTTAATATATCAAATATTAGCTTCTTCTTTTTTTTTCTATATTTTTGTTGTTTACAATTGTTTTATATATCTAATAATGTGCATTATCATGCATCTAGGTACACAAGGAAATATACAGATGATGGGTACCGTTTGACATATGCAACTCTAAAGGCAAGGAAAAAAAAATTCTTAACTCAAATTTTCACTTCATTGGTCCAAACAATTTAATAAATTGTAGATAAATATTCATTATTGTTATTTTAAAGTTTTGCAGGGATCTGGACATTCGCCGCCAGAGTATAAACGTAGGGAATGTTATGATATGTTCCACAGATGGATCCACTATTATCCTCTGTAGTTTTTTCTTTATCTTTTTATTTCTTATATTTAGGCAAAATTTTTGTATGTAGTTTAATAATTGAAATTCGAGTTGATGTGACAATTGTTTCCAACAATGCAATCCTTGTTTTGTATTGTTATCTTGTATGCGGTATTTGAACCTTTTGATTTAAGAATGAACCATAATGAAAAAGAACTAAGTCATTAGTTTCTAGTGATTTTACAAATGCTCTTTAGCCTCTTCTGTATTTTTCTCTGTGTTAGGACATATGTGAATCACATTAAGAACATATTTCATTTAGAATTAGCTAATCCTTTAACAAAACGCACTTTACTTATAATTGGGTAGATCTAGGATGTGTTTAATACTTCAAGGAACAAGAGTTCACGTCCAAGTATTGAAACCATGCAAATCTGTCCAAGAATCAAGTGTAAAAGTGCTTTTTTTTAAAGCTCGACAGCTAGCTCGACAAATGGCATCTATCGAGGTTTAAAAGGCAGTTTTAGCCTGATGCTCGACAGCTTCTCGATAGATAACCTATCTATCAAGATTTACGAAAATCAGTTTTTCAGATATGATTTCACACATATCCGTGTATACATTTTTAGGCTTTCTTTTCTCACAACCCTAAACATATATAAGGATTATTTTAAGGGTTGTCTCTGTGGATGAAACTTGATGCAAAGGTTTTGTTCAAGCAAATTGTAACTGGAGACAGAATTTGCCCTAGTTCATCTTTCTCTTGAAGAAGTTGCTACGTTTGTACGCCATAGGGTTTTGTAACCAATGAGCTTTATGATCTTCATCATGTTGATGAACTGAAAAACTTTGCAGCCAACATCCTTCTCAAGTTGTTGTGTCAGTCATGTACTTGGATTCGTGCAAAGGAGTAAGCCACGTACTAGGATCCGAGCATCGATTGGTTAGTCACATACTAGGAGCCGTGCATTGAAAATGAGAGATTGTCACTACAGAACAAGTCCAATTGTGTATTGAGGTAAGGGTTCAACTACAGGTTGGTATAAGGTACTAGGATTCCTTTACTTGTAATAGCTTGTTGTGATAGTAGTAGATTCTCGGGAGTGGTGACCTTAAAATCACCTGGTGAGGTTTTTGTCTTGGAGGTTTTCCCCATTCGTAAACAAATCACCGTGTCAACTTTATTTTCAACTTCATTTAACTTAGTTGGTGATTTGTTTGTGCTACCACGTGTATTGCATGTTAATTGAATTAATTAATTAACTTGGCTAATTCATCACAAGGGGTCAATACATTCTTGGTCTATCACTCTGAAACTCAATTGATTTCAGTTCAATTGTAAACACGGTGTCTTTGTAAATAATCTATAGTTTCTCCATTAGTCTGGTTATGGTTCCGACTGCCGACTCACTTTTAGATTTGCTACTCTCTCTTTTATATTTGGGTAAACTATGTATCTAGTCTATATCCATTAAACCATATTTCATTTTAGTCCCTAGAATTTCAATTGTATCAAGTTGGTCCCTAAAAAACCACTAACCAAAACCACCCTTGAAGTTTTGGTCTCCCTTGTTAGCAAATCCATTAACTCACCCATGATTCACCTAATTTGGATAAGTCTTGACTCAACCAAAATAAACATTTGGGTTAAATGTGTAAAGACCCATTGGGTAATCTAGTTAAATGAGTCTTAATGGATAAACTCACTAAGTAGTTAATGGCAAAGACAAATTTCAGTTTAGGGGGAAGATTGAAAAAGAATACTAAAGACAAAATTAAATTCAAAAATATTAATTGGTAATAATAACAAGGAAATTTGTAACTAAAAGTATATATTTCATATTATTAAAACAACGAAACAAAAATAATTAATCATAGTTACTAACATTCAAAGTGGGAAATTAATTTGATTGCTTAAAATAAATCAATGTCAAAAAATAACTATGAGACCTACTAATTGAATTGTCATACAATAATGCATACACCACCTTTTCACAATTGTTAAAATAGTGGACTATGAATTGAGAAGGAAATAAAGTAGTGGGTTCATGAATGTAAGTTATTCACCACTCACAGTTAACTATTTTCTCAATTGTAAAATTCATTGTGAAAAAAATTGTGTTTGTTTACTTGTTCTTTGTGTCTTTGACTTGGTCATGTTCTTGTTGACATCCAAGCACTTCTTGCCAATCTCCATTGGTTCTCTGTCTCTAGTGTTCTCTATTATACCAGCTCTGTGGCTCATGCTTTAGCTTGCTATGCTAGACATATTTCTTCTTATGTTTTTTGAGTTGACAACTCTCCTCCCATTGCTATGGAAGCATTGTATTTCGATTTGGGTCAATTACGGTTATAAATGATAATTTGGTTTGGTATAACAAAAAAGTTTCAAATTAAATCTATAAGTTTAAAAAAGTTACAAATTAAGTCGTACAGTTTTTTTTAATCTCAAATTAAATCCTTAAAATTTCAAAAAGTTTTAAGTTTAAATTCATATGATTTTATAATTCAAGGTTCAAGTTTGAAACTAAAGAAATCTCTTGAATTTTAGGGTTTAATTTGAAACTTTAAAAAATACTAGGTTTAATTTGAAACCATATTTAAATATAGGATTCAAAACATGATCTATTCGTTTTCTCAACAAAAAAAAAAAAATAATAATAATAATAACAACAACAATAATAATAATAATAATCTATCCTTGGTCCCCCCGACCTCCCAAGGCATACACTGATACACTGAGACACATACCAAAAATGGGAAAAAATCCAATGGTACAAAACAATCTGTCTCTACCACGTATATGATATACCTCTCTTGTAACTCCAAACTCATCAACATTTCATCAAACGTTCTTGAGCTCTACTCAGTTGTCATTCTCCTAACCTTCTATATAAAAGAAGACTAACATCATAGCTTAAGTGGGAAGCTTGAAACCTGGTTATTGTACCTTGACAATGTCATCCAAAGCAATTTCAGCATGCTTGTATGTGCTGCTTCTACCGCTTGTATCAGCTGGCACTGCAGTCCCACACTGGATTGTCAAGACTCTTCCAGAATATCATGGCGAATTGCCCTTTAAACTTGAAACTGGGTATGCGTTACTAGTTTCTGCAGTTAAGACTGTACTTTATTTATTTTCTAAAGAAATTATAGAGCACGGGTTAATTGATTGGTGATGATGTTGATGAGAATTTGTATATAGACACATTAGTGTTGGTGAAGTGGAATTCTTCTACTATTTTGTCGAGTTGGAAGGGAACCAAGTGTAGGAAATATTTTAGTGAATAAACAAGTTCTGATACAACAAATAATATCCTAAATAATTAGCAAGAATATAAAATAAAAATAGTTTAGAACAATCTTACAATGCTATAGAATCATGTGGCGAAAGTGTTGTCCTTAAAGGTTGATTCATACCAACCGGAATAAAACTCAGTACGATGAGTTCTCTTGGCCAAACAAACCCCTAGGATTAGACTATAACATAAACTTTTGTAATGATCACACTTCCACTTACGAAGGTTTCAGAACAACCCTCTATTTCCTTTCCTTAGAACAAATATAAATTGTAGAAAAATATATGGGAGAGACATATGATAGGATTGTGTATATAGAGCAGTAAAATATAAAACAATAAAATATGACTTATAAGAAGGGTGTAATGATGGATATTATATAGGCTATTCATGACAATAATGTCTATACTTATTGGTTACTAATAACCCGTAAAAGCCCAACGGCTATATTATCCATTATTGTCCAACGGCTATTTTTATTATAATTACCCAATAGCTGTTTTACTCATAAATTTCCAACGGCTAGAAATTAAATAAATAATTAAAGTGTTTGGAACACATACCCACACCAATAATCCCCCACAAGTTACAAACACAAAATAGGAAAGGCAAGCAACTAAAGAAAGCATGCATCAATATGGTACAAAAAGGTTTTAACCATACTTAGGATAAATTAGTCGCTAACCCGTGCAATGCATAGGATAGTTAAATAAATATTTAATAAATCAACCTCACATTAAAAGAAAAGGCTAGTTAAATAAATATTTAGTTAATCAACCTCACATTAAAAGAAAAAGCTAAAAGAATCAAGGAAAGGCTTATTTGCCCACCAAGAAAAGGGAAAAAAAAAAAAAAAAAAAGGACATTGAAAAAAGAAAGAAAGAAAGAAATTTTTTTTTTTTTAGAAAATAATGTTGAAAACTAAAGCAACATTAAGACAATGGGAAATCTATTTGCAAAGGATTGCAACCTTTGTATGTTTACTTGGCTCAAGGTCAAAATCCAAATTCAATTTTGAATCAATGAAAACATACTTCATATTAATTGTAAATTAGTCTCACTACATAAATTCACTTTTCGCTCTAATGTATTTTGTAGATCAAATACTGTCAAAAGAATTCCAATAAACACTATTGCCACATCTATATTTGTTGTAGGAATTTAATTTACATAGAAGCCAATAGCAACTGCAATAGCTATCACGGTTGCTCAATGCTATGACAATCTAGATCCAAACATTCTCCTTCTAGAATCTCATCTCTTTTCTTTAAACCTGCACATCAAGCTTTGTGAACATGCATCCCCCTCATCTTCATGGAAGAACAAAAGAAAATGAAGTTGATAGCTGTATATTTATTGGCTGCTTTGCAAAGTAACACCACTCCTTCAACTAATGATGTAAGTGTAGCTGATACATAATAATCACCAAAAGCAATGGTGAAATGGTGAAATTGACCAAAACATCAATTACAGATCTGAAAATAACATATATACATATACCATGTAAGAGGTTAATGCTCACTGATATTTATCCACAAACCCACATGAAAAAAAAAAAAAAAAGACAACAACAACAACAAAAATACACTTTACAAATTAATGCCAAGTGCATGTTCTTCCCAAATGATCTCTTAGGCAAACCCCTTTTATGTTGACCACAGACTAACCCAATTTCCTAAATCAAAACCAATCCACCACAATATCAAAACCTAAGTCATATTTAAAATCCAAATTTTAAAAAGGGAAACAAAACCTTACCAGTTGATGTATATAGAGGGTTGTATATAGAAATGGACCCAAATTAGGGTTTCAACCACTATAAAACCAATTCTAATTCAAAACCAAATCTACTACAATTACATACAATGCATTTAGTGAGTCATTGTGGTGTAATGCATGGACTTGTTTGATAAAAAATGTGAAAGTATCTATGTGAAATTGGGGGAAGGAGAAATAAATTGAAATCAATGGGATAATGTTACTATATTATTGTCTTGGACACCTGCCATGCTTGGTTAGTTAACAGTCAATAGCATTTTTTGTTTTAATGTAGGATGAGAGCACGGGTGGTATTTCAGTGTGTTAGCAATTCCTATGACAACCAAAACCAAGAGACACAAACCATGAAGTTGACTTATAATAATGCAAGTAAATTATAAAATTCTAAATAAATAAATAAATCAAGAAAGAGTGAGATTTTTTTTCAAACAGGCGATGTACATGTCCTAAATGGGAATGAAAAGATTCTTTGTAGTACACCTAGCACACCGTGGTGTACAAGTTCCAAATGGGAATAAAAACAGTCTTTTCATTCCCATTTAACACATTTTATTTTTGATATTGCTAGGTGTACTGGAAGCGTGTTAGAACATGTTTCAATTCCCATTTAACTCATTTTGTTCTCTTCTTTTTCTTTTTTTTCTTTTTTTTTTCCTTTTTTTGCTCATTAGTCGGCCTAACAAATGCTATTTGACAACAATTGTCACACTTTCATACAAACTGACATCTATAACAACTAAACCAAGTTCATGGACTATATCAGTTGAATAGATCATGAGAAAAAAAAATTTAATCAAACAATTAGTCAACAGCAACATAAATCTATAATACAAAGAGCTAGAAATTCCCAATTCAATATAATTGAAGAAAGAAAACCTTGGATTTGAAGTGCAACCGCTGGTCATGGAGGACTCATACTCAAGCTTGCAGGAATTAGTGGGACCAAATCATGCTCTGATAAAGTTTTCGGAGACATATTTGAAGGCTTCTTAGAAGGGCTGACAGATACAAATTTGAGTAAAGCAACAGTCCCTAAGTGGCACCAGATGACCTGCAAAAAACAATGAAACCATTCAAACGAAACCCAAATAACTCAACATATCAAAGTATTTAGCCTTTAGAGAGAGAGAGAGTAAGTAACAATTAGATAGCAAGGACCCAAGGTCTCACACAAACCCAATAGGCAAACACAAATTGAATATACCAATATGAATATGTATGTAGAGCTTACATAGGTCAATCCCACATACATATAAAGATGTGTTCAATACATCTATTCCATAAGAAAATTTTAGACAAAACCTAGCATTATAAGGTGATATCCAAAGCATTTTACGCTACATATATTCAAATAAAAATAATTTTATGTAGTGAAGTCATAGGTTGCAGCATTATTTTCAGCCTTTTAAAATGATTGCTTAAATAAAAGCACTACATTTAAAAAGAAAACCAAAATTCCAAAGAACTTATCAATAAAAATCATTGCTCTTAACCAAAATTCTAAACACTTACAGTTCTCTATTAACAAAATTATAAATCACAGTTCTAGTTGGGAGTTGCAATACAAATTCTCACCAACGGTAACTGCTGTAATTCAAAGATAACCCAAAAAATCAACTTATAGCAACTAATAACCTAAAATACTAAACTTAACAGCATAATAACATATAAAGAGAGCAATAAAAAATTACAGACTTTTTCAACCAATCCAAACATATTCTAATTTTTACCAATCCAAAATAGAAGACTTTCAGAAAGCAAATGTAAAATTTTTACCAAGCCTTTAATCTACACTGATTCTAATTTCATTGAGACATTTTATCAAACACTTAGGGTTGGCCTATTTTCACAAAGGATACCAATTCTTATATCACTCTTTCAACCATTATACCAATAAAAACATGTGCGCGCGCGCGCGCAAGAGAGAGACAGAGAGACAGAGAAAATATCATGTTCACAACAGTGAATCTGAACATTAACAAAGAAAACTCATAGTTCACCAACGTATCTAAAAAAACCCTTCATAACTGATTGTTCTTCCATTTACTTTTGCTTCACTATTTTTTTCCTCAACACCCAAACATATGCTCAATTAAAATTTTGAGAATATAATCCAACATGTCAAACCCAGAAAAGTTCATGAATTGGTGGGTAAACAATCTTTTCTCAGTAATAAGTTGCAACTCCATTAAGCCTTTACAACGGAACTTTAAACAAAGGAATAAACGTAACATGTGGCTTTTTGAAAGGCCACACATTTATTAACAGCTTTTACTTATCAATACAAAGGCAGGGAAAGAAACAATTTTGTGGTATAAAAACACAAGTCCTCAAGCAAAGCCTAAAGCCTCTTGGCTGGTAATTTCTAACAAAATGAAATAACCTCAACATGCATAAAAAAATTCAACACCTAAAATAATAGAGCAACCATTAGTCAACTCAACAAATCAACTAAGCCTTAATTGTAATTGCAAGCTGACTTCATAGTGTAAAGATTACAAACACAAAAAATAAAACAATTTATGCTAGTACAATTTATGCAATACTAATGTATAATAAATTATGAAAAGGCAACAAACAACAAAATTAAAACTTCCAATGTTTAAAACCTTACATGACATAGAAGCATTAACTTGATTTCTTTTCACTTTGTTGCAAAATATGAAACAACAAATACCAAACCACATAACTATTTATACCAAAAAAATCACAAACTTGGTCATCCATAAAAATTAAAAATAAATTTGGGTATCCCAAATTCATCAACAACACGAAATTTAAACTCTAATCAACCACCAATTTATCCAAACCTATTGCATCTGAAATTTAACTGCTACATACAATCCAAAAGAAACCAATACCGAAAAACCCCATTCTTTGCTTCATCTCTATGTAGGGTTGTAGGTGTCTTCGATTGTGAAATTCTTTTCATTTTTCTTCATCATTCAACCTTAAACAGAACCAATAACCCAAATACCTAAATCAAAGACAATCAACCCAAAAAAAAAAAAAAAAAAACTTAAATACTCTTGGTGGTAGACTAAAATAAAAATTTCAGCTTATAGATATTTACAAACGATGTGAACTTCACATTAGAATCTTTGTTTTCCCCAAAAGAAAATACATCTTTTCTAAGCACAACTCATTTTGGAATAAAAGTAAACCACAATCAAGTGAACAAATCAGAAGTTCTCAAAGCTTTAAGTCAAGGCAGTTAAAAACTAAAAATTGAGTTCAGAAAATATCATGTCCCAAATCATTTCATTAAGCAATACATTGGAGCCAACCACACAAACACAGAAACCTAGTCACAGAATACAAAACCGATAGAACAATATGAAACACATAGCATTAATTTTAGTGAAGCTTAAATACATACATAGTATGTACACATATACACACAAACAGAACACAAATATACATACAGATCAAACAAACTCAAAAGTAAAATCAACTCAACAGATCAAATGAGTAGTGAAGACCTATGAAGCACTGGTGCGTTTCCGGATTTGGGTGCGGGTGCAGGACTCGGCAATTTTTGAAAAAGTTGGGTGTGGGTGCAGGTGCGGCAATTAAAAAATTATTAAAAATATTTTTATTTATATTTACTATATATTTTTACTATTAAAATATTATTAAAAAACACATTACTATGCATTGATTCACAAAACAAAGAAAGAAGAAGGCAAGAAACACAAAATAAGCAACAAATATTCAAAATAAAATTAAGGAAGGACAAATTTAGGATGTTTAGGCCTCATCCAAAGCCGATTTCGGCTGTTCCGGCGTGATTCAAGGCAGATTTTGGCCTGTTTTGGCCATTTCGGTATGTTTCGGATGTTTCGGTCGTCAGCCGATTCGACTGATACGGCTTGATTTTGGTTGAATCTACTCGGTTAGGCACAAATCGAGCCAAGTCGGCGCAAATCCGTGAAAAAAAGAAGAAGAAGAAGAAGAAGCTCAAACGCGGCACTGACGCGCGAGCAACCGCATCGGACACTGTGTCCCACGTCGAACTCCAGTGTAGCACCCTACCAGCCGTGTCTATGCTTCATAGGTGAAGACCAAACGGTTCATCGAAAAAATCCAACAACAAAAAAAATGATCAAATCAGAATCAAGCAGATCAGTAACTGAACAATACGAAACCTTAGTTAAATTTCTAGTCCACTGAAAATCCATAGAGATTTTACTCAATTCAACAAATAGTTATACAGATTTGAACACACACACACACACACACACACAAAAAGTCGAAGTACTCAGCATTAATCAATTGCTAATTAATCAAATCGAACCCTAGGTTCGGTAAAGAAAAAAAAAATCAACTTTATGCAATTTTGATAGAAAATCTCAAAAAATAAGAAATAGAAGAAGAAGAAGAAGAAAATGAACCCTAATTTTCTAAAACAAAGTTCTAATTCAACCATTTGATGCAATCTGTATATTTTTTAATGAAAAAAAAAAAGCAAACAATTTCAAATCCGATGTGAAATCATATAGATTACCAGAAAATACGCCGAAATCAGCTAAGAGCGAGCAAAGCAAGTTGAGATAAAGCTTTAAACTGAGCAAATGAGCAAATGGGGATGGCTTGTAAGGGAGAGGTTTGAGAAATAAAGAGAGAAAGGGGAAACAGAAGGACCATAGACAAAGCAGAGAGAGAGCTCGAAGGTTAGGGTTTTGGGTTTTAAGCATGCGTATAGGTTTTTTTTTGAGAAGGGAATGCATATATAGGTTAGAGAGAGTTTTGAGTCGCAAAAAAGACTGGATAAAAATAAAATAAATTTTTTTAAAAATATAAATAAATAAATAAATAAATACTAACGTGGAAAATATTGGGAGTTTCAAAGGTTTCGGTTTTATATATATATTGATAAGTAGGAACTAAAAGACAACGGTGGAGTTAAAACTAATTTAACCAAGCCATTAGTAATCCAATCTTACCACCCACGTTACTTTCTTTACCAAGGTTGTTCTTAAGTGGGTTGGCGCCTTATCCAGGCCATGTGCCACTAAGTTTCTTGAGAGCTCTAGAGACATACCCAGAAAGTCTCATAGGAAGCGGCACAACTTCTACTCACACATAGGTGGCATCTATTTGTATAACATCTAAGAGAAATGCATAAATGACCATCTCACCACTAAAGCCCGCTAATCATGTATAACATTTGTGTGCTTCCGCTACCGATCGGTAGTGAAAAAACCGCCGCCGCCATGCCTTTGTCCGACCACCCGCCGTGGCGATGCTCCAACGCGCACGGGGCCCCAGTGGAGGGCCCTTCTCGATAATGGTTGTGTGTGTTTGTGCGGAGCTTCGAGTGCTCTCTCTCTTGGTGGAGGAAGGTAGGTCTACCTTTGGCATTATAGTAGGAATCTGGGCCGAATTTTAAGGGATTACCAAAGGTGAGTGAAGTCACCACCAATTATTGGGTTTTTCTAAGGTGTAATTGGTCACCTTTTTCTAGTTGATTTTATTACCAATCCTAGGCTAATACAAATGTCATTTTTCCTAATCTAAAGTGGATTGCAAAAAATCTTAATTCTTAAGTCCAGAAGTTTACAAGTGGAGAAGGTGTTAGGTACCCACAAAAAGATGAGAAGCTAACAGTTTACAACTTTACATTAAGCGACATGACATTTGGAATTGGAGTCAGAATCCAAAACCTTATGGTAGGAAACATGTAAATGTTCAATTTCAATGTATAAAAATTTTAAGTCATAAATTTTTCATGGTTGTTTGTAGTTGTTCCTCTGAATGATTATTTAATTTAAAGTTTTCTTTCATTCTTTTCTTCTAGGTTTGGTAAGGTTTGGGAAGAATCGTTCACTTTTCCAAAAAAGGCCTGGGAGGAGTTGTAGACTTTGTTGGATGAATTATGTGGAAACTTTTGGAAATAAGGGGAAACTATACTCAAGCTTTATAAAGCTTTATTCATATGAAAACTATTTTATCAAATTTAGTTTGTTAAATTCTGATTAAGATGAATGGATAATTCAAAACAATTACACTTATTTTTTATTTGTTCCATTTAAATGTTGTTACACACAATATATTTATATATTGATTGCTGCATCATTATTATGTGATAAAAGTCTTTCCATGTATCATTTGGCTGCCACATCTATTAAACCTTAAAACTTAATACCACATGCAGAACATGTATAAACTTCAACATCATTGATGTGCCAGTGGTGATTAAAGCTTGCAAGGCGTTCCATAATTATTATGAAGTTAGCAAAAAACTTGGTAAAATTGTTGATGTCTGTTTAGGTTTTGTGCAAACGTGATTTTTACTTAATTCCACTTGCTGAAAACTCACTTCAAATTGTTGATGTATAGGATCAAAATAAAGGAGGAGCATACTTGGGTCAAAACTATCCGATGGAATGCCCTCATGATAGCTCTTGCAGTTGCTATTGGCTTGCAAGAATGAATGGGAGGACTGCCTTTGTTATTGTAGTGGTTCATCTTGAATCGGCTCGAGTTTTCACTTTTTATTTTATTTTTCAAATATTATTAAAACTATTATAGTTCATGTAAAATTAAAAAGTTTTAATGTATAAACTATACTTTCATAAAATTTTTCTGCATCGCATGAGTTAGTGACTAGTCTAATCTAATCTACTCCTCTCCTATAATTAAAGAGGTGTTCCCACGTTAGGAAAAATGGCCATCTAAAATTTTGCCATGTTTAAATTAAAAAGCAATAAATAATGTTGTTTTCCAAACTTAGCACCGCTTGATATTCTTTGTGTAAGAAAAAACACATGCGATACAAAGGCGATGAGGCATGGGGCGCCAAGAGAAAGAGAGGAATATCTAAGTCCGCCCATTGTACGTTACAATCAAAAGGGAAAGAGAGAAGAGTTCGTCAAAATGATACACCGAACAACAAAAACAATCTCCACCACCGTCCGTTCCCTTGCCAGATTTAGAACACCAGATTGTCGATATCGACACCGACGAAGGTACATTTTTTTCCTCAATTTTGTAGGTTTGGGTATAAAACGTTACTTTTAATTGAGTTTTTTTGTTGGGTAGGTTTAGATTTGATTCGTTTTTGTTTTGGGTTTTTGGATTCTCTATTAAAATGTTTGTTTTCTCAATTTTAGATATTTGCTTTTGTTTTGTTTTTGTTAGTTTTTTTAGATTACAGAAATCACTAAAAATATTGATTTTAGTTTGGGTACTTCTGTTTCTAATCTTAAGGAAATCGTTGAGATTAAATAAGTATAGGATTGAATGTTGCATTGATATTTATTTTAGGTTTTTTTGCCGTATGAAAAACTTGATTCCATTATGAAAAAAAAATGGAGTTATGTGCTTGACATCATTCGTATGATTTTATATCCTTAGATTAAATGAATATATATATATATATATATATATATATATATATATATATATATATATATATATAGATTCATGTGCGGATATATAAACTATTGTTTTCTAACTATTGGTTTTTGATACCATTTCATGATTATATGGGTTAGATTTTGTTTTACCTAAGGTCTTTGGGTTAGAATTGATTTTGTTTTGGGTATTTGGTTTAGATTTGATTCTTTTTGGGATTATTGTTTTTTGGTAAAAGAGATTGAAATGGTGTTGCCTCGCACCAAACTGTTCATCTTCTACTATGTAGAAATCTCCCTTTGAAGATACTTGCAGCCAATCACAGGTTCTTTACAAATACAATTTCTTTGTTTTCAGTAAACTAAAATATTTGAATGGCTAAAATAGATAGGAATAGGTCCAGTGACTAAGGGTGGAGCAGCATCCGTTAATCAACTCCAATCTTTGGGAGGGAATTCATGAGTGGTAGTCATTAAGAAGTGTAGCAATTTAAAAATGAATATTTGATGTGAGATTCAATTTTGATGTATATTTGTGTTGTTAGTTAATTGCTCTCTTCTTGCATTTAGTATTAGCATCTTTCTATGATTTCACTTCTACTTGAGTTAGATTGGATTGGTGTTTAGTGATCTTCTTCAACCTAACTTAGAAAAGTCTTTTAATAATAATATTAAAACATATTTATTTCTGCTTCTCCTACATCTTCATGCCATCTTTTCCCTGAAAAACACAAAACACGAACTGACCTCTGACTCCTGGGTTATTGGTGCCAATGTTGTTGAATAGTAGTTAACCTCCTTGCTTCTAAAATTCGTATTCCTTTTAAGTTTGACGTTAATTATGATTGAATTATAGCCAAAGCTGACAATTTTTTTAACTGCATTATTAGTCTATTGAGGAAAATGACTTAGACATGGCTATTTTGGTTTGACTGATTTTGATTTAGAATTGGTTTGAGGGAGAGGGTGAACCTATTTATTTAAATTAGTAAGTTTTATTTAAAATGAGGTATGACTTTGATTTGTATTAGTCTGTATCTGTCAATCATATCTATGTTCACTCAGAGTAAGACGAGTCATTGAAGTGGGATGATGTAAATTGAATAATGAATTAAGCAGTTATGTTAGTGCAAATACTTTCTTTGTTTAATTAAAGCGGTTCACATGCAATTTTGTTTTGTTTCTTCTACTGCCTTTTGTTTATTTATTGTTAAAATACTTTTTTTGTTTTCATAATTATAATTGTTTGTTCAATGTTGTTCAAGATCATCTTTTGTAAGAGCTGAATCTACCTTCACCAAAATGTATAATTATTGTCTAAATTTGTTGGATTCTTCTTCATATGCAAAGTTTATGGTTCTTTGTTTTGATGTTTTGGTGTATTTCTTTCCTAATTGTTTAATTGCACATTTGTTAGTAGAATAGTGACTACATTTATCTGTAAGTTCGTGGAATTAAGTTAAAGCACTAAAGTCTCAAAAATGGAATAGACATGATCAAATCATATTTTATGTAATTGCATGTGTTATGATACTGGATTTAAAACTTAGAAGTTGGCATATACAATTTACCTTTGGCTATTGGTTGTTACTGTGATTTAGAATGGGTGAAAATATATACTAAGTTTACTTATTCATAAAATTCATTGGTCATATGACATTGAACTATTATGTTTTATTTACAAAATATTTGAAGATAAAAGCATTATCATACAAAATTGGTTGAGAACTTATTAGCATTTTTGAGTCTGTACTGCTTGGTTGTGGCCAAAGCTAATCAGATTTACGCCCAGGCTTAATGATTGACATTAGGAAAGAAAGAAGGGAAAATTGATGGTTTTTGTGATTGTAATCTTTTCCGGTAATGAGATTAACCCCCTTTGAGAGAGTTAGAAAGATGAGGAAAAAAAAAAAAAAAGGACACCATTGGAGAACTCTGAGACGCCAAAGAAGAAAACATAGGCAATGGGTTTTTAGCTTGCTATCTATTGGTCTTCCTTAGCCCATGCCGAAAAGCTGTGTGTTTATCCCCTTTCTTCATTTCAATCAATTTGCTTTCCTTCTCTTTATGTTTACATTTCTGTTCCTTTACACTTTTAAATTTTATTTTCCTATGCTAGAAATTTGCATATTTATTTAATATATTTTCTGAATAACTTTTTGTTATTCAAATTTAATCTTCTCTACTCATGCAACACGGTAAATTCTCTGTGTCCTCCACTACCAATTGAATTTGGTACTGTTCTATATTATTGCTTTAGTTAATGTTTCCATTGCTACATTGGAATTTGGAGCATGGTCTAATCAAGGCGAATAAAGGTGTAATGGGGTTGAAATAAGTTGTATATACTTAATATGTACATGCATGATATTTGGTGGTTGAGTTGCATTGCTTTATTGTGTGTTTTCTCTTATTGCATACATGGCAGTTGATAACGAATTTGTAATGCAAGGTATATACATATACGTCCACTTTTATCTAATCTTGGCCTTATTTAAGTTTTAACTTTGAAATGAATTTTTGTTTCATATTAATAATCAAATTCTACATTGATTTGTTCATTTTTGTGTTGGTATTTTCATGTTATATGCAAAGCAAAAACTGATAATTCGATGTAATTATGGACACACCGAGTGCACATAAATCGTTTGTTCTTACTAAAACAACAACATCAACCAAGCATTAGTCCCAAAATTTTGGGTTGGCTATGGACTAAGAAATATGGACATGGACCACACAGTGATATGTCGATTCTTTAAAAAAATTAAGACATGATACATTGGGGATATAGTGATTAAATCAATTAATATATTTAGGTGTATTTTATCTTTATTTTAAGTGTAGGGATTTTGGAGTGCTCATGTCTGCCATTCTAAATTGTTTGTCTTAATTTTTTTTTCCTAATTTTGAATTGATGCCATGTGTTATAGTGATGCAAGGGCTCAAGTTGATGATGAAGATACAACAATGATGAACATTATCAGGTTTGATGATTAGGTCACCATTAAAATCGTAAACTAGACGATGATGGTGAATCCCTTATCCACATCTCTCATTGTTTAGGTTTTTCTTATTCACTTTCAATTTAAAAAAAAAATTTACTTAAATCTTTGAAGAAACATTCAATGCTTTTTGCTAAATTTTGAAGAAACATTCAATGCTTTTTGCAACAGGAATCAACTATGCTGATATGACAAATTAGCTTTGGCGTCATCGGCTCCATTTGACAAATCAGTACCTAGCGGCTCTATAAAGAAGAAGTCCAAGTGATCACTGCCATGTTCATGCAATACAAAAAACACCATTGTTTATGCCAAAAAGGGTATGATCAATGTGAAAATTTTACATGCTTTTAATACTGTTGGAATAATGGACAGTGATTCAGGCTTGAAATATGTTTATGAGAATTTCTATTTACATCATGTGAAGAAAGTAATTTGTACAAGGAAAAGCTATAAAGTAAATGCATAATATATTCCTAAGGTAATTGCAAAGAACAAAGTCAGACATTGAGCGTGATATTAGGGGGCAATCTGTCATGCTTTATCTGTGGTAAATTAGCTTCTTGATTTAAGCATTGAGACTGAGAATTGGACTTCTGTTTGTTGCCATATTGGAATTGAGGCATGGGCTGCAAGTGTGCTTCATTACTTAACATACATCTTCCTTCTTCTAATTTATTTGTGATATTGGAATTGCCAATTATGTTGCTCCTTAAATGTTTTTGGATTGACGTTGTTATACATTTTTTTTATATCTTTTTTAGGATTAAATTAATTTTGATCTTCCAAGTGGTTTGTTCTTTAAAATGGAATTAAATATTCAATGATTGAAGTGTGTGTATGGGGCACTCTCACTTGATTATTTAGCAAAAAGAATGTGGGTCTTACTAAACTTTATTCAATGTGAGTTTAATCTTTGTGCAATTAGGGTCAAAGACTTATCATCTGTGCAAAATGAACAATGTTGTATATCGAATCATTGAGATGAAAAATATAGCATTTTTATTTTTATTCAATATTGTCTAATAGTTGCTTCTTCTTTTCTCTAGTAATATATTTAAACAATAATTCAATAAGTGGTGGCATAGCTAACTAAATGGAAACTAAGAGATTTTATTAATTGTTCAATTTCTTATTGGGGTGGACCTCTCTGTTGCTGCATTTGGAAGGAGAAGCAAACATTTTTTTTAATTGATCATATTTTATTTGAGAAGATGTCTAATAGAATGTTGTCTCTATGTAGTGCTTTTGGAAGGAGAGAAAAGCTAGGAAACAGAGTTTGCAACAACATTGAAACAAATGAAAATTTTTCCTATTCTCAAGCAAATCATGGTCCTCATGGAAGCTTCAAAGTCTAAGAAAGGCAAATGGATTGGTATTTCATTTTAGTGTAAGAATTTGAAGAAGTTCCAATATGTTCATGGGCTGTCAAAGTTGAAAAGTGCATAGGAAGACTACTGCTATGTTGTTATCTTTGAGGGTTCTCCCTATCAAAGTCATGAGAGAATTTGTAGAGCAAGCGTCTTTATTTTTTATTCTATATATATATATATTTTTTGGACTTAGGTTTCATGTAAGGTATTTATTTTGTCTAATAGGTGTTTTTTGTACTCCCCTTGGCATATTTTCAAATTGGTACAAACTGTTGAAACATAAACTATATAGGACCTATAATACTTTTCAAAGTTGTTGTGTCAAGGCCTTAGGCCTACACTTGGCATCAATTTGGTGGGCATCAGGTGTTTGTTGAAAGTTGTGAGTATTGGCACTTGGCAGCTAAGTGGTTTGTAAATGTTGTAAGTGGAACCTAAGTTTAATTAAGCACCGTGGTCTGCTCTTTTGGTTCTTTGGGCATCTCTTCAAGTTTTAATCCTTTGTTGACACGCTCTTGCACTTTTGTTCTTAAGAGATGGTTTGCCTTTGCCTCTCTTTCTATATTGCATTCTGTAGGAATTTTGTTTCATTCATGATTTCTCCGTCTCCATCTAAACGATTTTTAGTTTTGATATTTGGCTCAAATGGTTATGATTGGTAGGAATAATTGTATTTGGTGAGTGATTAGTTTCTCAGATCTTATTGTCAAATTAGATGCATTTATATTTTATGGTGATGACCTTAGTATTTCATTTTGAGTTTTGATTCCAGGAGTCATGTGGAGAAAACAAAGTATTTGAAGTAGTTGAGGTCTCAAAGGATATACATGATTCTAAAGACAATTTACCATCTATCAATTTCAATGTCAAAATTCTAGACTGCAAGTATAGGTGCACAATCCAAACTCCGTATGAGTAACAATGATTGTAGTTTGTGAACCAAATATGTTGTGAGAGATTGTAATAGAACTTGAAATTTCACTTTTAAACTTTAATTACAAATCCATTTTTGGTCCATTTTATTGGTTTCTTTTTATTTTAAACTATTTATGTTAATAATATTATACTCAATCCATCTTTATTTAATCATCCTATTGTTTGAGACTTCCTGTTATAGAAAGCGCACAAATTTGAAATTCATATTTAAATTTAAGACCCATGATAGGAAAACATTATATTGGTTTAACTAATCATTAGCTTTTAGCTTTATCAATTGAGTTCTTAAAACAAAATAGTATTTTTCACTACAAGAAATAGCTTTTTTTTTTTTTCCCCCATGCATTTCGCGGGTTTGCATCTAGTATTTATAATAAAGAAAGTAGTAGCAAATATTTTGTTAGCGCAAAAATTAACAATGGTTCATTTTTTTTTTATACAAAGAAAATAAAGTAGTAGAAAATATTTTGTTGGCAAAAAAAATTAACAATAAGTTCAATAAAAATAAAAATTGTAACAAAAAGTTCAGTGAAGATCATTTAAAAGATTTCGACTTAAACAGTTAAACTAATCATGAACGTCATCCATCAATAATCAAACTATTATTATTTTTAAATGAAGATTCTTTCAATCAGTGAAGATATATAGTTAAAAATTATCGCAATGTATGATGCATCTTCATATTTTAAACGATACCCTATGTCCCTGTCTATAGTTTATATATATATAAACACCTGTCTATAGTTTATGGTAATGCATCTTCAGTTTTTAAAGGATATCCTATCTATAGTTATTATTATTTTTTTTTTTTTGAGGTGAATATTATTTATTAATTTTTTTACTTATCAAATTTTAGTTGGCTACGTTCGTATCAAATGTTGCAAATTTCTTATTTAAATAATGAATGATTAGCTAAATGTTTATATAGTTAGTGCTTGACTTTCTGAATTTTTATTTTATGGATTTGATATGTTTTTTCTTCCACGCAAATATCACCCCAATTTTAAGTTAGCCATTAGCATATGTTTATTATGATTGACCACATAAATTCTCTAAAAACATTATTCGTTTAATATATTTTTTTCTTAATATAATAGTTTTTTTTGTTTTTAACTCTTCAATATTCCCATTGAGCATAGCAAATCAAGCTTGCCAACTATTCTGATTGTTGATAATATATTGTTATTGTGTGTAAATTGTATACTTATTGGATGCTTGTCATGGTTAAATTTCTACCAATACCGATGCGGCTAATAATATATTGCAGCTGCTCCAGCACATTAGATTAGACCTTGTCTAGTAGACAATTTCAAGATATTATTTTAAATTTAAAAAAAATATATGATAAACTCATTATTAACTCAATTTGTCATTATATTTTGCATTTTTTTTTCGTTTCATCTTGCAATCTCTCTTTATGATTTTAGTACGCTCTTTTTTCTTCTTTCTTTGTTGGCCAGTATGATTTAACTATGTATGATCATCGCAGCTTAAGATATGATTTTAGTACTCTCATTTCTCTTAAGGCAGTGACTGAGATGATCACACATTTTTTGATAGATAAAATGAAAAATTGCAATAAAATATTTGACTAAATTGCCAAAGCATTTATACTTCACTAGCATGTAACCCATGCAAACGCATGGATACATTTAAAATTAACCACAATTTTATTTATAAAAATATAAATTATTAGTCAAATTATTTTTTTAAAAACCAATAGCATGTAACACATGCATACGTATAAATATATTTAAAATTAAACAAATTTTTATCACAAAATTTAAATAATTAGTCAAATTGTTTTTTTAAAAGTAAACGTAATTAGTCACATATTAAAATTCTTATCTAAATTTAATACTACTTATAATAATTTTTTTTTCTAATTTTTTATAAGTTAAAACATGTGATTTTTGTTGTGTGGTGATTTTTATTGAGTATATGTGATTAGTTTTTTTTATATATATAGTTCATTAATATTACAAAATTTACTTGGCACAAAAATTTAAAAACTTAAGTGGACACATAACACATACTTAAGTGGATAATTATAGTATAGTTCCCACATAAATTTAGACACATGCCTCAAAATTGGATTCTAATCTCAAATTATAATTGAACTTTCTTTAAGTTTTTCCTATTAAAATATATATATATAGATTGCCTGTGAAAACTCACTTAGTGTATAAAACACTTGTGAATGTTTAGACCCCCAAATACAAATTTTTCAATATAAGTTTATATTCAAACAATATATGTACAGAATATGAAATATAAAAAATACCCAAATTAGCAAGCTACTCTAAGTCATTAATTAATCACAACTAGCAAAAATTAAAAGTTAGAGTAAGGGAAAGAGAGATGCAAACACAAGATAACACCGGCACGTGTTATCGAAGAGAAAACCAAAGAACTCGGCGAAAACCTCCCCGCTGCCCTCCAAGCGGTAAATGGTCCAATAAAAAATCAGTTGGGATACAAGAATAGTAATAAACCTTCCAAGCCTAATCTACCCAATGCACCTAAGTCCTCCAAGCTTCTTACCCCAACAAGGTTACGCCAAACTGTGTCTTCTCTAACTTTCCGGATCCTACAATTAGCCCATTGCATCAACTAATATGAATTGGTTCTCTCTTGAACTGCTTCCCAAACACCAAAAACCTTCTCACTACTCTGAATTTGGTGAGGTAAGGATTTGGTTTATGTTCCTCTCATGGGTATGACAATAGAGAGGGTGAAAGTAGAGGAATTTGGAGAATCAAGTGTATAAGATTGTGGATGAATCAATCTTTTTTTTCTCTAGGGTTTCTCACTCAAATTCTCTCTCAAATCTCTATACATTTCGTGGGTATAAGAGTATTTATAGTAAGGTATGAGATGAAATGTGAAAAGCACTTTTTAACAAAATAGGGTGCATTGGCGAGTCACTTGTGACTAGGATGAGTCGCGAGTTCCAGTCGCCAGTTACTAGATTAGGTTAGACTGTACCTTTTGTCTTGTAGTGATCTAGCTAGCCTAACTCTTCATCTTCCTGCATGTTTCACATGTGTGCTTCATTTTGGCGAGTCACCCCTCGCGAATCAATCGCGAGTCCAGTCGTGAGTCACCTTCTTGTTGCATACTCTTGATTAAATCTTCACTCTCTCACACACAACCCTTACATTATTCTCACCTAAATACAGAGTTTCTAAATGCTGAATTACAAGCAAATTTGGCACAGAATAAAGCTAACACATAGTTAAATAAATTCAACTTTAGAGCTTGGAAGAGTTTTTGCCAATTGTATCGGACTTCGTTATTAACATGGCTACTTGTAGATGCTTAACAACATGATAAAGAGGCCAAGATCTTTAACATGGTTTCTTGGTGTTTTCAACCAAAAAAAAAATAGAGTTTAAATTTAGTCTTTCCTGTTGTAACAATCAAATTATCAACAAAAAAAAAAATGAAATGATAGAGAGAAGCCACAAATGATTCTTAGAATATGGCAGGCATTCACAATAATGGGTGCCTGTTGCAGCTTGTCTTCCTTATATGCATATAATCACATATAAACCACATACACCAGTAGTCTAGCAATTCAAATTTCTTGTTTTTTCTTAAATAAAATGAAACTTTAAATAGCTATACATTATGTTTAAGAATGTAAATAAGCTCATGGAACAATCTAAAACCGATTGTGTACTTTATGTTTTTGTATTAAACTTGTCTAATCATATCTTGATGCTGTCACTATAACAAACTCAGCAAAGGATTCTTGTATGGCAAAGTTCCTACTTTCGCTTTTATTTCCCCCATTTTTTCTAAATAAAACTCATAACAATTAGATTAAAAGTAACACAAGGGTAAACATTCAAAGAACAAATTCATTTTCATCTGATGAAAAGAAGAACAAATTCACAAATTGTATATTACAGTTTGAAAGTTTCAATTGGAATAGAGAAACAATTGATTCGATCTCTCTCTCTCTCTCTCTCTTTAACGATACACACCTTTCCTCCTAACAGCATGACTTCTACTTCTGGGATACAAGTCTGGCTTCACATTAACTTCATCTTCCTCAAAACAACAAGGCATGTCCTCATCAATTCTCCCAATCTTTCCCAACCCAACACTGCAACTCCTCCCCATTCCATTAGCACCCATATTGGACTGTCTCACTCTCACCTCTTGTTGTTGCCGTTGATGCATATCAGAACTCTCCTTATTCTCCACATATTTCTTTGACACAGCCCTCAAAAGCTGCCTCAAATCCTCATCATCACTACCCTGCGAAGAATTGACACTAAAACTCTTAGGCAAACGTGACACTTGTGCAGCCGGGCCGCCCATAACACCACCATAACCCACCCTTCCAGCACAATCTTCCATGCTTCTCATGTAGAACTCAGTTGCCTTCTTTAAAATCCTAATGGGTGATGACACAATGTACATGAACTTGCTTTGCTTCTTATTTGCTTGTCTCTTCATAATATGCCTCTAGTAATGCTTTTTGTTAGCAAGAAGTAGTGAAATCTTTCTGATGCAAAATGGGATTGATTTGTTAAGAACTGAAATACAAGAAATGAGAAACTTGGTGAGTATGAGCTAAATGGGATAGAGTTATATGCGGCATACTTAAAGGTGTGGGGTGTTTTGGACTTTGTCCCGTGGGAAGAGGCGTCAAACATGTTGGATGGCACGGCAGAGGAAAGTTAATGTGGCCGTGTGGACTTTTTCAAACCTATGGAAAAGACATATGAAAGGTTCGAATGCAATATGATAACGAAAAGTTAAAGTTCTATTAGGCCAAAATTGAAATCAAATGTGAGGGAGACAGATTCAATAAAATATACAAGGATTTGACCACTTTTTTAGTGTTTCCTCCGTGACTTTGGGCCGAGTCATAACACTCAGCAAGTTGACAAATTTTTTGGAACACAAATTGGAGAAATTATACACTACGCGGGTAGGACCTTGTCATCCAACTCAAGGGATCTCACCAACCAATTGGATAGACATTTCATATAATCAATAATAATGTGTATTAAAAAAAATGCCACATGATGGTTGAAATTATGGTGTGCCACACCTCCACAAGAATGGGTTTAATCATAAAGACACCATAGCATGGAATGGTATTGGTGACATGGCAACTTCGCTAAGAGCATTGATATCGAAGGTGCTAAACATTTTTACTTTTAACACCTTAAAAATATATTTTATCTATTTTAACATACTGCTTTACGATACACTCTGTTTTAAGTTTTTATTTTTATATACAACTTATTAAAATAATATAAACAACTCAACTAGGGTTGTCCACAAGTTGGTCGGGGTCGGGTTTGTGCCCAACCCAGAACCGACCCGATCACCTCGGGTTTCCCACGCTTAGACCCACCACTGACCGGTGAACGAAGTCGATTCGGGTAGTCTGATTTTCATCGGGTTCAGATCGATCCTCAGTCGGTTTCGGGTTGGACAAAAAGCTGCCGGATTTTTCCAAAAGCCACCAGATCTGGAGAGACCTAACCAGATCTTGACGAGATCTCGGCGGATCTTGAAGAGATCAGGCCAATCTTGGCGAGATCTGGCCTCGATGAGATCTCGGCATATCTCAAAGAGATCAAGCCAAATCTCGACGAGATCTCGCCTAACTCTTCGAGTTCAGGCCGAATCTCAACAAATCAGACAGAAAATGGGCGATTTTCCTTCGAGTTCAGGCCGGATCTCAATAGATTGAACATAAAATGAGCGATTTTCTGGTTAGATACAGTCGGGTCAGTTAAATTTCGGATTCGCAGCCTCAAACCAACCAACCAACCCGCCGTTTTTGGGTTCAGGGAGCTCAGACCCGCCACCAACCTATCACCGGCGTCGGGTCAGCCATATCGGACGGTTTGGGCAGGTGGGTCGGGTTCCGGATCTGGCTGGACACCCCTAAACTCAACATATTAATTTATTTATAGGTCATGCTAACGAATGTCCTTAGAGCAATGATTAACAATCTATTTTAAGAATGTTTTGACACCGCTTTTATGGGAAATGAAAAAAGCTATCAAAACATTAATTTTTTTTTTCTTATAAAAACTTTCTTTAAATGGATTGTTAACTAATTCCCCAAGGGCATTCATTAGCATTTCCCTTTATTAATAACCTCCCTCTCTCTCTCCATAAAAATAAATTAATTAAATCTTAGTAGCAACACGCTACAGTAGTCTACTTGCTATTTTTTTTTTAGCTTTAACACCTATGATATAGTACATATTTTTTGGTGCTTTGACGTGCTAAAAATAGTTTTTTAGTGCTAAAAGAACTTCACGCAACCGAACTCTAAGAAGCTGGAAAACTATAAAGTCCACCAATTCCCTATACATAAATGAATTTAATTCTAATTTTCTAACTACCCACACACTGAGATATCTACATCATATCCCCATCATTATAGGATAATCTCCAAAACAGGATGCAATTCAAATTCAATGTCTAACCTAGACATTCATGTTGGAAGACCATGTTGAGTGTTAATGTTGAGATATATCTTTGAAAGCAAAAGCAACTAGGTTTGAAAGAAAAGATAATGAATTGTCCCTTGCATCCAAAATGGCTGAGGCAGGCCTTACCATGCCCCACCCTTAGCCGTGATTATCTTATCCTAGAATTGTCATGGTTTGGCTCAAGCTGCGGCAAAAATAACTCTTTGAACCTTAATAAGAGGCATTGGACCAAATATTGTCTTTTTATCTAAAACCAAGGTGCCCACTAAAAGAATTAAAAGGTTTATAGAGTCTTTGGGTTTTTATAATTTGGAGTTTGTGAGTCCCAAAGGGAAGAAAGGTGGGATTGTAGGTGGGTGGAAATTGGGGATTGACTTGGAAATCATTACCAAATGGTGCAATATGATTAACGGCCTAGTATTTTCTGACCCGGTTAATGAACCTTGGATGATCTCTTTTGTGTATGGACCTCCTAATAGAGATAATAGAGGGCCTTTTTGGGAAGCTGTAGAGAAGGTGGGTGATGCTTTTAGTGGTGGTTGGCTTTGTATAGGTGATTTCAATCATGTATTTTCTCAAGCTAATAAAAAATGATGGAGGACTGTGGCTAAGCCTTTTAATGGAGGTCCAAATAAAATAATAGAGAAAAATAGTCTCATTGATCTGCAATTCTTTGGGAACCCCTACACTTGGTCAAATAGAAGGGAGGGTTTAGCTAATATAAAGGAAAGGCTTGACAGAGCCTTTGCAAATGTAGATGGAGACTCATTTTCCCTCAAGCTACTATACAACATATACCAACTTCAACATCTGACCATTTCCCCATTATTCTTTTCACTGAAGGAGAACAAAAGCAGGTCAAAAGACCTTTTAAATTTGAAGAGGCGTGGACAAGGGATGAAACTAGCCATTTTGTTGCGAAAAGTGCTGGAGGAAATGTGTGCAAAGCTCTCCTATGTTCATGGTCTGTAAAAAAAAAAATTAAAAAATTAAAAAAAAGATTTTCGAAGATGGAACAAAGAATGGTTTGGTAATATTCAAACTAGAATTAGAGAGAAATGGGAGCAACTTGATAAGGCCCAGAAAGAAAAACTCACCCAAGAAAATCTATAGAGAGAAGCCAGTATCAATCTAGAACTCCAAGAATGGTTGAGAAGAGAAGAAATTTTGTGGAGACAAAAGTCTAGATCTTAATTGTTAACAGAAGCTGATCTAAATACAAAATTCTTCCATCTCTCAACTATAGTTCAAAAAAGGTGAAATGCAATTGATTTCTTGAAAAATGAGCAGGGGTCTTGGGTTTCAAGCAGAGAGGAAATTGGGAAATGCTTTTAATAATTTTTCATAAATCTCTTCACTTCCTCAAATCCCCATGTTCCAAACAATTTAGATAACATTATAATTCCCAGCTTGTCTGAAGAGGATGTAGAAATGCTTTCAAGTATACTCATAGTAGATGAAATCAAGGGTGTGGTTTTCAGTTTGGGGTCTAACAAGGCCCCTGGACCAGAGGGCATGTCAGCCCACTTCTTCAAGTTCTATTGGAATATAATTAGGGGGGAAGTTACTAAAGCAGTTATAAGATTCTTTATTAGGGGTTATATGCTGAAAGAAATAAATCACTCTTTCATAGCCCTCATTCCCAAAGGTAATAATGCAGTGTCAGTCAATCAATTCAAGCCTATTAGCCTTTACAATGTGCTCTACAAAATCATCTCCAAATTACTAGCAAATAGGCTAAAAAAGGTCCTTTATAAGCCAGTGTCTCCGTGGCAAACTGCTTTCATTCTTGGCCGTAAAATCCAAGAAAATACCATCCTTGCTCAGGAGATCCTCCATGCTATAAAGAAGAGGAAGGGTAAAACAATTTGGATAGCACTTAAAATAGACATGGAAAAGGCATATGAATGCTTAGAATGGGGATTCTGGAAAAAGTTCTTCTTTGTTTTGGTTTTCCAAGCTTATGGATCCAATTGATTATGCAATGTGTATCTACAATGTCTTACTCAATTCTTATTAATGGCAGCCCATTTGGTTTTTTTAGGCCTCAAAGAGGGCTAAGACAAAGAGATCCCCTCTCCCCATTTCATTTTGTTCTTGCTGCTGAAGTTCTAGCTTGTTTAATTGAAAGGGTAGCCTCCGGTAATAGGATACAAGGTTTCAAGTTAACTCAAGACTTGATGCCTATCACCCATTTACAATTTGCGAATGATTTTTTTATCTTTGCACAAGCAAATGATGAGAACATGGTGAAAATTAAATCTTGTTGGGATGTTTTCTCATGCTGGTCAGGTCAAAAGGTTAATTTCCACAAGTCAGTCCTTCTTTTCAGCCAAAATACTCCCCATAGTCTAAAAACAAGGCTGGCCAACTTAGTTGGAATTAATGCTTCAAACAAGAAGGAAAAATACCTGGTGTAGGCACTCGATTTTGCACCCATGATTTAATTAAGAATAATGGCTCAAATGACCATTCATGTACAACAACAACAACAACAAAAAAAATCATTCATGCATCATTCTGTTCTTGCATTTCTTGCATCATTATGTTCTTGCATTACATACATCATTTTGTCTTTGCATTACATGCATCATGTCATTCATTACATATCATTAAAATGATCTTGGGATTCTAACGGTCGCAACAGTGTTTCTAGTTTCCAAATCGGACCATCAGATCGAAAGATATCGCATCATCAAGTTTGCACAATCCATATGCATTGTGTCTAGGAAGAGTCGACCACACACGATTAATTTAAATTAATTCTTATTAGTCAAGAAATTAAAATTAATTAAATAATTTTGTGATTGTTTGATAATTAGTGTTTAAAATAGAGATGCATGCATAGGAATAAAATGAATGATTGGATAACAATAAAATTGTGGATAATCTGAACTTTATCAAAATCTATTTTAAGGGATTTATCCACAAGATAATGGGTCAAGATAATTGTTCTTAAAAAGCCTGAATTATCCAAAAAAGAGATAAAAAATCATAAACGGAGGATGAAAATGCGTCTAGGTACAAGGATCGGCCAAAAAACCCTAGAAAGAGAGTCCAATTGGCACCCGAACACGAAAGTGCGTTCAGCATGCAAGGGCCAATTTGGCACTTTTGGAGTGCTGAACAGCACTTTCAAAGTGTCGAATTGCCATCATATGGGCTTTGGCCCAATAGCCTTCGGGTGACGATAATGCACACCGTTTTCGACATTTTCGCAAAAGGATGTGTCCGGATTCAAACCCTAGTCGTCCATACCTATATTTTAGAGATTTCTAACCTTTATAAATAGATACTGAACCTCATAATTCAGCACTTTGTTTTGACGCTCTGAGAGGCGTACGTTTTGAGACTTAAAGAGTGCTGATACTAGTTGATCCTTTTTGAGATTTGCTACAAGAATTAGGGTTTTTAGGTTTCAAAGAGAATTGAATAAGTTTCTTTGAACCCTAAGACATCCTCTCAAGTAAAAAAGTGCTCATGCAAGAGCTTGCTTTCTAACCCTTTTGTTCTTAATGTTTCTCTAATCATGATAATGCATGCTTTCTTGTTTCTAAATATTCATGTTATGATTTGTTAATTTAGATTATCAAAACATATTCTTGATTCTTTTATTGTGACTATAATTTGTTTCTTTGTTTTAGAAATCTGCATGTACCAAACTAGTTTTTCTTCAAAATAAAACAAATCTACATCTTCTTAGATGTAGATCTAAATTTTTCTTCAAAACCAAATGGATCTACATCTTCCTTAGATGTAGATCTGATTTTTTCTTAAAATAAAAACATATTTTGTATCTTTTTTAGATACAAATCTAATTTTTTTTAATGTATGCAGATTTTTGAAATAAAGAAAGAGATCATGAATTGTTGTTTGCTGTTTTTTTTGTTTGAATCATATATAGCATGAAATAATTTTATGAATGAGATCCTCTCCATAGAAAAAATATATATATATATATATATATTATTTTTTTTTTCAAGTATAAAAACAGATTTGATTTTTCTGTTATAAAAACCATTTTTTTATCATCATCAAAACAGATTTAATCTCTTACAAAACTCAAAATCATTTTTTTTTATCTCTTAAAAAATCAAATCCGAATTTTCTCTTCAAAAATCATTCTATTTACACATACAAAAGCAGATCTGAATTCTCTCTTCAAAAACCATTCTTTTTACATATACCACCAAACAGATCTGATTTTTTTATATAAACCAAAATCATTTTTTTTTTTACCAATCAAAACAGATCTGAATTTTTCTAAACAAAAGAGGATACATTCATAAATGGTTTTATGTAATTAGTTTATTTCACATGTTCAACATATTATACATAACATGCATAAAATAGTACATTGGTCACAAGAGTCTAGAAGACTAGACTTTGTTTGGACGGAATAGGTGCCTAACACCTTCCCATTCCGTAACCTAACCTCCGAATTTAGGTCTTTGGTTAAGTAGATCTAGTCTTGTCTTTATTTATTTTGGGTAGATTGTAACTATGACAAAAAATCATGTATATTTGGTAGTTTGTAACTAGGACCCAAAACCATGTAATTTTCAATTTTTTCAATTATGTATATTATTATTCAATAAATGAGAAGAACAATTCAGTCATGTATTTGGTATTTATTTTTTCTTAATTTTTTTGTATAAAAAATAAGTGGCGACTCCATACCACTTACCCAAAAAGAGAGGTGCCCTAAAAGGTACTTGAATCTCTATTTTTTTGAGGGACACCATCTCTCACACCTGGGTATTCCTATTGTCTCAGGTAAAGATAAGAAAGCAGCGTGTGAAAAAATCGTTGAGAAAGTTAAACAACATCTTCAAGGTTGGAAGAAGAAAACCTTGTCACAAGCCAGTAGAGCCACTCTCATTTCTTCTGTGGCATCATCCCTCCCTTCTTATCAAGCTTCTTCTCTCATTCTCCCAAACCAAGTTTGTTCAAAACTTGATGCTTCGTATTGCAATTTTTGGTGGGGAAATAAGGAAGAAAACAAACGGGGGTGCGTTCTTAAATTATTGTGAGTTAATATATGTTATTTATTAGACTTTTTTGTTATTATAAATTTTAAAAATATGCACTTGTCAATTATTTCAGCAATTTCGGGAATCTCAAGATTTATATATATTTTGTTGCACCAATCGATGACAAAGAGAATTATCCTGAATAAATTACAAAGAACATTATTAATAGACAAAAGCGTATTGAATTAAAATTTAGAAAAAAAAAAAAAGAATACATGATTTCATAATAATGAAATTTTCTAGAAGTATCATCTATAAGTGGAGAGAAGGAAAAAAGTTTGTAAGTGGCTAAGAATTTTGGCTTTAATTTACACGTGGAAATAGTCAAACTTGGGTCATAATATGTAAGGTAATAACCGTACTTGAGCTTTTCATAAAGTTTGGTTTATTTTTAGAAGGTATTCCATTTTGTAGAGAATAAAATTTGATCTAACAGTAAAAATAAGTTACTATGATCTATTGGGTAATAGTAAAAAAAAACTTAATAAAAAGAGGTAAAAATGGCTAAGTCTAGTGCTCTAAGTCTGGCAAGGGAACGGATGTTGACGACTTACAAACTCTCTCCTTCTCTCTCTGTATCTTGCAATTTTTTTTTTTTTTTTGTGGAGTATTGCAAGCCTTTTAATTGTATTTTAACCAGTTATTTTTCTTTTTATACTGAGAGAGTGAGAGGCTATCAAAAGGTGTGTTAACGTTGTGAAAAAATATAGTTTATCACTTTTTAATTGTTAACATGGCTGAATTTTAGATGAGTTTTTTTCCTACATGGCAACACCTCCTTAATTGTAGGAAAATACTTTTGCTTTTATATATAGTATATGATATGATTGATTGCTAATTGATTGGTAAAATCTATTATTGTTGAATAAGAGATCTAAGATTCAAACCCTACCTACACCAAAAATTAATTGGTATCTTTGCTTGATGATAAAGAGTAGTGCTCATGAAGCTAGAGTCATAAGTTGAAAATTTATTATATCTATAAATATATATATATATATATATATATATATATATATATATATATATATATATAAAATGAGGATTCAACTCTTTGGACTAGACTTTTATGTAGATTAGAAATACCCCTAAACCTTACATTTAACAAGAAAAAAACTTGAGGACAACCTGGTAAAAATATATCTCAAACTTCACTTAAAATGCCTACAAAATAGGACATTCTCTTACTAATCCATGTCTTTAAAACAAACATATCCAAAAAAATTAAAATTAAAAAGGAAAATTATGAAACTAGACCCAAAAAAAAAAAAAAAAAAAACCTCATTTTATATATATATGTGTGTGTGTGTGTGTGTGTTATTATTCAATGTGAAACTTCAAAATGCATAACTAATCACACAACTCATATGTGAATATTCTAACAAATCTTTACTTATGTGTGAGCGTGTGAGCCTAATACGGGAAGTCACTTGTTATACTTTGATTAGTCTCCTGATACAAAAGTCTAATGCATTACATAGGTGATTATGGAGTGGCATGGTGATGTGGCACAAAAGAGTGACATGGCACAGACCTAAGGGCTAAATTTCACGTGTCATTACGATGATTGTAGCTAAATTCACATGTGCCAAATTTGTTGTAGAGTTGAAAATTGGAGAGAAAATTAGTTAGTGGCACATGCACATGCACATGCTAGATCTTAAGAAATTGTTGGAAGCCAAAATCATGTGTTTTATTAAATCTAGCGTCTGATTATATTACAATAGTGTGTGATTTCCTCGACCCAAATGTAAAAGGCTTCGGCCTATCCGTCCTTAGAAAAGACGCAAATACATTTGAGCTTTCAGAAATTGGGGCCCACTCTGACCCATCATGATTTAAAGGCCCATTGACAAAATATGGATGCAAAAAGGGCCTGCAACCCATAATTACAAATTTACAACCACCTTCTCTAAGCCCGCAATGCTAAAAGAATCTCATTTCCACTCCATTGTGCGTGTATGTTTGTTTGTTTTTAAAAATAAAAAATAAAAAACTGATTCATTTTACTTTCAAGAAAATAATTTTAGCTTTTTATGATTGAAAATAAAATACATAATTTTCCAATTTTTTAAAATATTTTTCCCTTTTCCAATTTTCAGTAGAATGTGAAAAAGTGGCTCACTCAATACTTGAGAAATTATTAAGTGCTCCTTCAGAGCCAAGTTAACCTTGCACAGTGGTCCACCCAATAAAAGAATGCCATCTAGTTAAATTGTTGAGTCATATCCTAGTCAAATTTTATGAATCGCATGTACCGTTCGTTTAAAAAAAAAAAAATTAAAAACTCTCATAAATATAAAAATCAAACCAATTCTTTCAAGCATTTCTCAATTTGATGTGAGATTAAAAAAAATAATATATAAAAATAAAGTACCACATTGCTGTACTACAGGAATTTTGAATAGTTTTCCTTGGGTGTGAGTGGGTGGTTGGGAAAATTATCTTCTGACATGCGTCTCACAAGACTTCTCTCTTATAACAAGAACATGTGTAGATCTTATTTATCGTGGGAGAATAGTCTCTTGAGAATCTGAGATACTCTCTTGAGTGGGTGGTTGATTTGGTGGAAGTTTTGAGGTTTTATCCAAACTTACATTTTACAGAATTATTCTGAGCTTTTATGAGGAAGCCAATGTTGTGATTAAGAAATCCATTTCTTCTTTTCATTCCATTATGTTCAATTTATAATAAGAGGAAATTGCAAGTTAGACCTCTAAAATTTGAGAATGACTGGATTTTACGCCATGAAATTTTAGAATTTAGATTTTATCCTCTAAAACTTAGGTTGTTTGGATTTTACACCTTGACGTTTCAGAACTTGGATTTTACCCCACAAAGTTTAAGGTTGTTTAGATTTTACACTCCCAATACTGAAACTTTAAGGTGTAAAATCCAACCAACCCAAAATTTTAGGGAGTAAAATCCAAACACTTCTAAAATATAGGAGTAAAATTCGAATTATGAAATGTTAAGGTTTAAAATCCAAACATCACCAAACTTCAGGAGGTAAAATTTAAATTCTGAAACTTCAGAGTATAAAATCCGATCACCCCCAAACTTTAGGGATGTAATTTGCAATTTACCCTTATAATAAATCTTGCATTAAAGTGTTTGACTCTCCATTTGGATGCCAAGAAAATAGTGGAAAGAAAGAAATCGTGTGTGTGTGTTTTTTTTTATTATAGAGTTTTTAGATTTTAAAGAATTATTTTAGCTTTTAAAAGTTTTTAAGGTTATTTAATTGACTTGGCTAATTAACTAATAGTATGGTTTTATTGGTCCAACTAATACACATGACAAGCTTAGGTAACACTTAATCACTACCTTAGCAATGGGATTGTAATGAATGACTTGAATCATACATGACAAGCTTTGGTAACACTTAATATAAAATGCTTTATTTTTCTTTGCATTTTCCTATTCCTCGTGTGAATTACTTATAATAATAAAAAATAATTTCTTCTTTCCACTCTTTTTATTTCTTTCCTCCCATAAGTTTATCCTATTACCAAACAAAGCCTCACTAATGTTTTTATATTAAGATAAAAATGCCTCACTAATGTTTTTATATTAAGATAAAAATTATTTTTTGATCAAGACTTAAGATTAGAGCATTTCTACCCAAGACAAACTTCTTAATGAAAGTTAGAAGATCCAACTTTTCCATTGACTTATTATTATAATGACAAAATTTAGTTACAAAATTTATTGTAACTTTAGGCTATAATCTTACTCAATAAAATAAATATTACTGCATATTTTGAAAATCTAACCGTTGAATTGCATATTCTTTACGCTCTTAATACATATGTCAAATTTTGTGTCATATTATTTACTATATGATCTATAAGCTTATATTTTATGCATAATTTTACACTACAAAAACTTGCAATTTAAACAATTTATTAATGACATGGTTATTAGTCTTTAATTTTTTAGAAATTTTGCAAGCATAAAGGATATAAGTATTGGAAAAACATAGTTTGTATCACATACAAAATATACGCAGCGGAAAATTAACGGATCCACTTCATTCGCAATTGATAACATGTACTATGTAAATTTCAAAATTGAAGAACAAGAAAGCGTACCTTGGTGGAGTGAAATTCAAAACCAAATATTAGAAGTACTTGGAAACACTTTTAATCTTCACTCCAATTCCACTAATGTCCAAGAAGTGCGGTCTCTCAATCAATTTACACGTATGTGTTCAAGGGAGAATAAGAGAATGACTTACACTCAGATACACACTATTTTCATATATTACCATACATCTACAATTCTGTATTTTTCTCTCCTTATATATAACTGATTATCTAATTGGGCTAGTCTTTTGAACCATTCCAATTAGGCTTTAGTATGTGGCTTAGAGTGAGACCAAAATGGACAAATAAGACACTAGCTCTAATGAATTTTGGACATTTATATCAATTCTTGACAAACCCAAAATTACTATTAATTATATTTAATACCACTTTATAGATATAATTGCACTTTAGGCCTTATTAATAAATTATATCTCAAGACTTTATTATACATTCAACCCTTTCATTAAAATATTCATAGTAATACAAAGTCATGAATGTTGACTACCACTTTGAAGATTACAACATCTTAATCTTTGAGTACCCGATTTAATCCTTTAAAATATTCATCATATATTTATGAAATCCAATTTCATAAATATACACTTTAGCAACTTCTTACTAAAGTGGTTAGGCCTAATGCTCTGAATAACCAAACTCATTAAACTTATCTCAGAAGAATATTTTATATCTCCATTAAGAGATTATGAATTCCATCTTGAAAATATATGTTCCTTCAACATTAAATGTAGCTACCCAACATATTGAAGTTTTGATCGTGACTTTAGATCTCACTCCTGATATATCAAAGTAACCTATAGTTCATGATCAGGTTCATTATTCTCTCAGGATTGAGAGTTCGTGTAAATAGAAGTCATGAGATTTATTATTCATTTGACAGTCGTTAGTAGAATATTAAATCTCACAGCGGTCCAGTTCAATATGTCTTAACACTTAAAACATATCAACATATCAACTGGAAGTTTCAACTTCCATGATTAAGACAAATCATCTTAGTTGATATATTATAGTCTTTACAGATGAAATGCCCAATTTCATCACCGACTACGAACTAAAATTTTAAGTTTACAAAGAACTTGTGATTTATATCTTCTGTAACTAAATCACATACTATGCATTTCATGGACTATATGATAATATCCAAATATTTATGTTACCGTTATTTAGGTAATAATAACACAACTTTATTAATCACAATATAATATCATACATATTGTTATACATAACATCATACAATAGGATTTAAACGGCACATATCCTAACAATAAGAAAAAGATGTAATTTAATGATAGATTTGTCAAAATTCATCTCTAATAAAAATATATTAAATAAAGTTGTAACTTTAAGTTACAATTAATTTATAACTAAATTTTTATTGTTACGGGAAGTCATACATTGCTTCTAAGTTCTAATAAATGATCAAATACGCTACCTTTAACTTCTAAGTTGCCAGTCATAGTCTACACTCTATATTTATGACAATTGACTTTTAAGGCGTGGAGAATATATGCCACCCTTTTCTAATTCTTAATCCATTTGGAATGATAGAGAAATTTTATTATATATAAAAAGTGTCAATAGCCAAATTATCAACTTAATTAACATGGTGATCAAATGTGATTAGCATACTTTTTATAAAAACAATAACAGGTTTAAGCAAGATTTCTTTCCCCTAATTAAGCACCACACTACTCTCTGAAAAAGTGGGTTTTGCTGTTAGAAAATCTACTATACATTAGAAGAATGATTCTTTTACTGTAATATTACTTAATTGCTTCTTCTGCTAGATAAATGAGCAACTGTAGTAATATTATAGTTAGCATAAATTTTACTACATATTCATATAATATATCTTAAGAAAATAATCTTGCTTAATACACTATATTATTAAAATAAAGTTGAGATTATATCTAGTGTATCAGTTGTATTGGACATGTTAGGATGCGACATTTATCCATATTTTAATGTGTGGAGAGTTGTTGTTGTTTTTTTTTTTTTTTTAAGAGTTTCAACCTATGACGTCCGCTCCTAATGATAGCTCTTTATCATAAGACCAAAATATCAATCTGCTTTTAGTGTAGGTGGGAATTGAACCCTAGATCTCTTAATATGTCCAGTGCACTAATACACTGAAAACAAGCGGTGTCTATTAAGATATATATACTTCCTTTAAAAAAAAAAAATGTAGATGCTTCAAAAAAAATTAATAGATTTTTTTTATAGTAATATATACCACTCTAATCAAATAGATTGAGAGCAATTGGCGCATTCCACAAGATTCTAGTGCTTTGAACATCTTGAGATTCCGTTCATATTGTTCCCAAAATAAATAAAAATCAGGCAAATTCAACTGGTCAATCTTTCCTTACAAATGTTGAAAAGTACACATACGACCTAAGTTAGAATTCATGCATTTCTTTTTTCTTTCTTTCTTTCTTTCTTTCTTTCTTTTTTTTTTTTTTTTTTTTTGGAGAAACTGACAAGAATAGAATTCACACATGTCAATACTACATGGAAAATGTAAGTGTTCACACTACCCAAAATTCTTTGCCCATTCAGCTTTAAAGAAAAAAAATCTTTGCCTATTGAGCAAAGAGCCAACATTACAATTCACATTTCCATTTTGAAATTAGAAACGTCATTTAGTTTAGGCTCAACCATGCTTCTTCAATAAGACAATAAAATGTTAGGTTCCAAGCTTTAACTTCTAACCATTCATTTAATTGATTATTTTGCTTCAATCCTCGTTATAGTTGTAGATTTCTTTTTTACATTATGAGACTACATGTGAAAACGTCTCTAGCTTCCAACGATTTCCTTCTTCTTAAGGAGTAATTGTCCACCACTAGAGGTGCTCAACTATGACTTTGTAACTAATAGTTCCTGTCAAATGGTTGTCTTCTTGTTCTTATGCCACCAGATCTTTATGACAATGATAGTTTGACAGTTTTGATTCATTAATTTTTTTGCCTTATTATAATTTGAAATAAAGAAGATCAATATCATTATTAAATATATATATTCATAAATTTAATCTTTTATCGATTCTCAAAAAATAAAAAAATAAATTTAATCTTTTATCAAATTAAATATACATTCATTATTAAATAGATAATCTGTATATTTATATTTTTTTTATAAAAAAAAAAATAGTTACTATGAAGTAGTCCCTCTCCATTTAAAAATCTATACAGTTTTTTTTTTTTTTTTTTTTGGTTATATCATTGTCTAGATTTTAGATTTAGCAATGGTAACATTTACTTGAACTAAATAAGAGAAAATTAATTTAAAATAAGTCGCATTTTGACTATTAATAAAATCTGCAATACTGTTAGAGGGATGGAAAATTATTCATTCTAAACAATTTTACCGATTTAAGGTGCAGCCATGCCCCTCCAATCTGAATTTACTTGTCGGTGCAACCATCCCCACCCCACCCAATCATCGACTTTAACGGCTCAGATGTAAGTGTAACTGGGACACTATGTTCCAATACACATAATATTAGACACTTGCATCCCTACTTTCGTCGTAGGATGTGTGGCATGGGCTAAAAAATACAGTTTTTTTTTTTACCATATAACTTATATTGCTACTATTTAAATAATTTTTGCTACTATTTATGAGTTTCATTATGTTTTTTGGTACTATTTATGGGTCTCATTATACTATTTTGACCAACTTTTAGCTTTATTTATAATACTTTCAGCAAAAAAATTTTAGTTTCAGCTAAATAAGTTGTTCACAAACGAACTATTAAAGTCTCACTCAAATGGAACCAGCTTGAGCCTACCATTCTATGCACTAGACTTGTTGGAATTTAGACATATATCAAATAATTTCCATGTATTCATATTTCTATGGATCTAGAGCAAGTGTACTAGACCCAACCTTTGCACCACTCAAATTACCCTAGATATTTTGTTTTAGGTAAGTAACCCTAAAAGTTATAAAAAAAAATAAAAAAATAAAAAATCCAAACAAATTTGATTTTTTTTTTTCATTATTAAGTGTCCATTTGGAATCCATTTATTTTGTTGTAATTGAAAATTTTTTATTGAAAGTACTATAAATAAATGTAAAAATTAGTTGAAATAGTACAACGAGACTCATAAATAGTTCCAAAAAGTGCAGTTGGTTCCATAAATAGTATTAAAAATAAGCTGAATAGTAAAGGAAGTTGGCAAAAATAATTTTTGCCAAATGGACATTGATGGGAGTGATGACCCCACATTAAGTAGACAACACCACACTCGTCCACCTCAACGAAGCATGGATGAGCGCAAGTAAATCAATAAAGAAGAGCACTTAAATACTCCAGGCGGTTACCGATCGGACGGCAGACCATTGGAATCTCATTAAATTCCATAATCATGAGCTTGAGGTGTTACAAGAAAAGCATTAAAACTACAATCAAGGTCCCAACGACTAGAAACCCCCAAAGACTGTATATATACGACCATTAGAAGCACAGAAGGTACAAAAAAAAATAAAACTCCAACATCAAAGACATACTTTTACATTTCTCATTCTATTCCAAAATTTTCAATCATTAACTTAAGCATCGGAGACGTTGTGGCTGGCGCTACACCAGTGTCCACCTCAGAGAAGTTTCTCTCATTTTGCGAGAACCTTGACGAGATCTCGACATCATCTGGATGAATGTACACAGCTGACGAATTAGGCTTCATCAATTTGGCGCCGTCTGTGGGGAACGACATTTTCGTACTAAGGTTCGAGAATACAGTTCCAACCATTCTCAACAATCCAGATGGAGTCTAGTTCAGATCCTGCGACATTGGCCCTACAAATCCAAGCACTCACAGCTAGCATGGAAGAACTTACTAGACAAAACCAGGAGATGAGGCAACGACTCCAGCAAGAGACCAACCAATCTAAAGACAATCAGGAAGATGAGGAGGATAGCCAGAGGTGAAGTTATCAAAGGCCCACTATTCCAGATAAACCTAGCTCAGAACTTCTTCGGGAAATGAGGAAGGAAATGGATGAGTTAAGGAACGCTATCAAAGAAAAAACAGATCGAAGTATGGATAGGATGGTCAGGACCATAGATTCTCCCTTCACGGCAGCAAATCTTGAGTGCTCAGTACCATCAAAGTTCTTCCTGCCTTAACTCGAATAGTTTGATGGGCTTAAGGATCCCTTGGACCATCTCAACACTTTCAAGACTACGTTGGGTCTTCAACAACCCCCCGACGAGATAATGTCGCTCTTTCCCTACTACTCTTAAAAGGGCTGTGAGGGAATGGTTCACGAAGCTACCTGCCTCGTCCATTGACAACTTTGACCAGTTGAGCAGTTCCTTCCTACGCCACTTCGTAGGGGAGCAACGTCCAAAGAGGCCAGCAGACCATTTGCTCACCATCAAACAGGGAGAGAAAGAGACCCTGAGGTCTTACGTGAAGCGCTTCACCCACGAGACCTTGGCAGTAGATGAAGCTGATGACAATGTGCAGTTGACTACCTTTAAAGCTAGATTGTAGTCCAGAGAGTTCGTGGTGTCACTTGTAAAGAATCCTCCTAAGACGATGGCAAAAATGCTCCAGAAGGCGCAGAAGTACATGAACGCTAAAGATGCATTGATCGCAATAAGGGACGTGGAAAAAGTCAGTGACAAAGGAATAAAGGAGGACGATCACAGAGGAAGAAAAAGGGAGCGACAAGATCGTCAATCCAGATACGGGAGTAAAAGTAAGGACGAAAGAACTCCTCGAACAGCAAAATTCACTCCTTTAGTTATGCCTATTGACAAAATTTTGGCTCAGATTAAGGATGAGTACTACCTCAAATGGCCAAGACCACTACATTCGTCACCCCACGTGCGCGACAAAAAGAAGTATTGCCGGTTCCACAAGGATAATGGCCATTACATCGAGGATTGTAGAGACCTAAAGGAGCAGATAGAGGAACTAATACGGAAAGGGAAATTGCAAAAGTTTGTGAAAAAGGGAGAATCTAGTAGATTCAGGGGTGATAGTAAAAACCAGCACGAATCCACACCAAAGGACGAGGATCACACATCCCAACGACCGCTAAACATGATAGGAGAGATAAAAACGATCACAAGAGGACCATCCACAGGCGATTCATTCAGATCCCTCAAGAAAGCATATCAGAGGCAGGTGAATAGCGTCCACCGTATACCCCCGTTTAAGCAAAGACAGATGGACCAAGATATGTTTTTCTCAGAGGATGACGCTATGGGAGTGAAACAGCCTCATGATGACCCCTTGGTCATAATGCTCACAATAGAAGTATTCAACACCAGGAGAATCCTCGTGGATAATGGCAGCTCTGCAGATATTATTTACCTCTCCGCTTTTCAGCAACTAAAGCTAAATCCAGAATGGCTGCGCCCATTTGATTCCCCCCTTAGTGGAGACAGGGTATATCCTAAAGGTATAGTGACACTAAAAGTCATAGTGGGGACTCACCCAAGGCAGCTAACACGTCAATTGGACTTCCTGGCGGTTGACTGACCTTTGTCATATAATGTGATCATAGGAAGGCCTACACTCAACCGTTGGAGAGCAGCCACGTCCATCTATTGCTTGAAGGTGAAGTTCCTAACAGAAAATGCTGTCGGAGAGGTGAAGGGAGATCAAGTATTGGCCAGGGGCTGTGCTAGCTGCAAAAGAAAATCATACATGGATGATTGAGGAGGAGCAAGAAGACAAATTGGAAGCCCTGGAGACAGTAGAGCTGGTCGAAGGAGTTACAACCAAGACGACCAGAATAGGGACGACGTTGAGCGCTGAGATGAGGACAAGGCTCTTCAACCTCCATAGGGAGAACTAGGATGTCTTCGCTTGGAGTCACGAGGACATGCCGGATATATCCCCCAAAATCATCCAACACAGGCGGAATGTGGATCCCGAGAAGAGGCTTATCCAGCAAAGACGCCGGGTTTTCGCTCCAGAACGGAATCAAGCAATTACAGACGAGGTTAACAAGCTGTTGTCAACAGGTTTTATTCGAGAATTTTACTACCTAGACTGGCTCGCCAACGTCGTCTTGGTGAAGAAAGCAAACGGGAAATCGAGAATGTGCGTGGACTTCTCAGACTGAACAAAGCTTGCCCAAAAGACAGCTTCCCTCTACCCAAAATAGACTAGCTCGTGGATTCTACAGCAGGGCATAAACTGCTGACATTTATGGATGCATTCTCAAGATACAATCAAATAAAAATGGCTGAAGAATACTAAGAGAAAACTACTTTCATTACGAATCAAGGGCTCTATTGCTATAAGGTAATGCCCTTCGGACTGAAGAATGCAAGGACAACCTACCAGAGGTTAGTAAACAGAATGTTCAGTAAACAGATCGGGAGAAATATGGAGATATATGTAGATGATATGCTCGTCAAGAGCAAGGAAGAGTTTGTTCACCTAGACGACCTCAGTGAAACATTCGCCATACTCAGGCAGTACCAGATGAAGTTGAACTCCAGTAAGTGTGCTCTCAGAGTAGAAGCAAACCTAGAGAAGGTACGAGCCATACTAGACATGACATCACCAAAGACCGTCAAGGAAGTCTAGAAGCTTATAGGCAGGATAGCGGCGCATAATAGGTTCATCTTTAAAGCGACAGACAAATGCCTACCCTTCTTTAAGACATTAAAGAAAGCCTTTATCTGGACTGACGAATGTGAGGCAACATTCCAAGAACTCAAGAGTTGCTTGAGCAATCCACCCCTCCTAAGTCCGTCCAAGGAAGGGGAGAACCTGTGTTTGTATCTCACAGTATCAGCCATGGCTGTAAGCGCAACCTTGATTCGAGAAGAAGACAAGAAACAACTCCTAGTGTACTATGTCAGCCAAGCTTTTCAAGGGGCAGAAGCCAAGTACCAGAGAATTAAAAAGATCGCATTCACATTGATAGTAGCTTCACCCAAGTTGCGATCGTACTTTTAGGCGAACCCCATTTTGGTAATGACGGACCAACCCATCAAGAGGTCCATGAATAGGCCTGAGGCGGCTAGGAGAATGGTCAAATGGGCAATTGAGCTTAGCTAATTCGACATTGAGTACCACCCTAGGACATCAATTAAGACACAGACTTTGGCAGACTTCATTGCCGAGTTCACCCTCCAAGACGAGGATAACCCCTCTGACGACATAAAGCGTTGGACGATATGGACCGACAATTCGTCTGGCCCGAAAGAGGGGAGGAGCAAGGGTCGTCATCATCACCCCAAAAAATGTGCTTCTCTAGAGTGATTCTAAGCTGGTGATAGTGTAGATAAGGGACAAATATGAAGCAAAGGAAGAGACAATGCGAAGATACCTCAGGCTGACGAAGCATTTAACACGAGAATATGACAAAGTGGAATTTATGCAGATCCCAAAGAGTGAGAACATGGTGGTAGATGAAAAAGCAAAGCTAGCATCGTCAGAAGAAGGATCAACGAACATGGACTTGAAAATGGAAGTCTAAAAACACCCTAGTATTGAAGAGGTTCCTACATTTGTAATCCAAAGTACAAATAGCTGAATGACCTCGATAATATCCTTCCTCCAAGACGGACACCTCCCACAAGACGCCGAAGAAGCAAGGAAGGTAGGAAGAGAGCAGCCAGATTTACAATCCTGAATGTTACCCTATACAAGAGAGGCTTCTCCATGCCCTATCTAAAGTGTGTCAACGAAGAGGAGGCCAAGTACATTCTGGAGGAGATCCATGAAGGGGTTTGTGGAGACCACGTGGGCCTAGGGCCTTGGTAAGTAAAGTTATCCGAATGGGTTATTTCTGGCCTACTATGCAAGTAGATGCGAGGGAGCTCATCAAGAAGTGCAACAGATGCTAGAGATTCAGGAATTTCCAACGCCTTCCAGCCGAGACACTGATAGCGATAGCCTCCCCTTGGCCATTCGCACAGTGGGGTATTGACATCGTTGGTCCGTTGCCACGAGGTAAGGGACAGGTAAAATTTTTACTCGTCGCTATTGATTACTTTACGAAGTGGGTTGAAGTAGAGGCTTTATCAACCATCACCGAAGCAAAAGTCCAGAGTTTCGTATGGAAGAACATAATCTGCAAATTCAGGATCCTATGGACGATTGTATCGGACAACGGACGACAATTCGACAGTTAAGGCTTCAGAGATTTTTGCTCAGGCCTGGGAATCAAGAACCGATACTCATCCCCGGGACACCTATAAGCAAATAGACAAGCAAAAGTGACCAGCCGAACACTCCTCAGGATCATCAAAACCAGGCTGGACGACGCTAAGGGGGCCTGGCCTAAGGAATTACCCAATGTGTTGTGGGCCTATCGGACTACAGCAAGACCTTCGACCGGAGAAACACCCTTCAGACTCACTTATGGTATTGAGGTAGTAATCCCGGTCGAAGTAGGAATAACCAGCGTCAGACGAGAGATGTTCCATGAAGAGAGCAATGACGACCAACTGAAAGTAAACCTAGACTGTTTGGACGAGGTTAGAAATGATGCTTCCAACAAGATGACGAAGTATCAGCAGAAGATGTCCGAGTACTACAACAAAAGAGTAAAGCTAAGGCAATTGAACATTAGGGACCTGGTCCTATGACAGGTCACCCCATCAACCAAAGACCCAGCCCATGGGAAACTCGGCCCAACCTAGGAGGAACCCTACCGAGTCATCTATTACTCCAAACAGGGAAGCTATCACCTAGAAACCTTAAACGGGCAGAAACTACCACGACCATGGAACATTGAGCACCTGAAGAAATACCATCAAAAGATGTAACAAATACTTGTACTCATTTCTGAAAAGCAATAAAAGGACTATTCAGCCAATGACCTAATGCAAATAAACCCAGTAGCTTAAGAAGTCACAAAAATTTTCTAAGTAACAAAATTCTACTCTGACGGATGTAAGTTATTGACGAAGCCAAAGGATGACAAAATCCCTTAAATGGGTATAAATCACAAAAAATGGGCTAAGTAACAAAATTCCGCTCTGACGGATGTAAGTTACTGACGAAGCCAAAAAATAACTAGATCCCTTAAATGGGTGTAAGTCACAAAAAATAGGCTAAGTGACAAGATTCCGCGCTGACGGATGTAAGTTACTAGCAAAGCCTAAAGTGGCAAGACCCTTAAAATAGGGCTTAAGTCACGTAAGTAACAAGATTCCGCATAGACGGATGTAAGTTATTGATGAACAAAAATGAGTGTTTAAATCCCTTTAGTATAGAGAAGTCATGAAGAACGGCCAAGTGATAAAGTTTCACGTGGACAAAGAAAAGGTACTGACGGATTAGAACTAGGGCAAGTTACAGGAAGAAATAGCTAAGGGAATGGAGCAAACAAAGATCACACAAATGCAAGAATATAGACAAGTAAGTGTACAATTACGAATATAATTAAAAAAAAAAAAAAAAGAGCCCAAAAACAAAGGGCACCATTGTTTCCATACTAAAGTTAAAGACCTATAAGCTCTGGGCTAAAAAAAAAAAGAAAAAAGCATTGTTCTAGAAATAAGGATATTGTTCTCAAAATGGAGTTAAAAAGGCCCAAAACATACCGGGCACATAAAGAAAAAAAACATAAAAAATATATGTGAGAAAATAGGTTCAAGCGTCTAGAGGAGGCAGAGGGGCATCCACAGGAGCATTTTCCTCGAGAGCAGCGAATTGTGAAGCATCGTCAATTGCCATCTCTTTATCCACGTCCTCGAGATCAAGGTTCTCTAAGCTCGCTCCGGTTGGGTGTTTAACGAGGTACCACCTCAAGAGCTCAAAGCCTTTGAAGTACCAGCTGAAGAGGATGGTGTTGTACTCCTTTGTCGTCTAGAAAGCCTCCACAGACTTCGTAACAATCGTCTTCGGCATTTCCCTCGCTGCCAAAAGTTGCTCGTCCTTCTCTGCAGTCAATTGTTTTTCCACTTTTAGCTCGTCGGAAAGGCCCTTGACCTACTCCTAAATGTTGGCATCCCCCATAGCAATGATTAAATCTTTTTTCAGCTTGGAATTTTCGACTTCAAAGCCTCCACTTGTGAAACCGCCGACTATACCTTCGTCTCTTGGGAGAGGAACTCTGAGGTTATGTGAAGGCTTTCCCCCAGTACCTTCAAAGCGAGGAACCAGTTCTTATAAAAAAAAAAAAAAAAAAGAGATAAATAAAACAAAAAAGGGATGAATCTACAAAAGTACAATACCTGAACAAGTTTGTGGAGGTGACGGTTCACAATCTCATTGGGGGACAAGCTGGAGAATGCTTTCATGTCCTCGGCAGTAAAGCTTTCCTGTGCCCGTGCCAATGCAACTCCAGCATCGTCCCAGACGCTTGACGAACAAGAATCTGCCTTTTCCTTCCCCTTTTCGTCGGTCCGCAGCCTTTTTCGTTGGGGGATGATCTCCTCAACCGAAGTAGCTAGGGAGGCCGTCCTTATCGTCTCTATCCCAGGAGTAACTGGAGTACCTGTAGTGACGGAAGCCCCCTTATCTGTCACTCGCACAGCCCGGGTCCCGATGTTGGAAAGGGGCTCGTTCTTCTTTGCCCTCATACGTGCATACATCCCTTGGTTAAATTTTGTCGTCATCTCTGCCGAAGGAAAACCCTTTTTAAAAAAAAAAAAAAAAAAAAAAAAAAAAAAAAAAAAAAGACAGCATAGACGAGCTTAAACGAACACTTACTCTTTTTCTGTTCGATATGCAAATTTCGCAGGACGAAGGCAGATGGTTCTGGACCAAGGCAGTAGAAAGCTAGAGTCTGTGGATCTACTAGATCGTCAAAATCTTCTATGGTCCTCGCATACTTGATGGCTTTCTTAACCGATTCTTATACTTGCTCTTAAGCTTGGGTCATCTCTTAACTGCACAAGATAATAAACAGAAAAAGTTAATGACGATAAAATGAATGCAAACAGATTAAAGGTTAAAGGGTCAAAAGAAATGACGATGCACCTAAGTTCGGGGATCTCCACCAACGGAGCAACCTAGGGAGATCACCCCAAACTTCGTCAGAGAGAGTCTCCCAGTCATCCCTGGACACAAAAAAGATCCGGGACTTCCAGTATCTGAATGACGAAGGCAAGTCCTGGACGATTCTAGTCCTCCTCTCCCAAGGCACCAATTCATAGTACCCATGCTCCTTAGACGGCTTTAAACGGTATAAGTAAATAAGCTCATCCACCCTGATCATGTCCCCCTCTGTAGAAGCCAGCCATATCTCCATACAGCTAACCACTATCCTCCACCAATTAGGCATAAGTTGCCTAGGAGCGATACCAAAATGTCCTAGAAGCTCCATGATAAATGGGTGGATGGGTAATCTAAGCCCACTCAAGAAGGCAGCCTCGTAAAAACACACCTCCCAAGGCAAGAAGTGACAAGCTCGTTCCTATTGGTAAGGAAGACGAACCCTAACCCTATCAGGATATTGAAATCTATCCTTAAATCTGGAAAGCGTTTCACCGTCCAAACCACACACCTCACCAAGGGCGTGAAAAGCCCTAACCGTTTGAGGGATGGAAACGGCGGTGTCACCCCCCACGAGATCATCACTAGAAGATAGGCCGGTCTCAAGCTCGCTCGATCTTACCTCAGACATTCCTCCTCTCCCACTCACCAATCCCTCAAACCAATCAATCGACTGACTAAGCACAGGAAACAACTTACCAGACACAATGCCTAAACCGCTACCCTCAAAAACAAAATTCTCAATCAAAGCGAGAAAAGCACATGAAGTATCAAAAGAAGCCCCTAAGCGTGCAAAAAAGAAAGAAATTGAGGGGCAAGCTACCCTAACCTCAGAACTATCGACCATGAAAACCAAAGGAATGGAGGAAAAAATTGGACCCTAAGAACCTCAGAAACCAAAAAAAATCAAAGAAAAGAAAAAGTGAAGGGAAAAATCAGAAGTCTGCCGTGTTGTAAAAACAAGAAAGGAAAAGAGAGGAGAAAGGTGTACCTTAAGATGCAGAAAAATGAAGAACACCAGCCTGGAGAAAATCGTAGAGAGAAGTTGGAGAAGAAAAAACTCAGAGCAGTGATGGGAAGTTGAGAAAGTGGAGGAGAAAGTGAAAAGTGGAGAAGTTTAAAAACCAAGACACCCAAAAACTAAAATTCAACAAGAAACCCAAAAGTCATACCATTGGAGCATTAACTGCACTGGGCAAAGCACACCACGTGGCCACGATGCGTGAGGCACCGCCACTACGCATTAAATGAGGAACAAAACCCCAAGATCCACGACCAATTATAAAACTTTTTATCTTCCGATGGTCGTCCTAACACCTCAAGACGACCATGGAAGCTAGGGGGGCAGCTGATGGGACTGACGAACCCACATTAAGTAGATGACACCAAACTCGTCCACCTCAACGAAGCATGGACGAGCGCAAGTAAATCAATAAAGAAGAGCACTTAAATACTCCAGGCGATTACCGATCGAACAGCAGACCGTTGGAATCTCATTAAATTCCATAATCATGAGCCCGAGGCATTACAAGAAGAGCATTAAAACTACAAACAAGGTCCCAATGGCTAGAAACCCCCAAAGACTGTATATATACAATCATTAGAAGCACAGAAGGTACCAAAAAAAAAAAAAAAACTCCAACATCATAGACATACTTTTACACTTCTCATTCTATTCCAAAATTTCTAATCACTAACTTAAGTATCGGAGACATTGTGGTTGACGCCACACCGGTGTCCACCTCAGAGAAGTTTCTCTCATTTTGTAGGAACCTTGACAAGATCTCGACATCATCTTGACGAACATACACAGCTGACGAATTAGGCTTCATCAGACCTGTTCGTTTGGGAACAGCTTATTTAGTTGAAAATAAAAAATTTTTGCTAAAAATACTGTAGATAATAGTAAAAGTAAGCTGAATAATACAGTGTGACTTATGAATTGCACCAAAAAATTCAATGAAACCTATGAATAGAAGCAAAAATAAGCTAAAATTGCAAATAAGATGAAATTTTTAGCTTTTCCTAAACGCACACTAAATAAATACTTTATGCTCGCCATCTCTCTCTTTTTTCTTTATTTTTGGATTCAATGTTACGTGTTGACATATTAAAAAAATATGACCATTTAAAAAAAAAGGAATCCTTAAATGCAGTACATTAATCAAATTATTTTTTTTATATAGGAAAATAATTTTTTAATTAAACGAGTATTGTCTCTAGGGAAAAACAAATAAAGTCTCCCGTTGGCTGGTCTATCAACACGTGTGATTCATTGGTTACGCAACACATGCAAACGCTGACCCAACCATTATTGCAACGGTCCAATGGACTGCAGGGGCATTAGCATTTATCAATCAACCATAAATATCACAACGACCAAAATATAACAATTCAGGAAAGAAAATTAAAAATTAAAAAAAAAAAAAAAAAAAAGGCAAAGAAGGACAAATCTTAGTACTCCATATCACATAAATCATATATGGGGCCGACTACACCGGGTTGGATTTTGATTAGAAAATATTTTTATAAATAAAGTCATCATCTTTTGGTTCCCATTCTTACTAGGGATTACAATTAATGAAGATATGCAGGTTGAATTATAGGTATTCCATCCTCTGTTTGGGATATATATGAAAAAAATAAAAAACTAAATTTATTAGAATAACTAAAAATCATTTTATTCCTTTAAATTAGGAGTTTTAAGTTTTTTTTTTTTTGGCAAAATTTTTGGATTAAAATAACCAACTTCAACTTCAAAAGTTAAAGGATCAAAATCGTTTTTGGGAAAAATTAACAAAAACTTAAAGAGAGAGGCTATTTTCATTACTAATTCATATTGTTGTCCTTACTTGATAATCTGATAGTTAAACTAAAAAAAAAAAGTATTTGAGCCCATGATGCTTTTGTTGAAGAAAATGAGGAGGTGACAATTGAGTAACAAGGATTATGGCTTAATTCTTCTTGTTCAATTAAGTAGGAAGGATTAAATAAATGGAGTATCAGATATATGGATTAAATAACAAGGATTATGGCTTAATTCTTAATAAACTATTCTATAAACGTAGATACCAAACGCATTATCTCCAATATATTTCCTATTAAAAAGAAATTTTCTTTTATAAAAAAATGAGCATCAGATATATATAATCAGGAAGAAATCATTGTTTCTTATATATAAGCCAATCCGAAACGGTTCCAAAATGGTTTCAAACCCTTGCGTCGTTTTCTTCTCCAAAGGTTTCGAAACCTTAAAAACAAACAAAAACACAGAAATCGGTAGGCACAACAAGACCACCACCCACGAAACAAAGATAAAACCCACAAAAACAGAGCAAGAGTCAAGACAACATGCAAATTAATATGTATCGTTTAAACTTAAAACACATATACAAAGGTATGAAAATTAAGAAAGGCTACGCTTCCCAGGTTGATCAGCAACCTTGAGTGTCTTGTCGATGAGCTTTCGAGCCTTCCTGCTACGGATCTCGACCTTGACACTCGAGCTCTTGTCCATCTTCACGTATGGCTTCTTGTTCTTCTTCAGAGCTCGAACCTTCGATTTTATCGACTGTACCAAGCTCTCCAATTGGTTTGCCATCATCAAAATTTCTCTCCCTTTTTTTTTTCTCAGATTTGATTTGGGATCTGGAAAGAGAAGTGAAGAATTATTAGTTTCTGTCTACAATGGTTGCATTTTGTAGTGTTTGGTCAGAACAGTCAGCAATGAGTGCTGCGAGAGCTATTGCTTTGCCTTCGGCTCACTCTGAATGTGTTTTGTTGTTGGTTCTGACTCTTTTATATGTGTGAAGTGGTCAAGTCCTGTTTATATGCACTGAGATGATTAACAATGGGCTATGTATTTGATATAATCTCAAGCTTGCCCCTCGGCCTTCATTTCTGACTTTTCTGTCCTCATTTACCTCTTTTTATCTAGTAGATGATATTGATGGGCATGGGGAGGTAGAATTTTGAATCACATATATTAGGCATCATAATAGGGGTCATTGTCACCATTAATAGGCTACTGAGGGGGCTTTAGGTGTTACACATGAAAATAGATGATAAGGAATTGAGAAGTAGAGTTCAAATCATGTATATCAGCCACCATAATTAGTGTCACTATCAATAGGCTACTTAAAAGGCTTTAGGTGTTTTTGCAAACAACATATCTTAGTTATAAGATCATTTGGGCCGGTTTGGCAGGCTATTTCAAGAATAGTTTTAAGCATTTTAAACACACTAGCACACATTTTTATACATTTTTTCATTCACACACGTATATTAAAAACATCCAAAAATATTATTCAAACTTACTCACCAAACGGGCCCTAAGTTTGTGTGAATTTTTTTGTAAATTTATTATAATAATTATTAAGTTGACAATTTAAATAATTAAACAAGTATCACTTATAAGTTTATATGAAAATCAATAATATTCTTTTTAAAAAATCAATATATATTGTATGAAAATTTTACACATATTATATTCGGTGCCATAGCTGGTAAATATACATATTATAAATGTAGATTTCAAACGTAAATTAATATGCATGTATTTTTCTTAAAAAAATAACTATCATCACTAAACAAAACAAATTAAATACACTAAAGAAATACATATTTTCTATAGTTTAATGTATAGAACAGGTATAAAATGTTTTAAGTATTATACTATAACAAAAATATTTTTGTTTAACTTAACTTTAATACTTTTATTAACTATATTATTTATTTATTTTGTTGAGGTTTGTCATTATATATATGACAATGAAATGATCAGAATTAATATTTTTTTGAGAAAATCAGAATTAATATTTTTAATTTCACGTTTTACTGTGTTAAAAAGCATTCCATATCTTTATTATAATCTTGAATATTGCTGATCTATCATGATTATATTTTTCTATAGTTTGAATGATTAGATCTTATAAGCTCTTCTAAAAAAAATCGTAAAAGCATGTATAATGTATCTACGTATCTGTGTTAGATTTCAATTAAAAATAAAATAATTTTATATTAGAAATTATAATATAAGACAATAAAATAATACCCTTTTTTTTGTTTGCTGAGTAAATGAAAAAATATCACTAACTTTCATTAACATGTTTTATTTTTGTTGGAAACACAAATAAAAATTGAAAATAAATATAATAAAGATTTTAATGCTTGATTAATTTATCTTATAAAATTCTATTTAGATAATATAAGTACCCTACTAAATTATAATATAATAAAAAGAAATAACTTAACATATATAGTTGCTCTTTAGTCTCAAAATTTTCATTCAAATTATTAATATAACCGTACATGCATTTATTTAAGTTTTTTTTTTTTTTTTTTTTTTACAACTCTTTTTTTTTTTTTAATTTGAACCAATGAAGTCAATACCGTACTGGAGGCTATACCGGTTTAGCCAACTGTACGATATATTTCAAGTACCGATCAATACCGGTATACCGTTTTAGGTTTACCGCTATTTTATATATATTACACACACACACACACACACACACACACACACACACACACACAAAATCTCTAGAACCATGTTTACAAGATTATCCACTATTCTTCTGCCCCAAGAAGCATAGGAATTACAACACAAAGGAACAACTTTGTTAAGGCAATTCATCATTAGAGAAAAGTTATAGATGCACAACAAGTATAAATTGATCTCATTTTTCTTTAGTGGAATTAAATAAATATAATGCTGAAATTGCATTTCATAATGAACTTGTAAAATTGTCTCTCCAAGGAAAGAAACAGCCCCCTTTATAACAAATGAAAGTAAACCAAAATTAATTTTAAAAAAAACACAAAAATAAATTTCAGAGCATAGAAAATAAAAAAAGCAACGAAACTGAAAAAGAAAATAAATAAATTATATGTTTTGCATCAAGAAATTCTGAAGAATGACATGATGGAACAATTGCAAGATACTCGTATAAAAATGCCAATTTCTAAAACCTTATGTAAAACTTATATCATACAATGGAAACAATTTTCAAATTTGATTAAGGCAAAATTTTACCTAAGAGTGAGAAGCCGAGACTCAAGACAAAGAATGAGAAGCCGAGACATAGCAGAGTGAGAGACAAAGAAGCTGAGAGATGAGAGACACAGAGTAGCTGAGAGAGAGCGTGAGAGAAAGAAAGAAAGAGGGCTGTGCTGCTGGGACTTAGGGTTAGAATTAGGTTTAGCACAATTACCATATTGCCCTTGAAAATTTGTCAAAATTACCAACAACAAAAAACAAATGGCTTGGAGTGTTTCAACCCGGTACGGCCGATACACGCTAGGTATGGCCGGTATAGCAGGTATATTTTTCGGTACAAAACAGAGGGGTACTCGTACCAGTGCACTGGCCGGTATGGTATGGTATTTACCAGCCGGTACGATACGGTATTTACCAACCAGTATAGCCGGTACGGTACGGTATCTCATTCACTAATTTGAACCAAATGAAAGACATTGGAGCCCATCATATATACTATGTGTTCATACAATGTTGTTGCTTTTTTCCCTCTTAATGCTAAACTCAATATTAGTGTCCAAATTCTATTAAAGAAACAAAAAAAAAAAAACATAGTGCAAAAGTTAGGAAGCACAGACATGGGTACAAGTATGATACAGTACATGACACAAGTAAATTTGGAAAAATTATAACATGACCTGGTGGATACGACGCAGGCACAACACCTCAAATGAAGTATCTATACATCTTAATGCAAAAGTTTCAAAAAGAAATCATCGTATGAACAAGGCTCACTGATATGCATAACCCAAGTTCATTCATTTTGTTTTTGACATAAATTCTTTGTATAGAAAATTACTCGCTTTTTGGGAAAATGTATTTTAGGAAACTTATTTTTCTTGTAATTGGTATTAATTCCAAAAAATTATATTTGATGATGCCGAAAATCGTCAATAAGCTACAAGATCCTTGCGCGCTCTTAGGCAAGAGCACAACAAAGAAGAAGAAAAAGACCCTGTAGAGATTACTGGTATGGTACCAGCCAAATACTCTCCGAAGGCTAAGTTAGAGAACTTTCACAACTCTAGAGTGTCAGAACTGGGGTAAATTATGCGTACCTTGATTTCTGAAGGTTTTGGGTTTTTATAGTAGTGTAAAACCGACTTTGGTTTCTTAGCAAAGAAGATGTTTCCTTATAGGGAAGATCCTTGTTAATACATGTATTTTACGGGATCTTTCCATATTGAGACCTGGTTGACTATGGTTAATCATGAAGCACAAGACATTTCCATTTAAAGTTCCTTAAAGACCAATTAAATCATGTGGGTGCCACGTGGCTTTGCCACCATCCACTTTGTATCTGTCTGATTTCCCCTTCCCCTTCATCCACCATAGAGAGCACGTCCACCTTGGACACATTTTGTCGTGTTGCTTCCTTCCCTTTGATTGTCAACTACCTAGTATCGTCGCTCATGGCAGGTTCTGTAAAATGATACCGTCTACTTTAATTTTATCCTCTTCAATTGGCCCCTCACTCTATGGGTCCATCGCCTTATTTCCCAGACAAACCCGTAGAGTGACCGTCTAACTCAACCCTTTGGAAATGCTTTTTGATTTGACAGGCCAGCCTAGTGCCATTAATGCAGTAGAGGCATGTGGCACATTTTTAGTGGTAAATTGCTCGTACCGAAGTGTCCCTTTGTCTTCCATGTCATTATCTCTATATATATGTTGCTTCTCTCTCTCATTTTTACTTTCCACAACAAATTTTCAAAGCTAGAGCGCCACCATTTACTTTATTTTCAGCTACGTCATCTTCGTTGCTTTTGGGTGACCGTTCACTTGTTGAGACTGTCCGCCACATCGTGTTCATTGTATCATTCAATTGGTAAGCACTCGTTTCCTTACATTGACTTCTTTTTTTGTTCTTTACTTCAAATGCCCGTTGCCTTTGTAGACCTGTAGAGTCTTAGGGGTTTTATCCATCATGTGTAGGTGACAGATCTAGAGAGGCATTGAGTGATTAATCATGTGTCCACAAAGGAGTGGGCTATGATGAGGTGTATCCGTCTGGTCATGATGACCTTGACACCTCTCATGATGAAAGGGTTTCGTTTGCCAGTTCTCTTTTTGCGGAGGAGGATAAGGATCTGGACGTGGTCGGACCAGAGGGGGTTTAAGCGGTGATTCAAATAGTTCAAATGTGATCTATGTTGATCCTCTCGTCTAGTCCGCCGTAGGTCCAGATGGCCTTAGGGATTTTATCCTTCTCCCACCATGGACGATAAATGACTTTAATTCTACCATCAAGAAAAAAAAAAATTTAAGTCCCTTAGGGAGAGGTACCAGATCCCCGTTGGCATCCCTATTCGTTTACCTTTTAAGTCTGAAAAGTGTTACTACGAGGGTGTTGACGACGTCATGGTGTATGAGCAGATGTTTAAGGTGGGACTTATGTTTTCTCTAAGTGCTCTTCACCGTCGTCTTCTTCAGTACTTGGGGCTTGCCATCACCCAAATCTCTCCGAATGCTATGAAAGTGTTCCTTAATGTGAAAGTCTTGTATCGAGTTTTGAGAGATGGGGAGCGTAGGATGACGGTCGAGAACTTCTTCCATTGCTACCGTCCATCTGAGATCAACCAATCCAAGGGTATGTACAGCTTCCTACCAAGGAAGCCTATACTCAGGCTAGTGTGTGACACTCTTGACTCCAATAGAAACTAGAAGAGCCGGTATTTCTTCATTCAAGGTGACAACTGGATGTGTCACCCCAACGATCAGGAGTACATGGCCGTAGAAAAATCTTGGAGCATAATGCCTCCGTCTAGCAAATGTCCATTCGATATAATTTTGTCTTTTATTTATCGTTGTTGGTCTAACCGTTCCCTTTTTGTAGCTTGAGACCGTTCAGAAGTGACCTTGGAGCAATGGAGCTGTCTAAAGAAAATTTTTGCGATTAAATTGAAACAGAGGATGTGGGTGAAGCTTGTTATCTTGGACACGATCCACTGGTATTGCGACAACCCTAAACCCACTGAAGTTGCCCGTCGTTACAACAGTCAGGCACACAGACGTAAGTCTTCGTCCTTTTTTTTCTTATAATTTACCTAACTTTTTCTTTCCGTCTACCTTGACGTAGAAATGGAAGAAGGCAAAAGGAGAGCTTTTATAAAGCAGCAGGCTACTGCGAAGAAGAAACATGATTGAAGCCTGCCTCCTAAGGCTACAATTTAAGTCAAACTGTTCATGAAGAGGAGACTGTTAGAGAAGACCGACCGTCCTCTTAAAAAGCCCAACGTCATGGGGTCAACTGTCGGGATCAAGGCTGAAATAAAGAAGACGCCTACTCTGCCCTGTTTGGGGATGGGCAAGGGTCTCATGACAGGTTAGGTTCCTGTCACCGAAAAACCACCCGTCATCTTCCGTGAGGACCCTCGATACGCATTTGAGCAGCTTTCGTCCATCATTAAAGCCGATGAATATGAGAACTTAAGTAATCATGAAACTGAGGCTATGGGGGAAACGGGTCTCTTTAGCATCGCACAGGTAAATATGTCCATCCCTTTCCTCTTTCTGTCAAATGTCTCCTTACTTTTCTAAACCTTTTTTGGTTTCTGTAAGGGATGCTAATGATGAAGGGGTTGATGGACCGTGCCTCTCCCATGAGACGGGGTTGGATCGTGTAAGGGCGAAGGCAAAGGCGGCGGTGGAGGAGCTAAAAGCCTAGAAGGTGGTATAGGAGAAAAAACTTGCCACATTTGTGTGAATTGGAGAAGCAGACGGAGGTGTTGAGGAAAGTCCTTGAGGAAAAGGAAGGAGAAATCAAAGACGTTAAAGACCAGCTTTATAAGGCTAAGGAAGATGCGATACAAAAGTATCGTGATTCCGATGCCCTCCTAGCGGAGCTCAGTGACTCTTTTCCTGATGGCTTTGACAACTGCTTCCTTTAGGTCAAGGCCTCCTTTCCAGACCTAGATTTGTCCCATATATCCATCGACCCCCAAGCCTAGACTCAAGCCCAACTCATCTACTCTGAAAGCACCAACGAGTTGTTTGCCAATGACACCGTTGCCGACCCTCAAGGTGACGGAGAGACTGCTCTTGTAGACCAAGCCAAATCCATCAGGGACAATGCTCGTCCATTTGAGGGGGACCAGTCGGCTAGAGGGAAGGACGGAGAAAACCCTGTGGACCAGGACTAGATTTTTCTTTTTTACTTAGTTTTTGTCTTGTTCAAATGTAAGGATCTTTTGGAAAAACAATGTTTATGTCAATCTAACCGTTGCCTATTACTTTCAACGCTTTGCATGTAGAAATTTCCCTTTATGGGCCTTTATAATATTTTGATTATATGCCTTACAGTATATATTTGTAATATATTCGTCTACTTTGGACTTAATATCTGCAGATTAACCCTTGGGATGAACCCATCCTCTTAATAAATATAAGCCATGAACCCGTCCACTTTGTGGACTAAATAAATATAAGTCATTCCTTTAGGATGATTCCGTCCACTTTGTGGACTAAATGAATGTATGTCATCCCTTTAGGATGAAGCCGTCCACTTTGTGGACTAAATGAATGTATGTTATCCCTTTAGGATGAAGCCGTCCACTTCGTGGACTTGCTAAATATAAGTCATCCTTTTAAGATGAACCCATCCACGTTTTGGACTTAATGAATATAAGTCATCCCTTTAGGATGAACCCATCAACTTTGTGGACTTGATAAATATAATTCATCCCTTTAGGACGAACTCGTCCACTTTCTGGACTTAATGAATGTAAGTCATCCCTTTAGGATGCACCCGTCCACTTCTTGGACTTAATAAATATAAGTCATCCCTTTAGGATGAACTCGTCCACTTCTTGGACTTGATAAATATAAGCCATCCCTCAGGATGAACTTGTCCTTTTGTGGACTTAGAAATAATTCCTATAAACATACGCATGACATATTTGAAAGATTCCTCTTATTGTAAAAAACATGCATGTAGAAATTGTTCTTGAAAAAGAAATAAGAAACTGCCCTTCGGGCTTAAACAATACTGTAAATAGTAAAAATTAACTAAAAGGAAGTGAAATGGAAATGAGGAGTGTCGTCGTTCATGCCCTTGTCTACTGGTAGTATTTTTTCAGGTGCTTCGTGTTCCATGGGTGATACAACTTTTGCCTATCCAGTGTCTCCAGGTGGTAAGTGCCTCTTCTCTGCCATGACTTGATCCTGTAGGGTCCTTCCCAATTAGGTCCTAGCTTTCCCTCTTCGAGATTTCTCGTGGTGCCCGTCACCTCCTCAAGACGAGATCTCTAACTTGAAAGTCCCTGTTTCTGAATTTGGAGTTGTAGTGCTTGGCCATAAGGTCCTTGTACCATGCTAACCTTTGCTCAGCTATTGCCCTGACCTCGTCCACCAAATTAAGCTGAAGGCGCATAGCTTCATCGTTCCTACTCTCATCATGGTTTTCAACTCCGTAGCTTGTGAGTCTGATCTCAACCGAGATGATTGCCTCGCTTCCGTATGCTAGTCGAAATGGAGTTTCTCCTATAGGCGTCTTTGTCGTTGTCTTGTAAGCCCATAAAATGCTTGGCAATTCTTTCAGCCACATTCCATTTGCCCCCTCGAGCCGAGTTTTGTTGATTTTAAGCAAGGATCAATTTATGACCTCAACTTGTCCGTTGGCTTGAGGGTGGGCGGGTGATGAGTATGATTCTTGATCCCCAACTGTGAGCAAAAATCCTTGAATGAATCGTTGTCAAACTGCTTCCTGTTGTCTGAGATTAGTGCTCTAGGTATATCATATATGCAGATGATTTTCCTCCATACAAAACTTCGCACATTCTTCTTCATGATCGTGGCGAGGGCTTCGGCTTCTACCCACTTAGTGAAGTAGTATATACCGACTACTAGGAATTTCAACTGCCTAACTGCTATTGGGAACGGGCCCATGATATCCAACCCCTATTGAGCAAAAGGCCATGGAGCCATCATTGAAGTGAGCTCCTCTGTTGGTTGTCTAATGAAGTTACCAAACCTCTGACACTTGTCTCAGGTTTTGGCGTACGCATAGGTATCCTTTTGCATGGTGGGCCAATATTACCCTGCCCGAATTAGTTTATGCACTAAAGACCATGATCCTGAATGATTCCTGCAAATTCCTTTGTGGATTTCTCTCATGACATAATCCGCCTCCTCGGGGTTAAGAAACCTTAGGTACGAACGAGTGAAGCCCCTTTGGTACAAGACGCCTTTCATTAGCACAAATCATGCTACTTGAATCCTTAACTTCCTAGTGGCCTCCTTATTATCTGGAAGCATGTCGTCCTTTAATTAAGAGGTTATTGGTGTGATCCAGTTGTTTCTAGAACTTACCTCCTGCACACTGACGCCATTTATTAATGGTGAATTTTGAACAAAGGATAGTACCTGACTGGGGATGAGCATGTATTCTGATGAGGCAGCCTTGGCAAGACGGTCGGCTTGCTCATTCTCCTCCCTTAGGATTTGGATTAATTTTACCTGGAGGTCGTTCACTTGATTCTTCACATGCTCCATGTACTTCTTAATTTGTTTGCCCTTGCACTTTTAGTTGCCATTGACATGACTTGTGACTACCTAAGAATCGCAGTATACGACCACATTTATGACTCCAGCTGCTTTGGCTAAATCGAGTCTTGCTATTAAGGCTTCATACTCTGCCTCATGGTTGATTGTAGGGAAGTCGAGTCAGATCATGCATTCGATCTCATCCCCTTCTAGGGAATGGAGTACTACACCTTCTCCGCCTGCTTACCTATTAAACGATCCATCCGTGTGGATACTCCATTGCAGCTGCGCTCTTGCCCCTTAGCCTTTCGCGTTGGTAAATTCCACATTGAAGTTAGCAATGACTTGCCCTTTTATGGCCATTCATTGGTGATACTGTATATCAAACTCACTCAACTCAATTGCTCATAGCGCCATCCATCCGGCTGCTTCAGGGCTGCTTATTGCTCTCCATAGATGTTTTTCTATTAAGACGATCATAGTGTGGGCTTAGAAGTATGGCTTGAGTTTACGAGCTTCTATCACCAATGTGAAGGTGAGCTTTTCCATCGGGGGGTACCTCTCTTCTGCGCCTCAGAGCACCCAGCTAGTGTAGTACACTGGCTTCTATACCTTGTCTTCTTCCCTGACTAAGGCTGCGTTGACAGCTGTTAGGAAGACAACCAGATAGAGGAATAATTCCTCCCCTAGTTTTGAGGGACTCAGCAGCGGTGGGGAGGAGAGGTATGATTTCAAGTTTTCGAACACTTGCTAACATTCAGTCATCCATTCAAATGATTTCTTCAATGTGCAGAAGGAAGGCAGACACTTATCTGTTGCTCTTAAGACAAACCTATTTAGCGCGGCTACTTTGCCGTTGAGACTTTGTACTTCCTTGATGTTTATTGGTGGCGTCATCTCCATTATTGCCTGTATCTTTTCCAGGTTGACCTCAATACCTCTTTGGGATATCATAAACCCCAAGAATTTTCTAGCTATCACCCTAAATGCTTACTTGTTCGGATTCAGCTTTATGTTGTACGATCGAAGGGTATCATAGGTTTCCTTGAGGTCGTCCAAATGGTCTTTTTCCAGTTGGCTCTTTACCAGCATGTCTTCCACGTAGACTTAAACGTTTCTCCCTATCTGATATTCAAACATCTTGTTCATCAGCCTTTGATACGTGGCATTCACGTTCTTAAGTCCGAACAACATTACTTTGTAGCAGAAGAGACCCTGGCTAGTGATAAAAGAAGTCTTTTCTTGATCAGCTACGTCCAGCTTGATCTGGTTGTAACTAAAAAATGCTTCCATGAAGCTCAACAACTGGTGTCTTGCTGTGTCGAATCTACCAAGATGTCAATCCGTGGAGGTGGGTAGCTGTCCTTGGGGCACACCCTGTTCAAGTTCGTGAAGTCTACGCACATCCTCCAGTTTCCATTGGCCTTTTTAACCATCACTATGTTGGCCAACCAGTCGAGGTAGTATACTTCTCATATGAATTCTGCTCCCTGTAAATTGTGAACCTTTTCTGCAATGGCATTGTCTCGCTCCTACGCGAACACCCATTTCTTCTGGCGGATGGGATAAAATGAGGGTGATACATTCAATTTGTGGACTATGACTGAAGGATCGATCCCGGGCATGTCTTCATGGCTCCACGTGAAGACGTCTTGGTTCTCCCTTAGAAACGCCGTGAGCACCCGATGGACTGGCAGGCTAGCAAGAGTACCTATTCTTGTTGTTCGCTCGGGCTTAGATTCATCAAGGAATACCTCTTCCAACCCTTCCACTAGTTTTGCCACCGTCTGTTGTTCTTCTATGCACATGGTCTATAAATGGGTGTCCATCTCCAGCATGACAATGTAGTACTCGTGTGCTGCTACTTGATCACCTCGTACCTCTCCCACTTCGTATTTGGTGGGAAACTTGATCATCAAGTGGTAAATGGAGGTTACAGCCTTCCATGAATTAAGGGACAGCCCAAGATGGCGTTGTAAGTGGATGAACAGTCTACAACCAGGAATGTGACCTACTTGGTGATCTATTGAAGGTAAACACCAACTGTTACGGGTAAAGTGACCACCCCAAGGGGGTACACTTTCGTCCCTTTGAATCCAATGAGTGGTGCGTTGGTTAGAACCAGTCGTTCTCTTTCAATTCTCATCTGCTGGAACGCGGGGTAGTGGAGTATATCAGCTGAGATCCCATTGTCCATAAGGACTCGGTGAGTGTTGTAGTCCTTAATCCGTAAGCTAACTACAAGCGCATCGTCGTATGGATGATAGAGACACCGAACATCCTCTTCTGTGAACCCAATCATAGAGTTGTCGATGCATGCCATTTTTGGGACTAAGCCCATTAGCTAGACGTTTTGAATCATCCTGAGGTAGGTCTTACATGCCTTTCTTATTGAACCGGTGGTAGCGGTGCCCCATACAATCATCCTTATGTCTTCTAGGGGTGGCCTAAGACGCTCGTTTTCCTTCCGGGTGACTTGTTCTTGTGGTTGGTCCTTCCTTTCCTTGCTAATGAACCTTTGCAACTTCCCTTGTCTAATAAAGGCTTCTATCTGCTGCTACAAGTCGTAATAGTCGAATGTATCGTGGTCGTGATCACGGTGGAAGCGGCAGTACTTGTCTCTGGACCTTTTACTGGGGTTTAACTTGCCAGGAAATGTTAAGGCTCCTTCATCCTTGATCAGCATTAGGACTTGCTAAATTAGGGCATTCAGCAGGGTGAAATTCGCGAACCTTCCTGTGGGAGGTTTAGAGCGCCTATCCTTTCGTTTATCTCCAATTCTTGTTGTCATTCGCCCCTATCCTGTCATGCTTCTTCTGGTCTCTCCCTCTTCTTTGGCTTCTCTTCTATGTCAAGAAACGTGTCCGTTGTGTTCATGTATTTAGTAGCCCTGTAAAGCACATCCGACATGGTTTTTGGATCGTTTTTGTATAGGGAAAACAAGAACTTCCCCTTCCGTAACCCACTGGTGAATGCAGCCACGAGTATCTTGTGGTTAGCTTCATCAATTGAGAAGGCCTCCTTGTTGAAGTGGGTGATGTAAGACCTCAGTGTCTCATCCTCCTGCTGCTTGATGTTCATCAGGAATGTAATGGACTTCTTGTACCTGTGCCCCCCGATAAAGTGTGAGGCAAACTGGGCACTCAACTCCTGAAGGTACTGACAAAATTTGGCATCAACCTGCTGAAACATACCCTTGTGAGGCCCTTCAACGTGGTAGGAAAGGCCCAACACATGATTTCATCCACCACTCCTTGCAAGTGCATGAGGGTTTTGAACAATTCCAAATGGTCCAAAAGATCTTTTGACCCATCATACGTCTATACTTGTGGCATGCAGAACTTTGGTGGCTAGGGGAATGTAGTGATGGATGTGGTGAAGGGTAAGTCTGTCCGATGGACCAGCTCTTCGAGGTCGTTTGATACTCATCCTCTCAAGGCATTCATCTTGAAATCCATCTGTTTTTTCACATCTGCATCTCTACGACCAGGCATGGCAAAGCCGTGTTCGTGGCGGACAGACGACTTGTGTCCTGTCACTCTGGTCTGCTTAGGGCATTGCTACCTTCCAGCCCTTCTTAATCCCTTCGCTCAGCATTGGTTCCTTCTTGGTCTTCCTCCCAAGTATTTAGCCTTGCATTCTTTTGGTGTAGCTGCTCCTCTAGGTCGTGGTTTTGCTTAGTAAGGCATTCGACAAGTGCGTCAAGAGTCTGGACATGTCTTTCGAGGGTGGTGGTATGTGGTTCGTCTCCGTGGTTATTGTTGGTGGTCGCCATCGAGTGAGTAAGTATCATGCAACTTTTTGTCTAGGAAGCAATAATATGGCTTACAAGTTATTGTCCACAGACGACACCAACTAATGATGCCGGAAATCGTTAGTAAGTTACACAATCCTTGCGCGCTCTTAGGCAAGACCTACACAACAAAAAAGAAGAAGAAGAAGAAGACCTTGCAAAGAGTACCGGTGTGGTACTAGTCAAATATTGGAGTTTATGCCCTAAAATCTAATTTATTGGCATGTCATAAATAATTCAATTGTTTAATTATATGAGACTATCTATAAATGAACTAATGGAATATTATCTTAGTTCATGAAATGCATTGTATGTGATTTAGTCACAGAAGATGTAAATCACAAGTTCCTTGTAAACTCAAAATGTAGTTCATAGTCGGTGATGAAATTGGGTGTTTCATCTGCGAAGATTATAACATATCAACTAAGATGATTTGTCTTGATCATGGAAGTGGAGACTTCTAGTTGGTATGTTGATATATTGATATGTTTTAAGAGTTAAAACATATTGAACTGAACTACTATGAGGTTTATTATTCTCCTAATGACTATCAAATGAATAATAAATCTCACAACTTCTATTTACATCAACTCTAAATCCTGAGAGAATAATGGACTTGATCATTAGATGTAGGTTGCTTTGATATATCAGAAGTGAGATCCATTAGTCACGGTCAAAACCTCAGTATGTTGGGCAGCCGCATTTAGTGTTGATGGAATATATATTTTCAAGATGAAATTCATAATCTCTTAATGGAGATATGAAATATTCCTTTGAGATAAGTTTAATGTGTTTGGTTATTCAGAGAGTTGGGCCCAACCACTTTATATATTTATGGAATTGAATTTCATAAATATATGATGAATAACATAAAAGATTAAACCGAGTACTCAAGGATTAAGATGTAGTAATCTTCAAAGTGGCAATCTATATTCATGACTTTGTATTACTACGAATATTTTAATGAAGGAGTTGAATGTATAATAAAGTCTTGGGATATAATTTATAGATAAGACCTAGAGTACAACTATATTTATATAGTGATATTAAATATAGTTAATGGTAACTTTGGACTTGTCAAGAGTTGATAAAAAAGCCCAAGGCCCATTGGAGCTAGTGTCTTATTGGTCCTTTTTGGTCTCACTCCAAGCCACATACTAGAGTCAATTGGAAAAGCCGAAAATGTTAGCCTAATTAGATAATCAGTTATATATAAAAAGAGAAACATACAGAATTTCATAAGACTTTTCATAAAGGTCTTTCATTAAGATCATACTTGGAATGAAATGATTTGTGTGTGAGTGTTGGACACTCTCTTATTCTCTCCTTGGAAACTGATTAAGAGATCACACTTCTTGGGCATCAAGTAGAATAGGAGTGAAGATTGAAAGTGTTTCAAAGTACTTCTATTCAGATTGTTTTGAATTTCACCGCTCCAAAGTATGCTTTCATATTCTTAAATTCTAAAACTTACATAGTTCATGTTATCAATTACGAATGAAGTAGATCCGTTAATTTTCTATTGCATATGTTTTGTATGCGATACAAACATGTATTTTTCCAACATCAAATACCCTCCGAAGGTTAAGTTAGAGAGCTTTCACAACTCTAAACTGGTAGAACTGAGGTAAATTATGTATATCTTGATTTCTGAGGGTTTCGGGTTTTTATAGTAGTGTGAAACCGACTTTGGTTTCTTGGCGAGGAAGAAGTTTTCTTGTAAGAAAGATCCTCGTTAATACACGTATTTTACGAGATCTTTCCATATAGAGACCTGGTTGACTATGGTTAATCATGGAGCACAAGACATTTCCATTTGAAATTCCTTGAGGACCAATTAAACCATGTGGGTGCCATGTGGCTTTGACACTGTCCACTTTGTATCTATCTTCTTTCCCGTCCGTCCGTCATAGAGAGCCCGTCCACCTTGGACACGTTTCGTCATGTTGCTTCCTTCCCTTTGATCATCCACTACCTAGTACCGTCGCTCATGGTAGGTTCTGTAAAACGAGATCATCTACTTTAATTTTATTATCTTCAATATTAAAATAAAATAAAATTCACAAAAAACACCCCAATGAGAAACTATCTTCTATTTTTTGGGTAATTTGGGAACCAAAATTAGGAAAACAAGTCCAAATTGTCATTTGATAAAAAGTCAACAGTTGATCATCTATCAGTTTGTAGAGAGATCGGGTGAAGAGAAAGAAGTTACATTGGGAGTTTTTTTGTGTGTGGAATTTATGTTTGTAGGCCTATTGAATATATAACATTTCAAAAAAAAAAAAAAACGTTTTCCACTTTATTAAGTTTATTCTTTGTTGACCACACAAAAATATTTTCTGTTTGTTTGCGTTTATTGTTGTGTCAAGTACCTAAAATACAAAACATTTTTCGCCAAACAAACGAAGCTTATAGGTTTAGCATAATAATTAATAAGTGTACCTTGTAGTATGCCACATCTCATTAGAAAGTTAGATCGATAATGCTACTCTATATATATGGGTCATTCTATGGTATAAGCACATTTTTTGCATGCACCATACTCTAACCATGTATATGTAATTATAAAGAAAATTACAATATGTCCTTAGTAGTTTAGTCCTATAACGACGTAGTCTACAAATTTTAATTGTTAAATTTTGGATTAAAATAAAATCGTTAAACTTCATCTATATTAATTGATTTTGTATTTTAGGAATAGACTTTTAATTATAGCTTAACCCTTGTGCCTTGTGGGTTTGCTTTATCACGACTTTGTTCCAACCAAAATGGCAAAATACCCCTTTCACTAAAACTTTCCAGCAAAATACCCTCTGTCTTAAACTATTTAGAGATATGCCCCCTATTTTGAAACTCAATTTTTAGAAAATCAAGTTTCAATGAAAAACTCGATCTGCCGAAAATCGAGTTTCTTTAAAAATCTTTCATGGAACTCAAGTTCCATGTAGGATTTTTTTTTTTTTAGTTTGATTGCTTATAACTCGATTTTCGCCGAATCGAGTTTTTTTTATTGAAACTTGATTTTTAGAAAATCAAGTTTAAAGCGGGGACATATCCCTAAATAGTTTCAGACAGTGAACATTTTGCTAGAAAGTTTCGACGAATGGGGTATATCCCCATTTTGGCCCTTCATTCCAAATCTTTTCCAATTGCTATATCTTTGACTCCCTAAAATTAGGATTAAAAATAAAATTATAAAAACTTAATGATTTTGTTTTAATCCAAACGGAAGGTCAAATATAGCATTTAAAAATTTGTGAATTAAATTAGACAAGCCTAACGTATTATTCATAATTTATCGTTAATTAAAATCTACATGCTCAAGATAGGTTGTTTTGGAGCTTGACACTAATTAACCACATCCCATGCAATTAATCAAAATAATAAATTTATTATAACCATATCCGTATAAGATCATAGATTCTCATTTAGTAGTGAATTATTACTACTACAAATTTTATTATATAGAAATTTTATGAATTGATTATTTTTATATAGAAAAATTTTATAATTGATATGTCACCTTTGAAACACAAAAAAAAAAAAAAAAAAAAAAAAAAAAAAATTAATTTAGAAATTTACTAATTATTGTTATTGAAGAAGTAGAACCAATCATATTCATTAAATTTTAAAAAAAAAAATCATATTCATTAAAATATTATTCCAAGTAATAACTGTTTTAGCATTTTTTTGTAAGCCATTTATAGTAAACAGTTGTAATTGATGATAATAATTTTAGCATTTTTTATTCTTTAACATAAACAGTTGGTAAAGCCTCACATATAGCTAGGCATCTTGTTGTCAATTTATCTTGGGTTATTCCAAGTAAATAAACCACCCTCTCCTTCCATATATGTTTTTATTAAGAAAACTTTTTATTTATTTATTTTTAGAAGGGAGCTGTAAATTTTATAAAGAAACGAAAGCCAAATCAGTTTGAATTACAATTAAAATGTGTGATAGGACATTTTCCATCCACACTAATAAACCTATAACATGTATTGCATATTTAACAAGATTATGAGTTACATAGTTGCCTTCACAACAAACAGAGAACATTTAATATTTATATAAGGCCTCAGCAATAAATTTTGCATCTTGTATAAGATGACCAAAGGAAGCCATCGAGATAGTCTCATCTCATACAGAATTAACAATGATCTTTGAATCTCCTACTAGGACTATAGAAATGTTCTATGAATCTCTTACGGTTGCCGTGACTTCTACCTCAACAGCATAATGCGGCCACTTCAATTACTCCTCTTTGTTTTATTTTTAGGGTAAAACTTACTCTACTGTTTTGGTTGTATCAAAATTTAGTATAACAATTTTTAATTTTTATATTTGAGACTCTAAAATTTGGATTAAAATAAAACTCTTAGGTTTCTATCCATATTGATAGATTTTCCATTTTGTGGACAAATACTTTGCCCATTTTCAATTTGTCTAATTGCAATTTAGTCCCCTAAATTTTTATAATTGCTACACTTTGACCATCTAAGTTATAAATTAAAATAAAATCATTAGAAATAATTTGGACAAAAGTCTAACAATTTCATTTAGTCCAAATTATAACAAATCAAACATAACAATAGGTTCAAATCAAAGAGAATAAAATTGTAATTTCCCCTTATTTTTTAATTTTGGGTAAGAAAGGAAACCATATGCATTACATGAAATTAAAGACAATGATTTGCTTTCCCGTCACCCGTGTGAATGGCCCAACAAAATTACAATGTAAATGACAGCCTCATTTGGAGGTAGGCACAGTGATTTTTTTTTTTTTCTTTAAATAAAAAAGTTGGAATCCTAGGAGCAAGTCATCACTTTCCACCGTGATGAATGAAACTCTCACACTAGATGCTTAGATGGCCCCCACTAACTTTAGTGCATCTACACAACTCAAACCCAAGTGCAAAGACAAAACAGAGGAGTTGTTTAACCATCAGACTTCTCCAATTAAACAGGGGAAGTGATTTTCATTCCGGTGTGAATGGCCCAAATGAAAAGCATCAAGCTTACCTAACAAATGCCTGTAGTAAGATATAAATAAATAAATAAATAAGTGTCGCGGAAACATTCTGATACCCAGCATTAAGAGAATAGTGAGGTCTCTCTGTTTTTCAACAAACAAACACGAATCACACGTGGTTCTTGTTTTTGGTCAAACATGCAATATTGACAACTCGGAAATTCTGTACAAGTTTCGTAGAATAAGACTCTTTATATAAATAAAATAAATATAAAAAAATCATACTCTAGCTCCGTGCCGTTGCAGGGTTCATAATTTAGATTAGACTATAAGTACGTAAGCCGTGAGGCATCTTAGATTGATTCTTTAAGTTACTAGAGGGTCTTAATCAAAGAAAAAAAATTTACTAGGTCTAATTTATTGCATTAGAATATGAATCTTTTTTTTATTATTATTATAAAAGAATATGAATCTTATTGGTAATGTCTCTTGGGATTATATGAAAACCTTATGATCAATTCTACCTGCATCATCTTCTCAAAAAACAAAAAAATAAATAAATAAAGAGAGGGTGGGAAGGGGGGGGGGGGGATTATATAAAATTCAAAAGTCATAGAGTTTATATCATATTTCAATTTGATTCTAGATTTTTTTTTTTTGAAGACGATACTAGATTTTTATGTTTGTTATATATATATATATATATATTTATGCGAAATTCGCAATATTTTTACAACAAATCTTAAGTGGCAGATTATTGTTAACTGTTACTAATCGATAAAAATATAATTTCAATAATGTGTTCAAATTAAAATTACTAACAACTTACCACTTAAGTTTGTTGTATAAGTGTTTGTAAAAATGTTATAAACGTAATACTTCTTTTTTTATTTATATAAGCTGAATATTTTTCATATAAATGAGGATAAAAAATGTACATCTTGAACAACTATAAACTCTTTCTTTTCTTTTTCTTTTTTCTTTTTTTCTGCTGAGAATTTTTGCTTTGAAAACTATAAGCTCAATAATACGTGGAGGCCTCAACCATTTCATTTGAATTTTATATATGTCCATCTCTATTTATTGATATTTATAATTTTGGGGAATGATGAAACATAGTAGAACGTGAAATTATTTATAAAACTTTGTGTTTCACATTTTACCTACATAACAAGTTTTAATTTTCTAGCAATCATATTTCACTCTAAACTAATCTTCTTCTCTTTTTTTTTTTTTTCAATCTCTAATCTCCCTGTTCAATGTTACTAGAGGTCTAATTTATTGCATTAGGACATGACTCTTGTTGGTAATGTCTCGGGATTATATGAAAACCTTGTGATCAATTCTACCTCCATCAATCGTGACGTAGAAAAGGTTTATAAGATGCGGATGTATTGCAAGTTGCAACCCAAAAAACTGTTAATTAAAATATATGTGTGTATATATATATATATATATATGGGAAATAATATAAAAAGTCATAGTGTTTATAGCTTATTTCAAATTATTTCATCTTAGATCTTTGTGTTTGTCATTTAATGTCCTAAAGCTAAAATTATGAAACCATTTCAGTTTGAATCCTATTTATGTCCATTTCTATTATTCATTTTTAAAATATTGGGGAATAAAGAAACAGAAAAAACGATAAATTATTTATAAAACTTTGTATTTCACAGTTTCGCCTATGTAAAAAGCTTTAATTTTTAGACAATCATTTTCCACTTTAAGTGAAGTTTTCTCCTGCTAAACGAACTCCCCCCCACCCCTATCCTCTCTGCTATTTGGTTGTAGGTTGATTTATGAACAAGTCCTAGATGAAGCGTAGAGTTTAATAAATAGCTTCTTTTTTTTTTTTTTTATGCTGAATGCTGATATCACCCAGAATATTGGGAATTAATATAGAAGATTGATGAAGACTTCAAATTAAAATAATTTCATAAATACGAAACTTTAATCAATAAATTTTAAATCTATGACTTAATCTAAAATATGGTATAAACTTTGAGCTTTTGCATATAATTTATTCAAAAAATAATAATTACATAAGTAGTATGATAAAGTGAAATATTACTTAAATGGATTTTTTTTTCAATAATTCAATTGAGGTACAAATTGAGCTACAAAACTCTTAACTAAATAGTCCTCTTAGATGATTAAAGATATGCCATTTACCGCATAAAATACAATGATTTCCAATCTAGACTATTTAGTTCTCTTGATTTATGATCATATCACAATCATATTATGAAGATGAATAAATTGTGAATGAACTATAAATGACGGATGACATTAATTTCCTTATGGATTTTGTTATATAACCAGACCCTTTCATTATTCATTAATAGACTTATTTGAGTATTTCAAGCTTTTCAACCAATTTACACTGTAGATAACGCACTTAAGGCATCCATTAATTTCTACATTAATGATATACATACCAAAAATGTACTAGTAGGGCAAAAAACATTGACATTGAAGTTATTTCCCTTCCAATACGAATTAACTAGTAGGGTGGCAATTGGTTACACTTTTGTACAATGCATCAGTTCTCTGTCTGCATTAAAAACTGTAATGTTATTATTGAGGATAATTAATAAGTATCCCTATTTTCTTAAGAATATTCCTATTTTATATTTTATAGATGTGACACGCTTTTCATGAAATATATTTCATTCTTTGTTGTACAAAGTGGTTGGAATTTTTTTTTTTTTTTTTTTTTTTTTCCTTTTGAGTAGAAGCCACAGTAGACTTTGTTGATATAAAGTCATGTACAATGGAAAAGAGAAAAGTGGGATATTTTTCTAACCAAACAATGACCTCCTCTTTCTCGTTAGAAGCACAATTACATCTTAAGAGAATACTAGCAAAAGAAATAAAAACGAAACTATCTCTAATTAAATTAAAGTAATATCTTCCAAAATCCAAGCAACCTCCTATGAACAAATTCTATCAGAGTTTAAGAGATCCACCAGTTCAGCAAAATTGCATTCCACTTCCACTTTATAAAAACTGGTACTTCAGCAGAATTGTAGAGCTTTCCTCATCACACAAACCGCTGTGCAAAGGGGGTTCAATTTCTTCTCTACCCGATCACTAGATGCAACTAACACTTCACCCTTCTTGTTGCGAATGAGAAGACCAAAGCCCACCAAAGTGAACTTCTTTGACTGAGAAATAGCCACATTCAGTTTGTGCACAGAATCTGATTGAGGGGATTTCCATTTTATCATTTTGCTGCTGTGGACTCCCTAATCTGGACATTCTTATGCTGTACTTCCAAAAATTTCGGTCTATATAAATCAACCCGAGCCCATAAATCTTTGTGAGTGGGAACTATGTTGTCAAAAACCAGTTTATTACGACAATTCTGTAAAATAACAGAGAAATGAGGAATGCTAAAGCTCTCATTAACTGAATTGATTTTACAAACTGAATCAATGAAAATAATTACTAACTAAGCTACTTATATACAAGCCCAGAAAACAGAGCACCACATTGCTCCAGGCGCCGAAACTAACTAACTAACTGTTTAAACTAATAACCAATTACATCATGACAAGTGGCGCCGATTCTAACTGAATTAGTGATCCTTCTCACGTGTGACCTGTGTGGCTTCATTAATCAAAACACTCTGTTTTAATCTTCCTCTTGTTTTTGTCGTTTCACCATTTGATTTTATTTTCCTTCTGTCGTTTTGCTTGCCTCTGTTGTTTAGAGTACTTGTACTGCCTTTGTCTTCAACACTCCCCCTCAAGTTCAAAGTATTGAACTCTGAGACTTGAACTGAGGAAGCAACCTGAGAATCTGACTTTGATAAGTTCAATTGAAAAATATCCTTCATTCCTAATTTATCTGACAGTCTTACAAAAGATGCAAAACCCAAAGCCTTAGTGAAAATGTCTGCCACTTGCGAATTTGTAGCAACATGGAAGGTTTTAATCATTCCTTCTAAAATTTTATCTCTCACTAAATGGTTTACAACTTCTATATGCTTCGTTCTTTCATGAAAGACAGGGTTCGCTGCTATATATAGAGCAGCCTGATTATCACAGAGAAGCATTGCTGGTCTTGAATGTTCAATCCTTAAATCTTTCAACAATTGCAAAACCCAAGTGATTTCACATGCCACACTTGCCATAGCTCTGTACTCGGCTTCTGCTGAGGACCTGGACACAACCCCTTGTTTCTTTGATCTCCAAGAAATCAAAGAATCTCCCAAATACACTGCATAGCCAGTGAGAGACCTTCTTGTGTCTGGGCATCCAGCCCAATTCACATCACAAAAGGACTTGATATGCAACTCAGTTTTGCTTGGGAAGAAAATGTCTTTACCTAGTGAACCTTTGATGAATTGAAGCACCCTATGAGCTGCCTGCAAATGTGGTTCCCTTGGTTGTGAAACAAGCTGACTTAATCTATGCACTACATAAGTCAAGTCAGGTCTTGTTAAGGTAAGGTACAAGAGTCTACCAATTAACCTCCTATACTGACCTAGTTCCTCTAACAACTTCCCTTCATATTTTGATAACCTCAAGTTCTGCTCCATGGGAAACCTCACAGGTTTGCTGCCAAGAAAACCAGTATCCTTAAGGATTTCCAAAGAATATTTCCTTTGATTAAGACTTATCCCTTTATCAGTCCTTGCTACTTCCAATCCCATAAAATACCTCAGTGAGCCTAGATCCTTTAAACCAAACTTATCATCAAGAACCTTCTTCAAATTGTTGACACAAGTAATATCATTTCTTGTCAAGAGTATATCATCAACATATACCAACAAAACTGTGAAAGAATTTCCTTGAGTGTGAGTGAACAAAGAATAGTCAGATTTTGACTGAACAGACCTCATTTCCAAAATAGTTGAGGAAAACTTCTCAAACCATTTTCTAGAAGCCTGTTTAAGACCATATAAACTTTATTCAACTTGCAAACTAAATGAGGCTCCCCCTTGCTGTGAAACCCAAGTGGTAGGCACATATAAACATCTTCAAGCAACTCACCATGAAGAAATGCATTGTTGACATCCATTTGATGGAGAGACCACCCTTTCACAGCAGCCAAAGACAAAACAATTCTAACTAACACAAACTTAGCAACTGGTGAGAAGGTTTCTGAGTAGTCCAGCCCAAGTTTTTGAGTAAATCCCTTAGCAACAAGCCTAGCTTTGTACCTCTCAATAGTTCCATTGGGTAAGTACTTCACTCTATAAACCCATTTACAGCCAATAGCAGACTTACCAGGTGGCAAAAGGGCTAAAGTCCAAGTGTCATTAACTTCCAAAGCCTCAATTTCCTTGTCCATGGCAGCTCTCCACTCAGGAAATTGAACTGCCTGTTGGAAAGAGACAGGGTCTGAAGGAGTGGAAGAAATAGCCATGACAAAGGATTGAAAACTAGGACCAAGGTGAGAGTAATTCAAATGATCTAAAATAGCATAAGGCACACCAAAGCTAGGTTTGGTACTGGCAAAGTGACAAGAGTAATCAGACAGATAAGAAGGAGGTTTATGGCTTCTAGAAGATCTCTTTAGAGGAGCTAAATCTAAGTTGGAGGCTGGATCAACAGTGGGATCAACAGCAAGAGGTTCTGCAAAAACACCATCAGTGGAAGAACTAGGATTGACAGAAGTAAAAATAGGTGGTGAAGAAGAAGAAGGGCATAGAACAATGTCAGAATCAATATTGGAGGGAGAAGCATGAGGAAAAACAAAGGCATCCAAAAATGATGGTGAAGGTGGAGAACACTGAACATAAGGAAAAATTGACTCATAAAAAACAATGTCTCTAGAAACATAGATTGAATTAGATTGAAGATCAAGTACTTTGTAGCCCTTAATGCCATGAGGATAGCCAAGAAACGCACATTTCCTAGCCCTAGGTGCAAACTTGTGCCTAAGGTGAGAGAGAGTGGAAATAAAACACAAGCAACCAAAATTCCTGAGATGATAATAAAGAGTTGAATTGAAAAGCATTTCATAAGGACATTTATTGCCTAAAGCTTTTGAAGGAATTCTGTTAAGAATGTGTACTGCTGTTAAAATGCAGTCACCCCAATAACACATAGGAAGGTTGGATTGAATTTGTAAGGCCCTTGCAACATTAAGGATATGCTGATGCTTCCTTTCAGCAATCCCGTTTTGCTGAGAAGTATCAACACAAGAAAGTTGATGTAAAATACCATTAGAATGGAAAAATTCTTTTAAGAAAAATTTTGTACCATTGTCACTTCTAATGGTCTTAATTTTGCAATTGAATTGAGTATAAACCATTGATGCAAACTTGGGAAATATAGACTAAGCATCAGATTTCTGTTTAAGCAAATAAACCCATGTGCATCTAGTAAAATCATCCACAATGGTTAGGAAAAATCTATAATTATCAACAGTAGGAATAGAAAAGGGACCCCATAGATCACAATGAATCAATTCAAAAGGAGCAGTAGTTACATGAATGCTAGATGGAAAAGAAAGCCTTTTCTGTTTTGCAAAATGGCAAACATCCCAACAGGAAGTCTTATTGGTAAGGTCAATATTTACAAATGACTTCAACAATTGAAGTTTAGCTAAAGAAGGATGGCCTAATCTAGAATGCCACAAATCTGAAGAAGAAGTTTGACTGACAGTAGTTGCAAAAGCAGTTGCATTGGAGGAAGAAACAGCAGCATGAAAAAGGTATAAACCATTGCTTTCCTTACCCAAACCAACAATGATCCATTGAGCAAGGTCCTGGATAAAACACCAATGACCAAGAAAAATGAGACAACAAAATTTGGTCTGAGTAAGCTTACTGATAGAGATAAGATTGAAACTAAAGGTAGGAACACACAAGACATTTGTGAGAGTAAGTGTGGAAGAGAGTTACACAGTGCCTATGTGTGTAACAATAGCTTTATCCCCATTTGGCAAATAGACACAAGAATGAACAGCAGAAGTTATTGTGGTCAATTGTGAAACTGAATGCACCATGTGACCAGTGGCACCAGTGTCAATGATCCAACAATTAGACTTAAAACATTGCCTATCGATGACTTGAGCAAAAAAAATAGAGTGAGTAAGATTAGGAGGAATCCAAAAGGGATTACCTGAAAAGTTGGAAGAAGATGAAGAAGCAGAATTGGCTGGGGTACAAGGAAGAACAGGTGCCATGACTGATGCAACTTGTGATGCAGTCTGAGCACTAGAGCCATTTGGAGTACCAAAACCTGAACCTGATGCATTGTAAGCTTTCAGATAATTGAGTAGCTGTTCACATTGGACCTGAGAAATTGGACATTGAGGTTGAGAGATCTGTTGACAAGTCTGAGGACCAAAACCAATAGGAAAACCACCAAAAACAGACTGTGAAGCATCAAAAGAAGTCTGTAACCCAAAATTAGGCTGTGTAACACCACCAAGCTGTGCAGTAGAAGAGCCATCAAATCCACCTATGATCTGATTAGCCATAGCTTTAGTTCCCCCTTTTGGCTTGTACCCTAGGGGGTATCCATGAAGTTTGTAGCATTTGTCTGCTACATGACCAGTGAAACTACAGTAAGTACACACTGGCCTTTCCTTCTTAGAATTTCCCTTTCCTCCATTGTTTCGAGCATAACCTTGAGTGCCTTGAAAAGACCTAGGACCATTCACATGCATGGCCACAGGATCCAATTGTTGAATTTGCTGAATTAAATTCACAGTATTGCCTATACTTCTCCTTTTCTCTTCTTGCAAGATCAATGAACACACCTTGCTAAGAGGAGGAAAAGGCTTAATTAGTAATATTTGCCCAATCAGAGTGCCATAACTGTCATTCAACCCCATTAAAGACCTAAACACATGCTCTTTATGCTGTGCATCTATCTGAGATGCCTTGGAACCACAAGCACAAGGACAATTGCAGACTGTGAAAGGTTGATTCTTCACAAATTCATCCCACAAAGTCTTGAATTTAGTAAAATAGGAACTCACTGACATTGATCCTTGAACCAAGTGAGAAATTTCCATTTGAACCTCGAACAATCTTGGAGTATTGTCCTGTGACAACCTGTTCTTGAGATCAATCCACAAATCTTTCGCAGAATTGATGTAAATCACACTAGCCTTGAGATCAGGACTGAGTAAATTAGTCAGCCATGAAAGGATCGTAGTGTTGCACCTATTCCAAGAATTGAACAAAGGTGAAGTTGGATCTGGTTTTGAGATTGAACCATTGACAAATCCAAATTTATTTCTGGAACTCAAAGCCAGAAACACAGATCTCGCCCAAGTCATATTATTCTCGGGACCTGTGAGAGGTTGAGATGTGAGAATCAAACCAAAATTTTCATTTGTTGGTAAGAAAAAAGGATTGTTAGCAGATTCATCTGCTATAGCTGCTCTTGCAATAGGTGCAGATGAAGAAGAAGGTGCGCTTGAGGAAGTTGAAGCCATGAGCAATCAAGAAAACTAAGAAAACTAAGAAAAACAATAGAAAATTTCTGTTTGGCAAGAGAGAAAATGAGAGAAAATTAGCTCTGATACCATGTAAAATAACAGAGAAATGAGGAATGCTAAAGCTTTCATTAACTGAATTGATTTTACAAACTGAATCAATGAAAATAATTACTAACTAAGCTACTTATATACAAGCCCAGAAAACAGAGCACCACACTGCTCCAGGCGCCAAAACTAACTACCTAACTATTTAAACTAATAACCAATTACATCATGACAAGTGGCACCGATTCTAACTGAATTAGTGATCCTTCTCACGTGTGACCTGTGTGGCTTCATTAATCAAAACACTCCATTTTAATCTTCCTCTTGTTTTTGTCGTTTCACCATTTGATTTTATTTTCCTTCTGTCGTTTTGCTTGCCTCTATCGTTTACAGTACTTGTACTGCCTTTGTCTTCAACAAATTCCATATCACCCAACAGGTTATGCAGAGAGTACCAAACACTGATGCAGGTAGTTTCTAGAGGGCGGCATCCATTGCATCAATAAATTTGATATGGGAAGGTAACTTGTAATCATTTAAGAGAGGTGTTTGCAGCCAAACCGCTTGAGCAAATGAACTCTCCAAAAGCAGGTGGTTACAAGTCTCTGCTTCCTCAGTACAAAGAACACAAGGGAAAGAATTCTTTCACTATCTCCCTGTCAAAAGGATGGGTGCATGTTAAAACTTGGGTTTTATTTATTTATTAAAAGAACTTGGATTTATTTCTTAGATAAGATATCAAATGAGTATTTCTTGTTGCTATCTAGCTCAGTAAACGATATTCAAGGGCCAAAAAATAAAATAAAAAAAACAAACAAACAAACAAACAAAACGAAACAAACAAACAAAAACAAACAAACAAACAAAAATAGGTGCAATTCTGTAGGTGTAATACTTAATTTCTCTAGTTAATTTCTTTTCTAGGTAAATAGTGGGGATGGGAGGGTGCAGTTCCAGCCCTAGAGATCGAGCATGTGCCAATACCATTGCAATATCACTAAGACTCCACTTCTCCAAATAAATTTAATTAATTAGTTTTTTGGCCTATACCACATTACCATGTGGCTTATTAGTTTATTGACCAATTAACACATTTTCTTGTATGTAATTACAACTTACATAGTTGCATTAGCTGAATTTATTTTGGAAATTTAAAATATTATATATATATATATATATATATATATATATATATATATAACTAGCTTTTGAGCACACGCTCACATATGTGCTCTTCTATTTTTTTGAGTAAAAGTTAATAATTTGCATCTATTATAATTTAGAAATATATTTTTTTATTTTTCAAGCACATAAAAATGATAAACTTTAGAGATAAGTAGTAACTCTAATTTCTTTTTTAAATGTGAAGGGGAAAAATCCTAAATTTTAGAAATTCTCTTTTTGAATTCAAAATGAAATTTGTTATTTGACATTTATAACCCTATTTTAAAATAAAATTACCCTTCATTAATGAAAATATTTTTGAAATACATAAAAGTCCAGTTGAAAGAGAGGAATCCTTTTATACAAAATATAGATAAACTGTATCTAAATTTTAACATAACTGTTATCACAAAATTCTGATTAAAAAATTATTATTACTAATTTTATTTGAGCTCTTCTATGGGAACAATTAAATCTCATAATATTTTTACAATTAGCTGAAATGTCAACCTACCTTAAGTCAAAATAAAACTAAATAATTAAAGAATTATATTGAAATCCAACACAACTAAAAACAAGGACGTTATGAAAATATTGTGAGATTTACCGTGTGTCTTTGAGGTTCCCAATTTATTTTTTTAAGGCTAATTTTAGTACTTACCCCGTCAACACTGGATTTATTTGTCCATTGCTCTTTCATATAGTACTACGGTTATACGGTAAGCCGTGAAGAGTCAAGACTCAAAGAGACGTACAAGGCATCTCTTCCTGAAGGGAAAGGCCTTTTAGATTTGAAAAATGCTGACTCTCTTTCTAAACTAACGTCTGGATTTTCTTCATCTGTATGCTTGATGTTGACAATTTGTACAGAACTATAAGCAGAAACAATAGGTTTCACAATCCAATATGGCGATGCACAATGAGATATGGAAATAAGTAATGGGTTGTGTTAACGGATATCTTAATTTATGTCAAAAATTTTTACAATTACTTAGCTTTATGTCAGTATTTTGTCAGTTTTATAGACTTTAAAGTCAGTTTTATATAATTTCTCTCATTTATTTAAATTTTTTATTAAGTGAGATTCACATTATTTTAATCCACACAGTACTTGTTAACATTGTTCCTAATAAATAACCAACCAATTCAAATATTTGAATGTTCTCACTCGCCTGAGGAGTAATTCAAGGTTACGTTTATTTTCTGAATTGGGATTCAAGATTTGACTTTTTAAAATCCCATATTGTACTTGTGTGGTATCAAATAGCATTATTTATATATAGCAACATCAAACTGACGATGAAAAATTGATGTCTAACCTGCTCTTGACAAATAAAATAAGAAGGTAGAGTCGTAAACACTTGTTTCTTTGCAAGGAAACGTTTTCATGTTAGATTTTGGTGCTTACAAAATAACACACAAGTCAGTGGTCCAAAGTCCTCTATTGTCTTCAATGGGACTGGATCAGACTACATCTTCTCAAAAAAAAAAAAAAAAAATCAGGCTATAACTCAACAGGCCCCTATGCTTCGTACTCCCGGCCTCGATGGTTAGGATTCTATTATGATTATGCCCTAATAGGAAGATCACATTTGAAAAAATATGGTGCATATATATAGGATAGGCACCCCGTGAAATAATAAGTGTTCAAAGAGTTTTAAACATATGCATTAACATAATAATAATAAAACAAATAATAACACACAAGCAAGACAACCATGTTAAGGCAATGACATGTCCTGAAGACATTCACTTCCTTTTCTAATCTCCTATTTAGTATTTACACTTAAAATAGTCTATATTTCCTTTCTTATCTTATTTTTCCGACTTTTTAATTTTTAAAAAATAGTCTCTGTTTCTTTTCTGACCAGAAAATTGAACTTAAATTGAGGAAGGGAGAAACGGGGACATTGATTTGTTCTATAATTTTTGGTTGTGGACTGTGGTAATAAGAAATTTAAAACTTAAAAAGCAGGCAAAACATTAAATAAAAGAAGTACTATATAACTTTGTTTAAAAGTGATCCATACTTAATTTTTTTTTTCCCCATATGTTGATAGCTTGGTAGGAAAATTTGAATTCTGGATATCTCAATTAGAAACTTTAAGAAATGCTAACTAATTAAGCTATGAAACTCTTTATTATAATATATTATTTGTTAGTAGTAATTTAATAACAACTTATAATAATAAAAAATTATTTAATATTGAGTTGTTTTAATTCAATATAACTTGTCTCACCATTTTTTTAAATTTATTTTGAATTTTGAATAAAGTTTATGTATACCTTTATGTTAGAATTGCATTCCCTCTCTCCTCTGTATGTATTTGTTTTTCAGGAAAAAAAAATTCTCAGTTTCAGATCAGATATGACAATATAATACTCTCTACTACTCAAAAATTGATATGAGTATGACAAAGACAAAAGGAAGTCAAAAAAATATGTTTTTTTTTTTTTTTTTGAGAAACACACACACATATATATAAGAAGAGGATGAGATAAAAGAATACACTCACACGCCAACACCAAAACTGTATGCTATACATGTTCATTTTACTATTGTAACATCAAATTAAAATTATAGCTCTGCTAATCATACCAAGTTGTAATTTACATACAAAGAGACAAAGACCCATGACTAAAATTTATGATGTAAACAAAACCATTCATAAGTGGAACATGTGACAGTATGGGACATGGTACAAGAAGGCTCATCAATCATCAACAGCGGATCATCAGATAAGATTTAAAAATAATTATAAACTAAGGATAAATTTATTAAATAAAAACGAAATTCTAGGTGCATGTTTGTTTCTAAAATAAATAAAATAAAATAAAAAAACTCAAAATCTAGGGGAATCTTCAAGCTAAAACACGAACATGTCTTTACTCAATTTATTCATACTTGAATAAAATTAAACAGAGTGCAGATTGAACAAGAAGACTTGTGAGATCCAAGAGTACCAGTCAATTAGTTTTTATTATTATATTACTATAGCTATATATAAATCAGTAACATTATTATATTATTATATTGGAATTGACCTCCCCATGTAACACTCTTTTTGAGAGAGAGAGAGAGAGAGAGAGAGAGAGAGAGAGAGAGAGAGAAAGAGAAGCAACTCACTGCATATGATATCAAAAATTTGTGTCCAGTGCACTGATGTTGATATCAAAAATTTTCCCAAGTATATGTGGTCTTCATGATGACCTAATCTTAAGATGTTCGTCCTTTTTTTTTTTCTTTCTGTTGAAATGAAAAAAACTAAACAAATAAAAAAAAAATCAAGAATGTAATTAAAGAGAAATAATAAGGCCGCCCAAGCAAAAAGAGACGAAAAAAAGTATCTTATATTTCAAGTTGCATGTAGCGAGCCTCTCACAATATATAAGTCTGTAGTGGCTTCCAGCTAACTCAACTGGTAAAGTCTCTGATGGTTGAATAAGAAATCTGGGATTCAATCCCTACCTACACCAAAAACTGATTGATGTCTTGGTCTGATGATAAAGAACTACCATCAGGAACGGACGCCATAGATTGAAACTCTCCCTCAAAAAAAAAAAATATATATTTATATATATATATATATATATATATATATATATATATATATAGGCGTGTATGGAGCCCACATATTAGGACAGTCCCATGTAAGTCTATCCTGTAAATTCCACATATTATAAGAGGCTTGCTACGCATGGCGGACAAACAAGAATATGGGTCAAAAGTTTTGTGGCAGTAGTTCTCACAAGCTGGTCAGCAGTGAAATAAAATTCCGATAAGAAAAGAGGAGACCCAGCCGCCAAGGCCTACTAAGAGAGAATTCCAACTTCAACCCGTCACCATCGTCGAAGGTTCAACATTATTTGTTATTGAATAAATCAATTTATATTTGAAAATTGTGAACTGTACCTGAAGATGATCCTAATCAAATACGTAGTAGTGTAGTACCATATGAACAAATGACAAATTGTACTAACGAAAATTTTTCAAAATTTTCAAATGTATTACAATTGTTGTTGTTTCATCTCTAAAAAATAGTGTTTCAATATAACTCCAAGCCAAAGTCCAAATTCAATTGAATTCAGTATACATTATATTATCATATGAAGGAAAGGGCTTGCCCTTGCTTCATCCCAACCTTACCGAAACCACCAAATTTCCATTCATGTGCAAGCAACTAACTATTGTTTACCAATTGTTTTGAATAATTTGGACACTAATAATCTTGTGTCTAAAGTCTAAACTTCAGGATTAAAAGATTTAGCCCCATCCAAATTTGGTGATTGGGTGTATTAATTTATGTAAGCGTTGTTGGAGATTGCTTGGTTGAAAGATAAGTGTGATTTATATATAATAATTTTTAAAAAAAAACAGAGCATATAATAGTAAATTTAAGAAACTTATTGCTAAAACCCTGTTCTTTATAATCCTACAATTCTATATAGACAAGTAATGCAAAGAAAGTCATGTTCTTTTAGCAAAAATTCAATTGAGGTACAACTTCAGTTTCCAAAATACTCATTTAGTAGTAAATGACTGGTCTTAAGTAGGCTATAGTTGGGTTAACCATTTTAGATTAGTCAGGTTACTGTTAAGCTCAAGTCTGAACTCTATAGGATAAAAGCTACACTAGTACTCATTTTTGTTTCTTTATTTCTTTCTTTCACTCTCAAATTTTAAATTAGTAGAAAGACTTTATCACGCTATTGAACACAATTTCACCAATGAAAAAAAAAAAATACAATTTCTTAACACGTGAAGATCTTGTTAAGAAAAACAATGTCAAGTCAACTTTCAATATCCAATTCATATCCAAAACTTGACTACAAGCTTTTTCTCCACATACTGCCAACAAGCACTGATCTAAAACCAATAAAATAAACAAGATAAATAATGAAAACAAATGAGAGAAGCAATATTCCCTTGCAATTGACCAGAAGTACATGTTACAACAATTTGTTTCAAATTATCCCTTCTATTCTCACACCTTTTGTGGTTCTAGTTTGATGCACCCATTCATATTTCCCTATGCAGAAAGAAAAGTATATCATCTACCAGTCCACATGAGCTTTATCCCAAGGATATGTCACAAATCATAAAGACACGCAGTAAGTTGCAGGACGGAACATTCTCCAAGGGAAGAGGAAAATATAAGCCCACCTACAAGAGTTAGGAACCAGATGTTTGCTGAGAGTCGGACCATAAAATTACAGTTGCTAAAAGTGCCATTGTTGCAGTTTCGACTCGTAAGCGAAGTGGTCCCAGACCAACAGTCGTAGCTCCTGCTTCCACCATCATATGCAACTCTTTCTCAGTGAAGTCTGAAGCATTAAGAGATCAATGTGAACAAACACATTAATTGGAACTAATCATTCCAAAAGACAACAATAAATTGAATGAGAAACAAAGAATGAAAAAACCTAGGCAATCACAACCAAGAACTCTAAGAAATCATAATTAGGAAGAAGGCCATCAACACTCAAAGCTATGAATTTGTTGATAACATAAAGGTCATTATATAGGCCATTATCAATCCTTTTCCCCAACAACCCCAACAAACTGAGTTCTAAATAATAACCTTTTCAGATTAACTCCTATAACAAAGAAAAGAAATGAAGATGCTTTTAAACCAAGTAGAAAACTACTTAAAAAATAGAAAATGAATGTCTATATAAAATATGGCTCATGGGCCTATGATACAGCTCTTTACAGTCAATTCCAGGAGATCTGAAATCTATAAAATTTACCCCATTTTAGAAAAGCTTAATTAAAAATGGACCAACCAAAACTTAATCATTAATACTAAGACTCAATAATAAATATGGTGGCCAAAAAAAGGTGACAAAAAAAAGCCCCACATCAAAACTAGACCACAATTTTAAAATATTTTGGTATCTTGCTCAGTTGTTTGTTCTTGAGCTCTTTGCTGGCTGCGTCAGCGTAGTTTCTTTACTAGTGAGAGAACATTATACTTACCTAGAAGGATAAAACTACTTTAGTCCCTCAAATTCATAATAGAGATTCCAAATCTATCTTTTAGTTGATCTATTTGATTGTCATTTGCAGGAACTTTGTTAAAGGAGTTGGGAGCACAGATGTTGGATAACTGAACTGCTCTATGCATAAAAACAAAGCAACATTAAATCTTTTAGAGATAACTACATGTCTACCACCTGTGGTCTGAGTAAAATTGATCCACCAACTAATGGTTTAAAAAGTTACCCTTTGTCCACCAAAGTTTGAAGTACTTAATAAATCTAAAAATAATTAAGAAAATATGAATGTATAAATCACACATTTTGATAAGTAAACCCAAAACAAAATAGCAACCTCATTACAATCTGAATACATTAAATTCATAAACATAAGCAAATATAATTAAACCTCAAATGGGTAAAGTAGAACTATTAAACCAGAAGTTAACAAATCAACTTAACTCAAACCACAACCCTGAGCTTTTATTTTATTTTTATCATATCTTGGTGCAGTACGTTTTGGCTCCAAGGAGGGAGAGATCCGGGGATATTTGAACTAGTGACGTCTGCTTCACAAGTTGTGGTCCCTAACTAATTGTGTAATCCTTTGGGTTTTTTTCTTGGTCCAATATTAGTAGCTTTCTTCTTATATAAGGATAAGTCTCAAAATGGCAAACAATGATTAAAATTAATAAGGTATGATTGTTCCAAAAAAGAAACAAACTAAAAGATCCACTTCAACCACATAATCAATTATATCACTAATTTGTCAAGATTGTTAATACCTCCAATGAATCACTTGGAATTTGGTATATTATCAATAACTCAGTTTGAATTCGATAGTTATAATGGGTGAGGGGGGATTCGACCTCTGGACGTCTCTGTTTAAATCACCAGGAGATGTCAATTGAGCAACAAGGCTCTTGGCAACAATACTCTGTAAGAATAACTGAGCAATCTTCATAAAATCTTAAAGAATAAGATGACAAGCATATCTTATGTAAACATGTCAAAAGTCAGAACTAAAAGAATGTTCCTTTTACAACTGGAAGAAAACTTGACCAGGCAATCAATATATAGTAAATCATATGTCATAAGAACTAACAAATTCATGAAAGTTGCAGAATAATAACAGCAACAGGTATACCAGAAAGAAAACTTTGCATGATAACCATTACTATATATGAGACTGTATGTCTGTAATCCACATGAAATTGAAGTTTTAAACTGTCTCTTAGATTCAAGCACAGCTGATAACTTTTATAGATTTTAAAATATCACCACAAATCCATGAAAAGATCAGCGTAAATATTAATTAAATTAATTTCCGATTCAAACACAGGCCTACTCATGAGTGGCAATGTCAGAAAAGTACATGATAAGAGACAAGGCTAAATTATGATGCATACTAACCCCCTTCTGGTCCAACTATAATCAGTCCACCAGAATCGCTTTTTGATGAAGTCAATACGCTAACAAGAGGACTAGCCTCTGCTACAGCAACAAGAGATAGCTTTGACTGAGCAATCTGTAGGACACAAAATACAAATGTCCAAGTTACAAAACAAAGAAGCAAAGAAAAAAAAATTTGTTTAAACATCTAAAGGAGTCCTTCATGGTTTACACATTAATGGGAGCCACACAATCAAATGACTAATAGTCGGAAAGGAGCTACAATGTCTACAATTCATGAAAATTAAACAAAATTTTCAAGAAAACAATAAAGAATACAATCTAAATATTTGATTTACATATAAGAGTATTTTAAGTTGATTTGCTGCTAAACTAAGTTATACAAAAGTTGCAGTTACCATGCCTCCCTTAAAGTTCTTTTTAATGTTTTACAGCCATAATAATTTACCCAACCTTTAAAGGCACAAGGCAGAGAACTCACTTGTGGCAGAATGCTATCAATTTTCATTGGAGGATTCAGAATTAATTCATGCAGCCGTTGACCTATCACAGGGATAAAAGGAGGTATAAATAAAAGGAAAAATTAAAGCGTAGGAAACCTTTCAGTTATAAACCATTCAAACTGCTTTTAATATCATTTACCAAAATCAAAATTAAAAGGAAAGTTAATTCAAATTCACTGTAAATTTACATTGAGAAACTAGCAAGAACCAATTATTTACATTGTTTAGTTGCTGCTAAAACAACACGTTGCAATCTGTCCAACCTATTCTCTGAAATTGAAGGCGAACGTTCTGTCAATAGAGGTGTTACACTACTAGCCCCCAGTTCCTAACACAGTTAAAAAGTGACAAAATTAAACATTACAAAGTGGAAGTTTCTAACAGGATAATATTTTTAATATGCAATAGGATATATACCGTGCATTTCTCTACAAGCCAGTCAGCTCGACCACCCTTTAGAGTACCTAAACAGAAGCAGGTTTAAAAATGTAATGACAAACCCGAAGCCTTGAAACTGTGCATCCAATTTTATGACCTGACTCTACTGAATACCACAAAAACTTACCAAAAGCTGCAAATACATGCCAATATGTGCTCTGAGGAAGAACTAACTTTGGATCCTCCAGGGCCACAAAATCCAGTCCAGTACGGTCAATCCTCTGAATGCACCCTTCTACCATACCTCCCTTCCCGTTAAAAAGCTCTATCCTTGCTTGTCATAATTTGGACAACCATAAATTTTTTTCATCTAACAAAAGCTACTTTATAGTATCTGCCATAATAAAGTTCTAAAAAAAAAAAAAAAGTTCCTTTGCAATTTATTCATATGGCCAAAAATTTACCATTTTTAGAAAGACCAAAACTAACTTAAAGTGCAAGTTTTAAACTTTAATTTCAGTTTCTCAACATCATACAGGCTAAAAAGTACTATATGACTATTTTGAAATGTGAAAGCAAGCTCTTATTCTAACACATCCAAAAGCTTTAGACTCTAGCATAGGATAGCCTTCACAAAAATCTAATTAGAAAAGATGTTTAGGCCTAAAATTCAAAGGGCAAGATTGAAAACATGAAACTTATAAATACATAGTACAGGACCCCTCTAAGGGGAGGCAAACCTCTTGATACTTGACCAGGTCAAATCTGGGTGACATACAAGAATAAAATTGATAATACTAGGCTGATTGATAGAGAAACCAAATAACTCTTATGTGGTTTGGTCCGGGGGATCCAATATATCCTCTAGCATTCGAAATCCTGGGTTTTTGAATGTCCAAGAATGTAATTATGCCCAAGTTTGGTTTGTCAACATTTCTTTGAATATGAGATTTTTTTTTTTGTTACACTTATTCTTAGGAATTGTAAAGAATTACCTCTCTCTTTTTCTTTTTTTTGGTTTTTAAACTTGAAATATCTTATATGTTCAATTTTTTCTTGAAAAAACTAATAACATTATTTCAAAAACCTTTTTTTTGGTAAGTAATAATATAATCTCAAAACACTTAAAAAAAATACAGGGAAAAAAAAAAAGAGGAGAGTATCACATGAACTATAATTAAGCAAAAAAAGTTAGGCTGTAGAATGAACAGCTTGCATTGGTTAGCTTTGCAACAAAATAAAGTAATAATAATAAAGCTATGACATAGCATAAACCATTTCCAACACCAACAGCAATGCATTAATATAATATACATCACCTTCTTAATCATTGCAGTATCTAATTTAAGGTTAGGTTCTTTAAGTTAAATGAGGATGATATTATCACTTATAAAAAAAGAAGGAAAAAACAGAATTTTGCCATGCCTTGGTATCTATTTTTAAAGGAATCTAAATTCCACAAATGTGAGATTTGGTGGGAGATTTGGATGCTTGTGGGCATCTAGATTCCTTGGGCTATCTACAACCAAACATGGGAATCCTCTTAAAATTTTCAGAAATATTAAAAGATATCCCAAACCAAATGCCATGTTAAGCAATGAAGTAAGAGATGTTAGCAAACCAAATAGTCAGTTCAAGGATCCAATCCACACACACAGAGGAGTTGTTTTAATTTTGTGGGGGAAAGTCGATTATCAACCTCTAGCACTTCTTAGTCTAAAAGCTTATCATTATGAGAAAACTAGGAGCTTTCATAAAATAACTTCCTTATACATCATGATACATTCTTAAGAAATTAAACTATAAAAAATCAAGAAAACAAAGGGAACATTGGAATGATGGCCAAGAATCATTACAAGGAGAAAAAAAAAAGATCAGGCTAAAGGTGTGCGTACATTTGAATATTAATTGAAATCAAATGGAAAAATTTCAAATACCAACACCTCAATCACTCCACCATTTAGGTCCAGATAATTTGGCAACCAAGCTTCTCATGAGGTCACTCCCCTAATGAGGCTAAGAGATTCACAGAGGTTGGTTAAATCTGTATTAATGAAAGACTGAAAATTGAAGACAGCATTTTTAGATTGGTTCAAGTTCCAAAGTTATTTGGAAGGAGCGTAACCGGAGGACTTTTGAGGATTTGGATAGCTCTAGTGAACAGTTGCTTGTTTTTTTTAGTGGGACTCTCTTTGATTGGTCGCGCGCGTGGGGACTCACGTCTAGCGATTCCCTCCCTTCTTTTCTTTGCTCCCTTTCCCTTGTCTAATTTTCTTGTTGTCTTTGTTTCTCTTTGTTTTCTTCTTCTTGTATCCCCTAGGTTGCTCTGTGTTTCTTCAGGCATAGAGTAACCCTTCGTATATATATCATTCTTACTTATCAAAAAAAAAAAAAAAAAAAAGTTCCAAAGTTCTGAATAATTGTTCATAAACTGTGCAATTGTTTGTGTTCTAGCTTAGATTGGTTACGTCTGCCTTTTGCTTTCACAATTATCACTACTTCATCGCTAACACTTCCTAATCCTATATATGAATAATATAAGTATACAAAAACATAAAATAAAGACAAGGTTAATGTCCGGCAAGGTAAAACACATAACTCATAAATGAAGACAGTTAAGAATACCTATCATTTGTGCTCAACCTCAAAACCTTAGTCATATGCCAGAACTCATCTCCTTGTACACGAACAATACCACCCTGCATTATTATGCAAAACAATAAGAATTCTGTCAATCCTCATTCTTCAATCATGTAACTCTAAGCTAAACTTTCTGAAAGTGCCAAGCTATATTTCAGAAGAGCATAGAGAGGCCATCTTATAGAAAACCCCCATATATTATGCCAAATTGCCAGTGCTAAGTTAAAGGAATGCCAACAAACTTTCTAAATAATATAGTAATGATAACAACAATAACAACAGCAGTGACTAATATCAACTCAACCAGCCAAAACTTGACGAGAACCAAACACAAAACATTCTTGCCTTGACCAATTTAGCATGTCTACAAAATCCCAACAAAGAAACATCACCAAACCAAAAAATCCAACCCGCTTTCCATGACAACCCCACTCCTAAACAACAACACCAACCAAACCTTAATCCCAAAATTTCAAGGTCGGCTACAGACTCTCAACAGACTAGTCAAGATCAGTCATGCATTTCCATCAATACCGAACCAAAAATCCAACCCGACTTGCATGCCACCCCATTCCCCAACAACAAGAACAACAACAATCAAACCTTAGTCGTTTTACTACTATTGTTATTTAAGTCTTCCTCCACTGTTTTTTTTTTTTTTTAAACAAAAAAAAAAAAAAAAAAAACGTGAATTAACTCACTCGTCCTCATCCGTGCATTAACGGCTCTCCTCTGTAAATCGCCAAAACCATTAGAAAACACACACACACAAAACAAGTTTTTTCTCATACCCAAATGTAATTGCTTCTATTACTTTAACTTTTAATCTTCACCCAGTACATTTCCCATTAATGATCACAAAACTATCACCATCATACGAACATTTAACAACTTAAAACTATTTCACAGCAGAAACACAAAAGCTGCACACATTGTAAACAAATTTTTAAAGAGAGAGAGAGAGAGAGAGAGGTGCCCTGGAAGGAGGGAGAAGTTCGGAGAAGAAGCGAGGGAGGCCACCGCGAGACTGGTCGGAATAATCTAAGGAAGAAGAAGATGAGAGTGTTCGGAGGCTGAGGAGCTCCGCAAAATGAGGCCGTATTGGTGTTACTTTTAGGGTTAGGGTTAGGGTTCGCATTTGATGAAACGGACTCTTCTTCTCCTTCTTCACAATCACACTCTGAAACGCGCACACAACGACAGACTGCATCTTCATCATCATATTCATAGCTTAGTTTCCACCAAACACTCAAAAGCGTAAAGACTGAGGAGGGACGGGACTAGGAGGTTCTCATATTTTTATATAATAAAAAAAATTCAAAAATATAAGTTTTTTTTTTTCATAACAAATTTTTTAAAATATTTTTCAAATCAATACTTTCATTAATTTTTTTTAGGCGTAAATGCACTTTTAATTCATACCTTTTGACCTGATTTCTATTTTGGTTTCTACATTTTATTTTTAATACTTTTAGTTCATAAATCAATTAACGCATGACATTTAAGTCTTTATCGTCACTTAACTAACAGAAAATGTTGATATAGCTAACGGCACAATAAAATAATAATTAAAAAATCTATTTTAGCATTAAAAAATTGCCACGTCAGCATTTAAATTAATTTTGATTCAATAAAAAAATTAAAAACAAAAAATTACAAATCTAAAAACAAGAACTTGTTCTTCAATGTTCTTCTTCAATCAAGAAAAAAACTCACGACATCAAACCCAGAATCAAAGAGCAAACCCAAAGACATCAAACCCAGCTTCGTCTTCTTCTCCGACCTAGAAAAACGGTTTGAGGAGATCTTCTATCCGCATCATGAGGTTCAGTCCAAGGAATCTTAGGCATCTGAGCATCTTGACCCATCTCATATGGGGAATGGTACTCACCTGAAACTGTAGATGACAACTTAGGGCATCCACCCGAATCCTCATGTGGGTATTTCGAGGATGAGGAATGACCACTCTCTTCATGAGTTCTTTAGGAACTCCACTCATAATGAATATCCAGTATAATTACACAAATCAATCTTTTATCCAACACAACAGCCAAAACTAAATCAGCTTGTCTTACTTCTCAAGTATTCGGAGCATTTGATAAATACCACCTACAAGCAAAAAAAAGAAGAAAAGAAAAAGGGTCTAATAAGGACAAAACAACTTCACATTACAGTAAAAATCATTCACAATTAAACAAAAAAAGCATGAATTATAAACTCTTAAAAGTTTTAATTTTTAGCTTCCGTTGTGACCAATCGACCTAAAACATTATACTACCGTACTTTTTTTTCTCAGCAACCAAACAGAGGAATAACGAATTCTCTTCAAGGATACCACTTTCTCTCTCACAAAGAAAATTATTATAAAACAAAAAACAAACAAAAAAACTCTTTACACTGGAAAACAAAACAATTGCCTAATAGGATCCCTTTACTAAGGTAGGGAAGTAGATACTTTTCATTCCAACTTCCGAGCTATTTTCTTGGCTGTCAAAAAGAGCATTAAACCAATTGAAATAGTAAGAAGAAAAATAAAAGGGACATTGTTAAAAGAAAATTTTAACCTTTTACTCTCAGATCTTCAAGAAGCTCATATATATATATATATATATATATATATATATATATAAACACACACACACACACAAATAGAGAATGAATGAAACGGAATCGTTTTAAGGTTTGATATCTTTGGGTTTGCTCTTTGATTCTGGGTTTGATGTCCTGGGTTTTTTTCTTGATTGAAAAAGAACATTGAAGAACAAGTTCTTGTTCTTAAATCTGTAATTTTTTGTTTTTAATTTTTTTATTTAATTAAAAATAATATAAATGCTGACGTGGCAATTTTTTAATGTTAAAATAGAATTTTTAATTATTATTTTACTGTGTCGTTAACCACGTCAGCATTTTCTGTTAATTGAGTGACAGTAAGGACTTAAATGTCACGCGTTAATTGGTTTAGGGACTAAAAGTGGTAAAAATAAAATGTAGGGACCAAAATAGAAATCGGGTCAAAATGTAGGAACTAAAAGTACATTTACGCCTTTTCTTTTTATAATTATCAAGTTGAGAAATTTGTGAAATATTTCACGTCTTTGTTCAAAAGGGGTATTATGAATGTGATTCTCAATGTTCTACCAAAAAAAAAAAAAAAGTGATTCTCAATGATAAAATAAAAAATTAAAAAAAAATTAAGGGCAAAAATACTATTTTGGTCTCTACATAAATAATCAATTTAGTCACTACATTTTAAGATCAGTCAATTTAGTCCATATTATTTTTAACTTATAATCAATTCGGTTCCTACTATTAACTCATCAACAGAAAATACATACGTGACAAACAATTTACACTATTAACATAACTAATATTAAAATATTAATTGAGATGTTGATGCGTATAAATTGCACTGGCCAAATCAAAGCTTTTAGATGGCAAAATAAGCCACACCAGCTTTCAAAAATGTTTTTCTTTCTTTACCAATTTTTTTCCCCTTTTTTCTTTTGATTCTATTATAATTCCTTTAACATATCAGAAATTCATTTTATATTTTGTTCTCCAATTGTTCTTCAAGGTCTCTGGGTATCAGTAAGAGCATCCGCAACAGATACTGTATATCGTATATCTAAGCCCATTTTACAATAGAAGCCCAAAAGAGCCACTCCAGCGGAACTTGTAAAGTGAAAGTATTGCAAAAAAATTTGCAATCGTGCTACAATGTGATTCTAAATGTAGAATCACACTGTAGCTCAATTGTAAAAAATATATTAATATTTTATTTGTAAATATCAATCCTTCTCTTCACGGTCTCTCATCTCTCTCCATCGCTGAAACTCAAACTCACACCAAGCCTCTCTCTTCTCTCTCATCCCCTCTCTCTCTCGCCATCGCTGCCGATTCACCCACCCATCTCCAAATTTCTTTAATCTCAGGCTTTTCTCTCTCAGTCGGTCTCTCATTTCTGGGTATTTTTTGTGGTTTATGGCGGTGGAGATCGGCGAGTGATTTGGGTTTCTAACGGTGGAGATCAGTGAGTTGTGTGGTTTTTGGCGATGGTGGATTTGTGACTGATGTGGCCGTGGGTCAGGTGGTGCGGGGCGGCAGCGGCGGCATGGGTCGGTGGTGGGTTTCTGGTTTTGATTTTGGATTTTGGATTTTGATTTTGATTTTGGATTTTGATTTAGATCGGAGATCGACGAGTGATTTTGAGTTTGATTTTGGATTTTGGGTTCAGTGGAGATCGGAGTTTTGATTGGCGTACATGGAGATCGGGTTTTGATTGCGTGGGTTTCGTTCCAATGGGGTTTTGATAGAGTGGATTTTCCCGGTGGGTGTGTGGTGTGGTGGTGGTGATTGGTGGTTTGTTGGGGTTCGGCGGCAGTGGCAAGTCCGATCACTTTAAAGATCAGCATGGATTGTTGATGGTGGGTTTTTCTTCAAATTTTTGTTTTGGGATTGTTGTTGTGATTTGCTGGGGTGGCTGGTGGTGATTTTTTGTTATAATTTTGGTATGAATTTTTAGATTTTTTGTGATTTTTTGTTGTGATTTTGCTGGGGTGGCAGGTGGATTTCTGGTACTTGTTTGATTTGGGTGATTTTTTGTTGTGATTTGCTTGTTTTGATTTTCCTGGGTATGGGTTTGCTAGAGGTTGAGGCCGGTCCTAGAGGTTGAGGGAGAAAAAGAGAAATAGTAAAAAAATGATTAAAAAAGAATATTTAAATAAAATGGAAAAAAATAGAGTTTTGGGATGTTGGGTGTATTGTAAAATGGTATGGTATAATTGATAAAGTAGCTTTCTAGATGGTAAAATAGTATAGAATTAGAAAAAAAGAATGCTGATGCTCTAAGTGGGTACAAGTCAATAGTTGCAAACTTGCCACATAAGTATTTTCAATTAATAAGTTAATGGTAAAGACCAAATTGATAGTAAATTAAAAATAATAAAGACCAAATTAACTGTTTTGAAAATGTAGGAACCAAATAGATTATGGCTCCAAAATGTAGAAACTAAAATAATATTTTTGCCAAAAATTAAAAGGAATAAAAAAAAGAGAAAGAAATAAAAAAGAAATAATGGTTTTTCTACAAAAATTGTCAAACTTAACGGGATGAATATTTGTTATTGTTTTTCAAGTGAACTTGTTTGTGTCCATTTTACCTCAACAAAGAAGAGAAGCACCAAGTAATAACTTAGTGTCTATATGGCATGATTAAATTTGCCAGCTTATCTTACTATTCAGCTTATTTTTGCTATTATTTATGGGCTCCACTGCACTTTTTGATATTATTCATAAGTCTTACTATACTATTTCAGCTCACTTTTATCTTCATTAACTGTACTTTCAACAAAAAGTTTTTAATTTCAGCAAAATAAGCGAATCTCGTACAAACCCTTAATATGTAACTAGCCTCATCACATGTGCTTCGCGCATGCGATGAGGTTTTTTTTAGCACAAAAAAAAAACTGTGTTTTTATTTTATATATATAATTTTTATTTTGACAATCTAATTTATAAGTGGATAAAGCAATTTGAAAATTAACAGAGTTGTCCTATTTTTTAGGCAATGTTTTAGTGGGAGTTAGAATTACATTTTTACCGGATTGTCATTTAGTTTTGTTTCTACTTAAACATAGAAGTGTAGGAGCATTTTTTAACTAAAAAATGAGGAATCCAAACAAGGGAAGCTCCTTAAATAGTAGTATAGATACCTCAAATTAGATTTGTGTGAATGTATGCCATATAGATGTATGTTGAGTCTCACATTTGTTAAGTGAATTTTGGATTTATAAAGTAATTGCGAAGAACTCCAACCACAACGTCATTTGGGCATAAGAAAAACAAAAGGGAAGTGGGTTTTATTTTTTGTTCATTCTTTTTTTTTTTTTTTTAAATAATTGAGGAATGAAATATGAGTTAGTGAGGACTAAAATGAAATGGGTCTATTCAATTAAAAAAAAAAAAATGAAATGAGCCTAGTTTTTGTTAATGGACAATTTTTAAAAAGTTTCAATACCACTTTTATGGCCAAAATGGCAAAATACTCGTTTCACCCAAAACAAGTAGCAAAATGCCCCTATTTAGAAACTATTTAGGGATATGCTCATGTTTTAAACTCATTTTTTGAAAATCAAGTTATAGGCAAAAAAAACTTGCAAAAACTTACATGGAACTCGAGTTCCATGAATTCGAGTTCCTATCGAGTTTCAAAACAGGGGCATATCCCTAAATAGTTTCAGAATAGGGGCATTTTGCTGGAACTTTTAGGCGAAATGGGTATTTTGTCATTTCGGCCCCACTTTTATAGGAAACATTAAAAGCTGTAAAAAAAATTTATTTTTTAATTTTTCCATAAAAAGTTCCTAAAAATATTTTCTAAATCAATATATTTAGAGTATTTGTTTAATTTTCCCAAATGAAATTAACAATTTTGTGAAGAACAAAATGAAAACATTCTTAAAAGTAGAGGACCAAAAACATATTTTAAGACAAAACAAAAAGTTGATAACTAAAAGCATATTTAAACCAAAATAATATAATGTTACACTATGAAATTGGTGCCAATGTTGAATCATGACTATTTTCTGATGATAACAAGGAAAAATCACAATGATTTCTCAATCCGTATGAGTTCTTTTGCTACATCGATCAAATCCGGCCTTGCTTCACTTTTCTTTTGGCTGCATGCTGATGCTACTTTTAGAAAAGATCCAATTTGTTGTGCTTTTCCATCTTCTCCTCCCTCGCTAGAAAGTTTAGGGTCCACAATTTCAGTTAATTTATCATTTAGAACAGGATGTCTCTCATATTTTTCAAAGTGTCATACATAGGCCTCTCTCCAGCTAAGAGAACAAGTAAAAGCACACCGAAGCTATAGATGTCACTTTTTTGTGTAACAGAGCGTGAATATCTATATGTAGGATCAAGATACCACAAATCCCCCTTCACTGTATCTATAGCAGGAGATTGGTCAGGAGGGATTGTGATGGTAAGTGAGAAGTTGCTAAATTTAGGAACAAAGTCATGGTCCATGAAAACACTGTTGGGTCTTATATCCCTGTGGATGATAGGCCTAGAAAGTGCAGTGTGGAGATATGTAAGTGCATTGGCAAGCTCCTTTGCAACCTGTAGCCTAATCTTCCATGGTAGATATTCGTTGGCTAACCTCCTTGATCATTTAGAGCTCCATTTTTTGTATTTTCAAGAACTAGAACTGGTACCGGGAACTCTAAACAATAGCTTAACAGTTTCAAAACATTCTTGTGCTTGCTCATTTGGGTTGTAATGACCATATCACGAATAGCAAGAGACCTGAGTTCATCTTCTCCGACTAACCCTATAAACTTCTTAACAATAATTGGGCAGTCGTCTAGACAACCTCTATACATAACATAAAAGGCATAATTATCATCTTCTCCATAAAGTTCAACCTCATCAACTCTAAACCCATGTTCTAGAAAAAGTGGATTGGGTCGACCCGAAGATTGGTTTTGTATCGGGAATGGGCATTGCTTGGCACTGCAGTGCCTTGGGGGAGATTGCCTACCGAGAACCAAATGGCAGTGGGAACAAGTTCGAACATAGTCACATCTATCATAGAAGGTGGGCCCCACTTGATCAAGAATATATCCCATAGGAGTCCCACCAGCATAAAAAGTCGCATCTATCATCATGACATACCCAATAAGGGAAGTCTATAAATAGGGATTGGAAGGGTGAGAGAGGGAGTTGGAAAAACAAGGGGTACGAGAGACACACGAGAGAAAAAGGGGGAACAACCATTAGAGAAGGGTACCTCATCATTAAGCCTATCCTCCTTGGGGAAGAGATACGGGCTAAAGATCCATGGGTCGGGTTTAAAGCTCCTCCATTTGGGCCGTTAGATTGGTCTGAAGAGGACTTTCCATTGTAAAAAACTTTTAACCCACAACATACAAGTAAATTTGGGGCTTGACCGCAAAGTCTGCCAGGTGATTTTTGGGTCGGGGGCCACACAATGGCATTTGTAAAACGCTGCTATAGGTCAATTTTTTGTTTTTAATTAGGCTATAGTAGCATTTTACAAATGCCACTTTAAGGTATGGACCTATAGTGGCGTTTAAAACGTTGCTATAGGCCAATTGTTTATATTTTTTTTTAATTAAGCTATAGCAACGTTTTAAAAAACCACTATAGGTCCATACCCTATAGTGGTATTTTTAAAACGCTGCTATAAACCCTTACATTTTTTTTTAAAAAAAAACTTGACTATAGTAGCGTTTCAAAACATCACTATAGCCAAAAACCACCAACAAAAAAAAAACAATTGATACCAAAAATTAAATTTTGGTAATCAAAAGTTTTTTTTTAAAAATTGAAATTTTTAAAATTAAAATTACAATTGTAATTAAATTAAAAAAATACAATACAGAAAAATACAAAACACTAGTCTAGCAAATTCAAAATGAAACACAAACCCACTCAAAAAAATTCAAAATCAAACACAACATGCTCACATGCAAATAAGAACCACAAAAAAAAAAAAAAAAAAAAAACACAGCAAGTAAGCAAATCCACCACACCACTATCTCTCTTTATCCAACAAACCCATCACATTCAGCCGCCAAACACCAACCCGTAAAAAGAAATCATCAAATAGACTTTGAATTTTTCACTACTTTCTTAATTCTATTAACAAAGATATTATCACACTTGAGATCTCTATACCTATCAATAATAAAAAGCCAAAGAATTCACAAAAATCAATCAAAAATCTCAGAGACCCATGAAGCAAAGTTGATAGCAAACAAGGAATAGACCAAAACAATTATTAAAAAAGGAATAGACCAAAACAATCATGAAAAATTTAAGAAAAAAAAATGCTTATTTGCAACTATACAACCAATGGCATCAAACACAATAGCACTCCTTCAATCACAAATCCCATAATAGTAGCACCATCTACCAATTTGAACAAAATCAACTAGCAGCAACACCATTTGCAAATCCAAAACCCACTAACATTAGCACCACCACAAATAAAATAGGGGAAATAAAATCAAAATGGAGAGGAAGAGAAAAGAAGAGTGAAAGAAAACGAAGAGAAAAATGGAGGCTTGGAGATAAGGGAGGGAAAAAAAAAGATGGAGGTGTGAATAAAAAAAACGAAGATGCAGAGGCGTGGAGATAAGGGAGAGAAAGAAAAAAAATGAGAAAAGAAGAAAGATGTAGAAGGGATGGAGATTAGGGCTATAAAGAAAATTGACAAACCAAATGGACTAACCAAAACTGCCCTATCACGCCCCAAACCCAAAAGGGTTCAAAGCATGCAAAACCAAACCTTCAAAAGAAATTGTAGGGGATTTTTTTTTTCTTTCCAAATGATAAAACAAATAAACATATTGATCTCTCCACAATATAAGTCAGAGCTCAAAGAGACATTTACAAACAATACAAATTACGAATCATGTCTCCAAATATACATGAAATTCCAAAGCTCCAAATGGATCGATGTAAAATCACAATTCTTCCTAGGATAGGCAACCTCAACAATAGAATCTAAGCCTACCATCCCCAAGTCTAACAAATCTCAAGAGCCCAACCTCCGATAGAATTAGCTATGGCCTTGAAAAATTTAGTAAGTTGAGTCACCAACCAATCATAGCATAACTCTCTCAATTAGCACAATGCTCCAATCACCACCAATTAAACAAGCTCCATGCATGGGGGTATAACAAATTTATCTGAATAACTGTTGGAAAGTGGGATGAGCTAAAGCCCAGTAAGTAGCATAATTAATGGGGGTGGGGGAAATGCAAGTTTCATTTTCAATAATAATAAAAATATGATATGACAAGAATGATTTAATAATGAAACACAAAGTTCCTCAAAGTAAATACCTTGAAACTAAATACTAGAATCTGTGAGCACTAACAATATAATTTCCAAAGCCATAATATCTAACATAAGGTTAATTATCACAAATATACCACACTACCACATAGATCAGTTAGGGGATCCACTCATTCACAACTGGCATGATATTGTCCTCTCTGTATGCAGACTCTTGGCCCCATGGACAGCAGCCTTACCCATACCTTCAAGGTTTTTCTCTCCCCTCATAGGCAGCAGAGAGAGTGCGTTAAATAGGACCTCTTTTGCATGTGGTCTTTTGGACCCATGGGCAGTAGAAAAGAATGCGTCATCCAAAGTGAAATGACACTGACCTGGATCTAATTTCATTGTCATAAAGACTACAGAAACCAAATCAGGCTATCACTCGGGAAATCACACATGGCATAAGGTTAAAACAACATAAAGCTCACAGGTATACATACTTTCAAATACATAGTTTATATCCACAAAGTTTGTAAGGTTTTTAACTTCATTCTTGTCAAAAGATTTTCTTTCAATTTCCCACATAACAAGACATGATAAGCATCTTTAAATTTTCTAATATACCATAAAATCTATGATTTCCTTATCAAAGATTAAATAAAAGATGTTCATTTTTTCATATCAACAATTCATGCATTTCCCCAAGTGCAATACCAAATATGATGCATTTTCATATATATATATATATATATATATATATATATATATATATATATATATATTAAGGTTACGACACAATAGTTTTTAAGAAAATATAGTTTCCATAAGTAGTTTCCAAAAGTATGTCCAACCCAAAAACAACATTTATGTAACATGGTTATTTTTCAAAAATCCCATTAAAAAGCTACTTACCTCAACAGACCAATCCAAATTTACCTCAACCGGGCACCGCATTCAACCAATCAAGTTACTAGTTCCATCACCAAGTACCTTGGAACCTATAAACACAAGTATTAAGCCTATTAATAAGAAGGCCTACTACAAAATTACACTATCAAATTTGTCTCCATATATCGGAAAGGATTCACTCAAAAATCAAACCTAAGGCCCTAAAGCCTAGCTTGACCATCCCAAGACAAGTACCCTTCCCAAACGGAAACCGAACAAGAATCCAAGAAACTCAATAGTGCTGACACAACCAAAACATTTTAAATTCACTACTGCAATAAAGTGCATCATAAGGTAATATAACATACTCATGAATCTCTTTGAGCACTAAATAATATATATAAGCCAAGATAAGATCAACCAGGGTTTGGGATTAATTTCACAATCTCTCAAACGTTTTAGTCTTACCTTCAAATTTTATACATAGCAGGGCAACCCTTTTTGTAAAAATTGTTTGGTCAATGAAAAGTTATCCGATTAATTCAAGACTTTAAGAGAACATTCCCCTATATGTATACAATGTACCACATAAAGTTCATCCCAAAACAAGTTTTCTATAATTTATTAAAAATCATGTATTGCAGCTGACTCAAATCTGTCCCTGACAGCTTTAGAAAATTGTTATAGTTTTTGGACTACCCAAATTATTTGAGAATCACTCCCATTAAAACCACAAGATTTAAAGTATATTAAAAACAAGGAATCAAACCTAAAATCTCATATAAACAACTTATCAAACACTTGGTATGCAAAAAGCACATGCTAACACTTCACTTGCATAAATTCGTAGTTATCACCTCACTCACACCCACATTTGCCAAAGTCATTTAAAATGCAAAGAACACACTTCCAAAAATCAACTCACATCAACATATGCAAACAACAAGACCCATATAGTTGATCTAGCAAACCAACCCTCAAATACCCTTTAGGAAACTAATCAACCAAAAACTTTTATCAAAGCAAAAACTCTTCAAATGATATGAAATTTTCGGATTTTAGCAAAACCATTGCTACCCAAATTATCTTAACCCTGTAATCTTCCATTATTCACCAAAACCCATCAAGTATTTACTATAATAATCATTAAATAGCAAAACGCAAAGGAAACTAAATAAACAGACTGCACCGACCGTTGTTTTCACAGTTCAGTGTCTTGTGGTTTTCTTTTTGTCTTGGTAGGTATCGGTTTTGAAGTAGGAAAAACCAAGGGTATTGGTTTGGGGCAAAATATGGCCTTCACACCAACCGAAACCGACCGATTACAACCCTAGTGGAGATAAAAAAAAGGGAGATATAAGAATGTGGTTATTTTCAATTTTGAATGGGTAGGTGGGGAAAATTTAATGAAGATAGTGGGGGTAGGTGGGAAAAGGTGGGGATTTTTTTTTTGCTAGACCTATAGTGGTGATTGCAAATGCCGCTATAGGCCCAGGACCTATAGTGGCGTTTGAAAACGTTGCTATAGGTCCTTTATTTTTATTTTTATTTTTTTTTAGTGCTGAACTCTAAGCTTTTAACTTTTTTTTTTTTGGTGCTAGACCAATGGTGGCGTTTGTAAAACTAGGACCTATAGTGGCGTTTATGATAGCAGCATTTTTAGAAAACGCCACTATAGAATACCTACAGTGGCATTTTTTGCAAATATCCAAAACAAAAAAAAACACTACTGTATGCAACTTTTTTTGTAGTGTTGACACAACTTAGATACTTGACAAGCAATAATTAATTGTGTCAAACTATCATTAAATGTGCCTCAATAGAATAACTGCTCAGTAATCTCCTTTCAATAAAGAAATACTTGACCTAACAAGATCAGTATAGTCTCTTATGAACATTTGTGGGGCTGAAATTACTTCCTACCAAGTTTAGTGAAATGACTGAAGTGTCCACTCCATTTGTTGGAACAATACTAGTCCATATTAAAAGCTTCCAATTGTTAAGTCTTAAGACTTTAGGAACTAATGTATTAGAACTTCAATTTGTAATATGTTGGCAAACCATGATCAAAACATAGAGTCTAAGTTTATGCTTGCTCAAAGTGTGTTTAATTGTAAAATTGGAATCAAGTGATTGCAGGATTTATTGGACAAAATCTGCAAGGCTCGATCGATCGAAAATTAGACTCGGGTGCAGATTTAATTTTCTGCAGAATTTCTAATTCAGCCTAAGCCCATATGACGTGTAGGGTTTTATTTTTCACTCCAAGTATAAAAGGAAAAACCCTAACTACATTTTACAAGTCTTTTAAGTGTTGTGTGTTGAATCTTCTGTGAGATATAGAGGTGTTTACCTTCATACACACACATGGAGTTGTCAAGATCAAGATTTGCGTCAAGAATTTGATAATCTCTTCAGTTGCTGCATAAAGAACTTTAAAGAAGATCTAAAACCTTTGAGTAGAGTCGCAAAGTCACAAGTAGGAGAACTTGTGATTGTAGTGAATCAAGGAAAGAAGTAGTTTGTGGACTCAGAGCTGTCACGTGGTCGTAGTAGTAAGTTTTCTACTTGAGGTCGCAATAGGATGTTAGTGGTCTAAGTTCTATTGTACAAACTTCAATTCTTTCATAGTGAATCTGTTTTACCTTGAGGATAGTTAGGTTAAATCCTCCCCAGGTTTTTTACCGGTTAGATTTTCCTGGGTTATCATATCATTGTGTTCTTTATTTTTTCGCATTATTTACATGATATGATTTTATTGTGTTAACCTAGAACTGAATAATTTATCTAAGTAATCACTTGGGTAAATAACTAGGTTAAACAACTTGTGTTAAGGGGTCTAACAATGTTCACCAATAATTTAATTTAGAATGAAACTTCCTCATTTTGTTCTTCAGAGTGGGTATCAACGTGCAGCATCATCATCATCATCATCGTCGCCGTCATCTTCGTCGTTGTCATCATCTTCTTCTTGTTGATTATTATTATTATTATTTAAAAAAAAAAAAAAAAAAACTTAAGGCAATGAGTAGTTCTATGCCTTTTGGTCCTATTTCAAATTTTTTTTTTTGTGTTTTTTTTTTGGTTGAAAAGTCCAGTGGCGGCTTTATGATTTTTTCTATGGTGGTCACTAAGAAATTTAAATTATACAAAATTTAATTAAGTGATAACTTGAATATGTGCTATAAATGTGAGTTGAGTCGCTAAAGAGAGAAAAATTGCTACGACCGCAAAACGAAAAATAGTATAACTATCATCACCATCAAGAAGAAATCACAACCACAATATTTTTCTTGATACCATTTTTTAAGGAAAAATGAAATTAGAGATCATTTTTATTGAATAGGTTGAATGAGCTTTAAATTTGAATGATTAGCGATTTTTATCTTTGTGTTTTATAATAAGCATTTTGTTGAATAATTTGTGTCACTTGATCTTGTATTATGTTTGTTTGGTTTACGTTTGTTGTTATTTGGGCTAGTATTTATTGTTGTTATTTAAGTTATTTTATTTTATTTTTTAAGAGATTAAGGATTATGTTTGAGAGGGGGGGGGGGATTTCATTTTGGAGTATTGCTATGTCCATAACTTTTTTACAATAAATCTTATGCAGAAAGCTGTTATTGGTGGGTAAAAAAAAAAAATCAGTATCGGGCCGAAATTAGAATCAGTAGCAACTTACTACATTGAATTTGTTGTGAAATTATTGTGAAAATGTTATGAATGTAGCATTAATCTTACTTTTGCTGAACCCAAAATTTTGCAATTCTCATATCAAAGCAGTCGGCATTTTTATTGGGGTAGTCACAATAGGTTAGTTTATCATATAATGCTGTGACCACCCTGACTTGCATGTGGAGCAGCGGGAAAAGTCTTAATTCAATTTGACATTTCTCTATCCTAGCGGATAGTTGTATCGGGTACCTGGATCTTGATCAAAGTATGCCAACAACAACTTTCGCAACCTTTGATAAGACTATTCTCAATCCCCGAATATCTTAGCAATTGCCTTTTGTTTCGCGATCCATACCTTATAGTAAGAAAGCTCATGATCATACTTAGTGTGTATGATGTCCCAGAGCTGATCAATACGAGCACTGTGATCTTGTCGTAATTTTGAAACAATTTCTGATGCAACAAAATTAGAATCCATCATTTTACCGTCTCTTTGCAGGCCAAAGGGTATACAACTGTGTGGACCCACATAAGACGTGACCACCCACAGATCATTAAGTTTAGGCTTCATGAATGCCCCAACATACCACTTGCAATTGGTGTCATTGCATGCAGCGCACAATATAGTTTTGGTTGACCTCCGGATTGTAAACTTTCTATTGCTGCATATATTATCAATGCATGCTTCACCGTCTCTTTATTTGCAAAAGTCAACCCTTTACTAAAATGCATTCCATCTTCCCAAGTAGAAACAAATGATATCTGAAGACATGAATGATTAATCATATTTTCCTAAGTATTTGCATAGAATGAGTCAGCAAGAGGTGTGTAGGCAGTGGTCGTATTTGTAACATGTTGGACGCCAATATCATCATCCACATCACCTTCTTCATGGTACTTCATATTTTCCTCTTCAAAATTGAGAGCAAGTTCATGGTCATCCACATTCCCATCAAAGTCGCCTCGCTCAATCCTCTCTTTGTACTCAACCATATCATCAAGATTTTCACCATTATTTACAGCACGATCTTCGTATTCGTCTTCCTCCCCTAAATGTGTCTCTTGAGGTTGGAGTGTTTCACCAATATTGGTAGCATGATCTTAAGATGGGAGTCTATAACCTCCCATTGTATAGCCTCCCATTGTAGTGCATCCATCATCTAGGGCTGTAAATTGTAAAGATGTAGTTGTTTGTTGCACCTCCTCAGCATCAACTACTGCAACCGGCTCCAAACTTACATACAACTCTGCAACATTTACTTGGGGCATTTTATGGATCCTATTAAACATGATCTTTACATGTTTGTCTTCTTTGATCGCCATATACCCGTAATTTATCCGTTTATGAAGAATTTCTTGTGGGTAACGGTAAATAATCTTTATGTCATAATAAGCAGGGTTTAAATTCATTCTTCCATTATTTTCATCTTCAAATCATTCAATGTCTTCAACTTACGACGTATTATGATATAATAGCACTGGATACCCGGCCTTTTAAATGGGAATCCGTCAATCTCTTCAAGATTGACAAGGGGTCCCCCGCAATATATATTTATATCAATATTCTTCAGAGATTGTGAACCTATTAGAGTCAAGTGTAATATGTTAGTGACATTTTATCTCTTTCATTTAATATCAATTACAAAACCTTTTTATCTACTCAAAGTACAAAAATTACAACTTCTTACATCATATGCATATACAAACACACCCCACATTTGCATATGCTCACCCCACATCACATACAAACACACTTAATCATTATCATTTCATACTCAAAAAAAAAAAAAAAAAAACTAAAAACAAAACTCACCCCCACTACAAAATTTCAAATCACTCTAACAAAAATAATAAAGAAAACTATTAAACCAAAAAAAAAAAAAAAAGTCAAGATAATAAAAACCTAACAATACAAATATATCTTAAATATTTTTTACATTTTATAAAAGCCTAGCAAATATATTCACTAACTTGTTACATCATATGCATATACAAACCCCACATTAGCATATACTCACCCTATCACATACAAACACACTCAATCATTATCATTTCATACTCAAAAAAAAAAAAAAAAACCAAACACACAACTCACCCCATTACAAACCTTCAGATCATTCTAACAAAAATATAAAGAAAAATATCAAACCAAACAAAAAAAAAATAGTCATGATACATACCCATAAAAAAAAAAAAAAAAACTAACAATACATATATATACACTAACAACTAGAGAGAGTGAGTGTTATAAAAACCTTACTTGACATGAGGATGTGTAAATGGGGGTGAGTTTTGTATGAGAGAGTGAGAGAGGAAGAGAGTACTCTGTGCTGCTGGGTTTTCTTACTTGTGCCCGAAAGACCCATAATTATGAGGATTAAGGACAAGATTGAAGCTGCCCTAACCACGTGGATTAATATCCACCACAGCTTACAAATCAAGTCTCTATGAGTTGATTTCCCTTTTAGAAAACCGAGTCTCTAAGGCTCGATATCCAAGTGGATTCCACGTGGAAACCACGTAATTCTTAGAACACAAAAATCGAGGTGCTAAGTGTCGAGACATAACTCGAGTTTTAGAGGCTCGATTTCCAGGTGGATGCCTTGTGGAGAAAATCCAAATTAGACCATGTAAATCGAGCCTTATAGTCTTAAGTTTGGAGGAGGAAATCAAGTTTCTAAAACTCAAGATGTTAGTCTGATATATACTTTCAAAACCTTGCCAACTAACTATATAGCTTGGCAATTGGAGTTAAATACTTTGTCCTTCACTCTTTCACCTTCTCATTTCAACACTACAGCTCTCTCTCTCTGCGCATCAACAAGCGTGATGGTGAGTGATAAGGAGAACAGGAATGAGAGCATGAAGAAGGTGACCCTAAAAAGCTCAAACGACGAGTCCTTAAAGGTGGACAAGAGCGTGGCTATGGAGTCACAGACCATAGTGCATAATCAAAGATGGCTGCGCCAACAATGAGATACCATTGCCAGACGTCTCGAGTGGCATTCTTTCACAGGTCATTGAGTACTGCAAGAAGCACAAAAAGGCTGGTGAGTCTGAGCCCTCTGTGACCTCTTACACTTCCAACAGTACCACCAACCCACTCACTGAATGGGACACTAAGTTTGTCAAGATTGATCAGAACACTCTTTCGATCTCATTCTAGTCCATACTACCCCTTTCTTTCCTTTTCAAAGTACTCTTTTGTGATTCTTTTCTTTATTTTACTGCTTTCATTGATTGTTTGTGTTGTTATCTTTTTTGGTTTGTTAATAGTTTAATGAAAAAAATGGTTTCTTTTCTTGAGAACCTGTTTGGATATTGAGAAAACAAGAGGGTGACAAGGAAAAAAGATTGGAACTTTACTTGTTGCTAGATTTTTTAGTTATCAGAAAGAAAAAGTATTGGAACTTCACCCATTACCAGCTCTTTAACCTATTAGAAAGAGAGAAAAAAAGATTGGAACTTTACGCATTACAAGCCTTTTAATTTATGTTTAATTTTTTTTATTTGGGGTTTTCAATGAGTTGTTTTCTTTTGCCCTTCATTTTGCTTTAGCCCTTGGGCTTGTTATGCAATCTTTGTTCTCGTTGTTGTTTAAAAAAAGAACAAGATTTTTGTTCTGAATCTCTGTTTGGATGTTGAGAAAATAGGATGGTGAAATGGAAAAGGACAGGAAATTTGATTCCTATTATGTTTTACTTTTCCAATGAAAAGGTTTTCTATTTTGGGGTTTCAATAGGTTGATTGATATTTTGCCCTTCATTTCTTTGATTAGTATGTGTCTTTTTTGTGGGTAAAAGCTCAATTAGTATGAAAACACTAATGCGTGTTTAGATCCCCAATTTTAAATTATGACTTACTTGCTTTTACTCTAACTTAACTAAGTGTGGAACAAGAGTAAAGCACGCGTTATAAACCGGTAACACTACTTTAAGCCATGAAGCACACGTTAAAAAGTAGGGAAGAGAGATGCAAACACAAGATAATACCGAGACGTGTTATCGAAGAGGAAACCGAAGTACTCAGTGAAAACCTCTCCACAACCTTCCAAGTCGAAATCGATTCACTAGTGAATAAGTTGGAGTACACGAATTTCAAAAGACTCTCCAAGCCTAATCTACCTAATGTACTTGAGCCCTCCAAACTCCTGCTACCAATGGACTTCACAGAGTTTTGTCTTCACTAGCTTTCCGGATCCCAAAATTCCGCAATTCCTCCTAATTGCATCTGCCACTCAATGGCTTCTTCCAATACTTCCCAAATGCACCAAACTTCTTTCAACACTCAGAATGGGTGAGGTAAGTGTTTGGGCTAAGAACCTCTTAAGGATGTATAGATGGAGAGGTAGGAGTAGAGGAAAACCAAGAGAATTTGTGTAGATGATTGCGGGTATGACAATCACTAATTCTCAAGTGTTTTGCTAGGGATTTCTCTCTAAAAATGACTTCTTACACTTTTGTGGGTAATGAGGATATATACATACATATACATATATATATATATATATACATACATATATATATATATATATATATATATATATATATATATATATATATATATATATATAGTGTGTGTGTGTGTGTGTGTGTGTGTGTGTGTATAAAGAGTTTAGGAAAGCACTTTTCATTTTTGCCAAATAGAGAGTTTCACGGGTACTTTGCGAGATGGCCTTTTCTCATGAAGTACTCACGAAATGACAGGCTAGCATAACTCTTCAACTTCTAGTCATATGCTTCACACGTGGCCTTTTCACGAGTTCCTTTACTTGTGAGCTCCTCGCGAGCTAGTCGTGAAACTGCACTAATCTTCATTGCATGCTTGATTCTTCACCGATCTCTCACACTCATCTCTTACAATTAAATGCACATAAATACAGGGAAATGATTGATTGAATTACAACCAAATTTGGTATGGAATTAAAGCCAACAAAGACTAGTTGGAAATCACAACTTTACAGTAGGATTATGCATTGAGTGGATTTTTTTTTACTATAGTAATAGTTCTTTTTTTTTTTGAAAATCACTAATTATGTGTTGTTTTGATGCTGAGAGAATAAGAGGTGAGAAGGAAAAAAATGGGTTCTTTTATCTATTTTAATGCTGGGTAAATAAGTTAAAAAGGTCAATGTTGTTTTTGATGATATGTTGATTATCTTGAGCTTTGCCTCTTCTTTTACCAAATTTTTTCTATGTTATTAAGTTGTGTTCTCTGTACATATGTTACGGAATATGTTGTCAGTCCTATTGTTAATGATTTTGTTGTCTTATGGTGTTTTCATGAATTGTTTGCTTGGTTGCAGAGATATAGTTGGGTTTGTTGGTTTAGGTGTTGTTGAGCTCATGGTTATTTTGTTATAATTAGTGAATAAAATAAATATTGATTAAGAGGTAGAAGTTCTGTAAATTGTTGTTCCTAGATGTCATTTCAATTACAAAAGATTTTTTGCTACAATGGGTAGCAGTTTGATAGTGATATCAATGCTATTTGCTTTTGGTTTAAAACTTTTAATTTGCATGATTACTCCTTGGGTATCAAAGGAATTTAGTTTGATGATGAGAAAAGGTGTTCTCTTAGCTCTTGATTGTTGACAAATTGTATTTAGAACCTTTAAGCGATTACGCTTTACTGTCATTGCTACTTGCTATGTAGTCATGCATCCATGTTGTAAGAAATTGAGCAAACAATGTATGATGCCTGGTTTTATAGAAAGGGCTACTATAGGATTATAACTTAGAATTTCTTGTATTTTATATGTTGTGATGCAGTTTTTGCTTTAGTATCTTTTGGTATTTGTGGCGTGCATGCCCTTTGGAGGATCTTATATTGACCAGTTTCATTTACGTTCACTCGTTTATAAGACATTATCATAATCTTCTGCAATTTTGTATTCATTGTATTACTTGGTGGACTGGTGTTCCTATTGTTCCAATTTTTAGGCGGCCAACTATCTAAACATTAAGGGGCTATTGAACTTGACTTGAAAGATTGTGGCATACATGATGAAGGGAAGACTCCACAATAGATTCGCGAGACATTTCACATCAAGAATGATTATACTCCAGAAGAAGAAGCAGAGGTTCGAGAGGAGAACCAATGGGCATTTGAGTGACATAGAATTTCCCTTCCATGAAGGAATGTTGATACAATGATAGGGTTCATTTTTGTTTTGTCCAAGAAGTAATAGGCTTGAGGGAGAAAGTTTATGTTTTATTATGCTTTTAATTAACCCTAAAACTAGCTTCGCTAACTCTATGGTCAAAATGAGTTAAAGATTTCTTATCATAGTAATATCTAGGTTTAATATAGAACTATTTGCATGGTGGAACATGGCTTTAAATGGTACTTTGCAGATGGTGTGTATCAGCCAATTAAAGTTATGGTGCTAATATATTCATAAAAAGCATATAATTTTGATGTCATCTCTTATGTTTTTGGTTTGCTTGGCAAGATTTCATATTTATCATATGTATTCTTGGGTGAGAAACAATTTAGTGTGTCATGAATTAGATTGAAGGGTTCAGTTAATAGGTGCATTTAGGGCATTTGTTAAAACAACTGATTATTTCCTCTTTACTTTTTAACAATAGTTTTAATCATTCTCTCCTATACTATCTCTTCCTAAAGGTTAGGAAACCTTATCAACAAAAACCTTATCAACTAAAACTAAACAATGCTACACTTAAAACCAAGCTTGGCTTTGGCTTTATCCAATTTTGGGTGAATCTTGCAATCCATCCTTGAATTATTGCTATTCATATGCCACACCATTTCCACATCTAGGCTGTCTTGACAGGCTTGGTCATCAGTGTGATGATGTTCATATGTATTAAGCTGATCTAATTAATTATACCCATTTTCACGTTGCCTACCTATGGTTCAAAATTTAACACTTTACCTACTTGAGGACCACTTTGTTAGAACTTTGTTACCAATTTCTGTTAAAAACGAGGGTAAATAAGTATTTTTTACTCCCCTTTTATAACTCTCTCCTCTTAAAAAAAAATCATACAAAAACAAAAGTAAACAATATAAAAAAATGCCATTATTGTAAAAATGGTAAAAAGTTGCTAAAGAACTCCAATTTTACAGAAAACTTTGAGAATTGTTTAGTAGAGGGAGGCAATGTAATCATAGGCACACCATAACAAACTCTCTCCAACATAGAATTCTGTCTTTGAAGGTCTTTCGAACAACCCAAATGAATGAATGGTTGGAAGCTTCAATAGCATGAGGCATCTCAACAAACTATCCCAGAGCAAAACTAGGTTTGCTTCTAAAACTAGTATAAAGAACCAAATTGGGCTATTTCTCAGCCTTATCAGTAACATTTGTGTTACATGATACTAGTCCTACAAGCCAAGCCTTCTTTCCCATCTCCTTTCTAATATAGTCTGCATAAGTTGGCTCTAATTCGTAGAAACTATTAACCAAAGACCCAAAGCTTTTTCTTCATCGTTTGGCATCTTTATCAAAATGTCCGAATTTGTCTCTCTCTGTGGTCCCTCTCTCTCCCGTCCACCAATAGTCACTACAACCACCTTTGAAACCCATAACCAATTGCAAAGCACAACACACAACCACTGCCAAAATCAAATCAACCACCACTACCACGCAAAAATTAGATCTACCCATAACCCAAAAAACCACAAAAAAGAGACCCACGAAGCAAAAACAAAGTCATCGTAGTCTGAATTAAGATCAGTGGTAGCTACTGTTTAGGGGTGTGTGTGTGTGTGTGTGTGAGAGAGAGAGAGAGAGAGAGAGAGAGAGAGAGAGAGATGATGAGAGAGAGAAGACAACAAACCCAGTGAAGCTTTGGCCATGGGTTCCTTGGATGAGAGCATACAGAGTGAAAGGTGGAAACTGAGATCGGCAGTGGATCGGCCATGGATCTGAGATCGGTGTGGTGGTGATGGTTGTTTGTGTGTGAGTTTCTGAAAGTGTAGGATTTTTTAAATTTAAGGTTATTGTATGTATATAAGTGTAGCTTGCGAATTGTTTTTTGGATTTATATGAATATGAAAATTTTATTTGGATTGACTGGCTCAAGAATGTTCATACCAAGAGATAGTGTGCTCTTCAACTAGAACTTTACAATATTTACAAATTTGCCTTTAGATCTTATTTCTATTGTTTTTTACGTATTATTTTGTTTTGGTAGGAGAGAGATATAAAAGAAAAGGTAAAACTACATATTTACCCTTATTTTTAATAGAAGTAGATAATGGAGTTCTAACAAAACAAATATCAGGTGGGTAAAGTGTTAAGTTTTGAACCACGGGTAGGCAAAGTAAAAAACGGGTCTAACTGCAGGTGGATTTATTGTAATTTGCCCTTAATTATATGATACTTAATTCTACACACAATATTGCATATACACACATATAATAAATGATTTAGAAAGGAAAAAAAAAAAAGTGAACGATTCTTTATAGCAAGATCATACAAGCCAAACCAGCGGAAACAAACATCAAACCCATAAATTCTTTGCTTAATCAAAATCCAACAGATTACGTTGGGTTTGCTGTGTTTGAATTTGGGCGTGTTGCATTTGCAATTGCATAATTTGTTTGAATTGGGTGGGCTAATTTGCTTGAATTGGGTGAGAAGACCACTTCAAATGGGTTTATATCAGTTCTATATAATTTTAAATATTAAATAAGGTACTACATCATTTAAAAATATCACCTTATTGCTCAGTTAGACACCTAGATAAGGAATTTGATGGAAGTTGACAAAGAGACCAATAGTACACAGTTTTTAACTTTAGGGATCGATAACGCTAGTTTGAAACTTTAGGAACTGAACATGATTAGTAGGTCAATTTTAGGGACCAATTCTTATTTCTTCTGATCCAAAAATATATATCTAATGTTACATAGTTTATGAAGTTTTAAATGACATTCTGTATGATGTCATATTCAAAAAATTAGTTACAAAAGAAAATGAGAGATCCTTTATATAATATAAACAAGGAGTTTTGTTTCCGTTTGGTTGGGAGGATAGAAAAGTGAGATGATAGAAAATAAAGAAATGACAAAAAATGAAAGGATAACAAATGTTTCAAGTTTCTCTAACATGTGTTTCATAATAAGGATAGAAAAGTAAAATGATAGAAAATGTGATTTTATTAAATTTATAGTTATACTTATACCCATATTACAAGAGGAGGATAAACAAATTTCCATTTTTTATACTTCATTTTCCATTCTTCCCTTTTCCACCCAACCAAAGTGAAACAAATAAACAAGACTACAAGAGGTGGAAGTGAAGGAAACCCCAAGGGAGATGTATATGATCCCATATAATTATATTAGCAATAAAATGGAACATTTTGGGATAACACACTCAAAATCAACTTACAAGAAGGGTGATGGTGTTATCGTGTTTTGTTTGCCTACTCTTCTGGTCACACATTACAAAGATTAGAGAGCTTAATTACTTTTCAAATTATGAGTTTATAAATGATCTTGAAAATAGGTTTGGATCCTCTTTATTTCACTTGAGTAGAGAGCGTCCATTTCAACGCCATGATTTAAAGTTGAATAAATTTAAGGTTTAGATTTTGTCAATCATTAATTCTAGTTTTCTTTAACTACAATTAAATTTTTTACCATAATTTAATTTTAAATAAGATAACAAAATTTAGATCTTAAAATTTATTCAACTTTAAATCAAATCATGGCCTTGAAACGAGAACTCTTCATTTATCCAACCCCAAGAACATTTTATGGTTAAACTTTGTTTTGCAGTTTGCTCCATTTCCACAGCTATTTACAGAGCCATTAACAAACCCACCGATTAAGGTTGATGATTCTTTTTTTCTCCTCTAAGATAGAGAGTATTCGCCGGCGGTCAGCCCAATGGCAGTTAAGTCTCTTAGTTACACCCTATTCTTTCTAACCAGCTGACATTCTTGTTCCTTTAGTCTTCTCTTTCTTTGTGTAGTTTCCTTACCTGTCTTTTCCTCCAACTACCAACTACCCCTCTTTATTCCGTCTCGTTTCCTTCAATTCATTTGCATGTGTGTAGTGTGGCCTACCACCTCAAACTTGCAATAATCATTCCTTCCCTTTGTCTTTCACCAGTTGACTCTCAGTCTCCCTTTCTAGTTTCTCTACTTCCCTTTGTGGTCCCTTTGTTTTTATCTTTCCTTTTCTGTGTTGTTCCTTGCATGCACTTTGTTTTTTGTCTTCTGTGTCTATCATGGTTAACGTTTTCAATGCGAGAGAGTATAGATGGACTGAGAGCAGTGACTCTAATGACAGCTCCGAACCTTTTGCCGATGAGCTTGAGTTAGAATCTCAGTCTAGTGATGACAATGAGGTTCCCTTTACGCGACATGGCCCCATTGTTGAAGCTGACCCATCGGATTTGTCAAACCAAAGAGAATTTTGGAGCAACTATGCCATAGGTTTTCTCTTGGACTACAGGAAGTTCTCAGTAGGGTATTAGCAACACACCATCAACTCTGCATGGCGGCTTAGAGGCCCTGTTTCAGTCGTAGGTAGAGACTCTTACTTTTATATCCTACATTTTGACCATCTAGATGATTTGAACCATGTTTGCAACGAAGGCCCCTGGTCAGTTGACAGAGCACTCTTTGTGCTCGAGAAATGGAGGCCAAATTTGATTCTGGGGAGACTGCAACTCAACTATGTCTCCTTGTGGCTCCAACTGCAGGGTCTCCTTCTAGAATATCAATACCCGGAATTTGCAGAGAAGCTGGGGCAGATTATGGGTATATTCGAAAGGGTGGATGTCAAAGACAAGCTACGAATGAACATTAGGTTCATGCGTCTACGGGTGCCGGTGGATCCATGGTCTCCTTTGCTGACAGGTTTTATGTTGAAATTGGATGATGGAGTCCGGGTATCGATACAATGCCTGTATGAAAGAGTTCATAAATTATGCAACCGTTGTGGTCTGATTGGCCATACCAGAAGCCAATGTACCTACAGCATGGATGATGTGGAAATGAGCTTATTCAGGCAGCGTGTACGAATCCAACAATTACATTAGGTACACTTTAGATTTGATGCATTGGAACCCCATTTCACCAATGAACTCAAGGCTTTCCACAATGTTAGAAGAGGTTGGACATCCCAACTTCGTTTTGGCAATATCCACCACCCCTATCACTTTGTCCCACCACATCAGCAAACACATACCCCTAGACCAGGCCCTAGCCTCTCTGATTCCACCTCAAACTCATATGCAACGCCCTCTCCTCTCTATCCAGACCCAGATACCCCCCATCCCCACCCCCTCCACTGTTTACAGATACTGCCTCACATCATCTGATACCTACTCAACCAGAAAATGCACATGCAACCTTAAAATCTGCCATAAATTCCCTTCATATGGGCAACCAACCTAACCCCCCCAAATTCCCCTGCCTTTGCCTCTAACCTTAACCTCCCCCCAGGTACTTTACTATGAGACCATCATGGTTCCCTCCCAAAGCTACAGGATTGAAACGGACATAGGTTCAGATTCAGGGCCGTTTATCACGAATGGTGACGTTGAGGTCTCGCAGATTCAGACTTTAAACACACACACTGATTCAATGACAGCAATGATGTTTAACCTAGACAATCTGAATGACATCAGACCTGAGGTTAGACAAGGATCTACCTGGGAAAAAGGGCAAATTTCGGAATCTCCGGACTCTTTTGTAGAATCATTAGTACAACGTGTAAATAGGGGGAGATTTCACTTTGATTTGGGTGACTCAAGTTCAAGACCTGGACTACTAGGAGCACAGACTCAGGGCCCAAACCAAGTTGCAAGCATGGCCCCAATTAACCCCTCAAACCCTGGACTGAACCCCATAGATGACCTAACCGATTCTTTAGGCCTATGCCCAGCTTCCCCAAACTCTATCCACTCTGACCCTGGCCATTATCAAAGCCATAGAGAAGAAGACCCCAGCTGTGATCAAAGCTCTGATACACGATCACTACAACTAGATGGATCAAGGAAGAGGTTTTGGAAGGAAATGGAGAGGTTTGGGCGAAATATCAGGCGACGTTTACTTTGTGGACTGTTTAGAAGGTAGATTGTCTATAAGGAAGAGTTCCCTGTGAATGGTCAAGCAGACATAGAACCAAATGTCGAGAACTCACCATCTACACTCTAGACGACTCCCCAAGCATCATCCCCTGTGAATCCAATTGGACGTTGGGAAGTTGGCCCTTAGTAGCTTCCCCAATGCTCATGAGGATCTTATGCTGGAATTGTAGAGGTTTGGGTAAGTCCTCTACAATTCTACAGTGTCAAAAGACTGCCCTCAAGTCCAAGCCTGATATAATTTTCTTTATGGAGACTTGGTTAGCTAAAAATAAAGGGAAGAGGATCTGGCAGAAATTTGGCTTCTTCAATGGATGGGAATTCCCAAGAGACGGCTTCAATGGTGGTTTCTTGTTGGCATGGAGACCCAGACAGCAAGTCAACATCACCTATGAGTCAAGAACCTAGTACACACTGATTTGGTGGATGATAGACTAAGAATGTATTGACCATTTGTGATGAATTAATCAATTAATTAGCTAAGTGAATTAATCAATTAATTAGCTAAGTGAATTAATTAGGTTCAATTACATGCAATGAGCGTGGCAGCACAAACAAATCACCAAATAACTAAATGCAGCGGAAATTAAATTTAACAAGGTGATATGTTTACGAATGAGGAAAACCTACATGGCAAAAACTCTACCAAGTGATTTTAAGGTCACCACTATCGAGAATCCACTATTATAAAAAAAAAAAAAAAAAGCGATTACAAGTAAAGGAATCTCAGTACCTTATACCAACGTACAGTTGAACCTTTACCCCAATACCCAATTGGACTTGTTCTGTAGTGACAATCCCCCCTTATATTGCGCGGATCTTAGTATGTGATTTGATCACCAACTTGAGAAAGATGTTAGCTACAAAGTTTTTCTGTTCTTCAACACATAAAGATCACGAAGTTGCTCGGTCACAAAACCCTACAGTGTATAAACACAGCAACTTCTCAAGAACTAGGGCAAACTAGGTTCCGATCACACTTGATGAATTATACTCTTGTACAATTGTGCTCTTAGCTATGCCACCTAATACAACCCTTAAAATAATCCTTATATATGTTTAGGGTTGTGAGAAAAGAAAGCCCAAACACATACTCACGGATTGGATGAAAAACAGTTCAGAAATATTGAGTTTCATAAACCTTGATAGATAGCCATCTATTGAGCTAGCTGTCGAGCCACGGGTTTCAGCAGCTTTTAAATTTCGATAGATACTAGCTGTCGAGCTTTAAAATCCAGCACTTCATTACTTGATTCTTGGACAAACTTGCATGGTTTTAACACTTGAACTTGAAACCTTATTTCTTGAAGCATTAAACACATCCTAAATCTACCCAATTACAAGTAAAATGTGTTTTGTCAAAGGATTAGCCAATACATACAATGTTGACATATGTTCCTAACATCCAATCACATATGTCCTAACAATCTCCTCCCTTGGCAATCCATGACAAAACCATAACAAACAAATGAACATATGAGAGAAGTCATAAATCATTCAACTCATACTCACTTGTTAAGCAGCTTTTAAACCTCGATAGATACTAGCTGTCGAGCTTTAAAATCCAGCACTTCATTACTTGATTCTTGGACAAACTTGCATGGTTTTAACACTTGAACTTGAAACCTTATTTCTTGAAGCATTAAACACATCCTAAATCTACCCAATTACAAGTAAAATGTGTTTTGTCAAAGGATTAGCCAATACATACAATGTTGACATATGTTCCTAACATCCAATCACATATGTCCTAACAATCTCCTCCCTTGGCAATCCATGACAAAACCATAACAAAAAAATGAACATATGAGAGAAGTCATAAATCATTCAACTCATACTCACTTGTTAAGTACAGTAAAATCTATCCTAACACAAACTCTTGAAAGCTTTGCAAGAAGAGAGTTCATGGCAAGAAAGACTTTGACAACCTGTATTTCTGAAACACTTAAACAAAACCCATCAAGGCATCTTTGTGTGAAATAGAAATAAAAGATTGCATACAATATAATAAGAAACATATGTATAAAGAGAGAAAAGAAACAACACATGTAGAGATAGGTGAAAGAACATACATCAAAATATATATAAATCAAATGTAAGTACAATGTATGTCAAAATGGTCACAAGACCCATGTACAAGATCAATGTATCTAAACTGGAAACAAGAAAAAGATACATCAAAATCCTCACTACATCCCTCATGAACACTCAAGAACACTCCCCTTATCTCCTAACTAACCCTCCTCCTATGAGTATGACTACTCTCATTTCAAAACTACTCCCTTTTTTTGTCACGGGTGACAAAGGGGTAAGTACATCAAGTAGACATTTCATCATCACTAGGCGAGCCAGCATCCTCATCCTCATCACTGCCGGAGCCATCGTCACTCTCATCCTCGGATGCCAGTGGAGATGGAGAAGAAGCAACCACGAAACCACCCATCACAGCCTGTGGTCGCGCAATACGAACCACACAGACGTTCACCTGACACAATTTATCACTAAGTGTGTCTAAGCGAGCATCCATGCGCACAAGCTGTGCCATGATGGCCTCAAGAGTCACTCTACCCGTTGAAGACGAAGGAGCAGAGGTGGATGGAGCAGTAGAAACTAGAGGAGCAGCCGTCTCGGTCTGAGTCCGCCTTGAGCGAAACTGTGCAAAACTCCGCTTAACGATAATGACATTAATTACACATATGTAAGAGAAGTGGGGAGACTCAGGATAGGAGACAAAGAAATGGCGAAGGAGCTGCGTGATAGCTGAAGGGAAAATGAGCTTATCACAAGTCGTCGTATCCTTATAGATATCTACAAGGGATAGAATGAAGTGAGAGGGAAAATCTATGGTAAGGTCCTCAATAAGGGAAAGCAAAAAGTGAGCACGAGGCTCTGTGATAGTGTTATAGTGAAAGAGAGGATGAAGAACAAAGGTCATATCCATGTTGAGAAACTGTGGACCTTTAGCAAAGGTCGTGCAACAGGTGAACTGACGATCACCCCAAAAAGAAGGTGTCTCATAGAAATGAGACAAGAGTTCGTCTTTGGACACAATCCTCAGATGCTCACAACCAGGATAGTCTAGGAAACTCTACCCTAGGAACGTGTAGTACCTCGAATACAATACCTGGAGTAACTTCCATGCGTATACCCCAAACGAAAGTGACAAACTGGGGTATAGAGGTGTCAAATCCGTGCATATTGAAGTAGAACTCCTGTATGATCACGGAAGGACATGTGACAAGAATGCCACAAAGAGACTCCCAACCCCTAATGTGAATGACAAAAAATTGGACAAAATAACTTGGCGTTCCGAATGAATGCTTCTTCGTGAAAAGTTCTCAAAGAAGTTTGATTTGGCCTTCTCATCACGGAATTGTACGTGAAAAGGAGTAGGGTCAGAAGAAGAAGAAGATGAAGAGGCCCTGGAACGAAGAGGGTTCTAAGACAGAACAGATTTATGCTTAGGTGCCATGATGCAACTAACGTAAGAGGGAGAGAAAGAGAGAAAGAGAGAGACAATCAAAAAAGTACCAAGCAACACATATATCCAAATATGTAGAAATGAAGGTACGTATGCATGAGAATGCATGAACATGTGACATGCTAAAATAAATTCATCATGGGCTCAACCCAATCCAAACCTACTAGCATACAACATAGCAATAATGTAAACACACATCTAAAATGCATGAAACATTGTTATAATGCATATATGATGCAATGCATGAAGTTTAAAGATCATTTTGACAAAAATCCATCAAAATTTTCCATAAACTCATCAATTTTGAAAAACCCCCCAAAAAATTTTCAAAACTCAAAACTTAGGTCAGAAAAGAGTGAAATGCATGATTAATGACTGAGAAAGAAACATACAGATGAAGAACACTTGATTTAGACTGAAGATCAAGTGAGGAATGTGTGGGTTTGAGTTTGAAGAGTTTTGGATTGAGAAAAGAGAGAAACTATAAAGAGAGATCGAGGAAATGAGTGCAGAAATTGCGAAGGCTCCTTATATAGAATCTTTATAAAGCTTGATCAATCAAGAGCTATCGAGCTTTAAAGAGGCACTTTTCAGCTGTTGAACTAGCTATCGAGGATCAAACGAGAGATTTGTCAACAAAGAAGCTCGATGGATCGAGGTAGCTATTGAGAAGCTATCGAGGAGACAGAAAGTTTCTCGATTGATTGAGATAGCTATTGAGAGCTATCGAGATTGCGATAAAGAAAAGCTGAAGAGTCTCGATAGATAGCCTATCTATCGAGAGCTATTGAGGAGCCATCGAGATTTCTTAAAAACAAATTTTCAAGGAAAAGAAAAACATAGATATGAATACAATTAAGCATTCTACTCAACCAGAAATTCAAACAGCATTTTGAGCTCTCAAAATCTTCTCTCAATGAAGAAAAATGTCATGTATTTAGATCAAAACACACACACACACTAAACAAGTCTAACCAATTTTATATTTCAAAAACAAATTAAGACAGTTTAGTGAGCATACATCAACACATGTAAATCTTGTGATGGCCAAATCACATTGTATCTGCACATGTATCAAAAGTAGCAAAGAATATTGCGTGTTGTATGTGAAAACATCGCAAGATTGCATAAGTGTCTTTATGTTATGATGATTTGAGGTATGAGTAAATCAATTTAACTCACACACAATCATAACTTTTTGATGGAGACTATCACCTTCGACGTACATCTTCGACGTACATCCTATAACTCCCACATCTCCTAGAATACACATTTGCAATCATTTATAAAGCATTTTGATTTTTTGCTTTTATTTTTCTTTGCATATTTTTCTTTTATTAAGCATGTCATGCATGGGTATACAAGAGAGAGAAAAGAAATATCCAATTATGTTAAGCTTTTTGACATTGCACTTTTGCTATGCGAAAGTATACAGATGTCATTTCATGATAGGCGGGCAACAGTGGTGAGATGGTTATTTATGCCTTTCTCTTAAGATTTTTTAGTCCTTCTTGTCAAAAAAAGTGATACGAGTGTTAAGTACAAGAAATAACTTAATCTTACTCATCACAAACAAAGAGCCACAAAGCTCACTTGCTTAGTTGTGCATAGAGATGCTCATCTAAGTTCCAAAAGATACAAAATTTAGAAAATTTTGTTTCATTGGCCATTCAAGGTACATAAGTACCAATGTAATCAAACACACATGTTTTTGTATTTTTTCTGATTTTTCAATTTTTATTTTTTATTTTTATGAATGAAACAAAATAAAAACTAAAACTAAAAAACAACCAAACAAAAGCAAGCCAAATAAAGCAATGCATAAAAACTATATGCAAATGCATGAAGAGAAGGAGGAGAAAAGAAAATCATTCCATGGAGATAACACTGATGTTTTGATGAAGGAACTCAAACCGTTTGCTATCAAGAGGTTTGGTGAACAAATCAGTCTTCTGGTCATCAGTGTGAATGAACTCAAGAGTAAGGGTACCATCTTCAACAATGTCACGAATGAAGTGATGTTGAATCTCTATGCGCTTGGTTTGAGAATGTTGAACCGGATTCTTAGAGATATTGATGGTATTGTTATTGTCACAGTAGATAGTGAGGTTTCCTTGACAAATATTATAATCATGGAGGAGTTTTTGCATCCATAGAAGTTGGGTACAACAGCTATTGTCAGTGATGTATTCAGCCTCCGCAATGGATAAGGAGATGGGTTATTACCTACATAAAAACAACCCCCTGAAAGTACTCTTCCTATCATCAGCATTCCCAGCCCAATCAGCATCCGAATATCCGGCTAAGACATCATTTGTGTCTTTGCTGTACCACACACCAAAATTGGTAGTGGTTTTGACATACTTTATGATTCTCTTCAAAGCAGTCATATGGGACTCTTTGAGATTAGCCTGATATTTAGCACACACTCCCACAGTGTAACTAATGTCTGGTCTACTAGCAGTGAGGTACAGAAGACTACTTATCATGCATCTATAGAGAGATGGATCAACACTCTTTCCCGAGACATCAACAGTGAGTTTTACATTAGGACTCATACGGGTTCTAATAGAACTAGCAGATTCCAAGCCAAACTTTTTCACAAGATTTCTAGCATATTTAGATTGGGATAAAAAATATACCTGTTTCTTGCTGACGGATCTACAATCTAAGGAAGTGATTTAACTCTCCAATCATGCTCATCTCGAACTCGGCCTGCATGAGTTTTGAGAATCCATGAGCAAGTTCATCCTTTGTGGACCCAAAAATGATATCATCAATATAGACTTAAGCAACAATTAACTCGCCGTCTTCCTTTTTGATGAAGAGAGTTTGATTAGTCTTTCCTCTTGTGAACTCATGTGACACTAAGTATTGTGGGAGCCGATCATACCAAGCTCTAGGGGCTTGCTTTAAACCATAAAGTGCCTTCTTAAGGTACAACACATGATCTGAAAAATGGGGATCAATGAATCCTTTTAGTTGAACCACATAGACATCTTCTTTAAGGAACCCATTTAAGAAGGCGGTCTTGACATCCATTTGGTAAAACTTGAACTTCAAATGGCATGCTAGTGCTAGAAGGATCCTAATGGACTCCATGCGGGCTACTGGAGCAAACGTCTCGTCATAGTCCACTCCTTCCATTTGTGAGTATTCTTAAGCCAAAAGACGAGCCTTATTGTGGATCACATTACCCTCTTCATCAGTCTTATTGCTGAAAGTCCACTTTGTGCCAATGATGTGCTCACCCTCAGGTCTAGGTACTAGCGTCCAAACATCATTCTGTTGAAATTGAAGTAGTTTATCATGCATAGCCTCCACCCAACTTTCATCTTGAAGTGCTTCCTCAACCTTGGTAAGTTCAACCTGCGACAAATAGCAAGAATAAGACATAAAGTTAGCAACACATTTAGCAACTGTGTATTTTCTTAGTGTAAGTTCATTCACATTTCCCACAATAGTTTTACGAGGATGATTCAATTGAACTCTGGAGGAAGGTCCTTTCTCTTTATGAGATTTAGAATCAGATGAGACAGATTTGTCTGCTGAACCCTCTGCAACATTTGGAGTACTGGGAGTACTTAGAGAGGCAGGCTCTTGATCAACAGGTTCTTGACTGTCCTTGGGCTCCGGAGGAAGAATTCCTTTGGGAATTTCCTCATTAACATTTTCAGAGCAAGACTCTGAAGCTTCATCGTTAAAAACATTTACAATTTCCATCACTTTCTTGGCTCTCTTGTTGTATACCCAATAAGCCTTGCTTGTGGAGGAGTATCCCAAAAATATTCCTTTATCACTTTGAGAGTCAAATTTTCCCACATTCTCTCTATCCTTGAGAATGAAGCAAGTACTTCCAAAGATTTTGACATACTTGACATCGGCTTCCTTCCCTTCCATAGCTCATAGGGAGTTTTTTTAGTACTGGGTCTGAAATATACCCTGATACCACTTGATAGACCAAGAATGTCTTGACCCCTTGTAATGAATTAACCAATTAATTAGCCAAGTGAATTAATTAGGTTCAATTACATATAATGAGCGTGGTAGCACAAACAAATTACCAAATAACTAAATGCAGCAGAAATTAAATTTGACACGGTGATTTGTTTACAAATGGGGAAAACCTACACGGCAAAAAGTCCACCAGATGATTTTAAGGTCACCACTCCCGAGAATTCACTATTATCAAAACAAGTAGTTACAAGTAAAAAAATCTCACTATTTTATACCAACCTGCAGTTGAACCCTTACGCCAATACTCAATTGGACTTGTTCTGTAGTGGCAATCTCTCCTTGTATTGCACGGCTCCTAGTACGTGACTAACCAAAAGATGCGCGGATTCCAGTACGCAACTTGATCATCAACTTGAGAAAGATGTTGGCTGCAAAGTTTTTCTATTCTTCAACACATGAAGATCACAAAGTTGCTTGGTCACAAAACTCTACGGTGTACAAACACAGCAGCTTCTTAAGAACTAGAGCAAACTAGGTTTCCAGTCACACTTGATGAATTATGCTCTTGTGCAATTTTGTTCTTGACTGTGCCACCTAATACGGCCCTTAAAATAATCTTTATATATGTTTAGGGTTGTGAGAAAAGAAAGCCCAAACACATATTCACGGATTGGATAAAAAACAGTCTAGAAAAACTGAGTTTCATAACCTTCGATAGATAGCCATCTATCGAGCTAGCTGTCAAGCCATAAGCTTTAGCAGCTTTTAAACCTCGATAGATACTAGCTGTCGAGTTAGTTGTCGGGCTTTAAAATCCAACACTTCATTGCTTGATTTTTGGATAGACTTTTATGGTTTTAACACTTGAACTTGAAACCTTGTTTCTTGAAGCATTAAACACATCCTAGATCTACCCAATTACAAGTAAAGTGCATTTTGTCAAAGGATTAACCAATATATAAAATGTTGACATATATTCCTAACATCCAATCACATATGTCCTAACAGTGGACAACAAAGTTAAACCCTTATCCATCACTTTTGGATATGAACACCATGACCATTCCAAACGGGAACATGTATGAAAGAAACTTAGAGAGCTTAAGGCCATATCACAATTGGCTCTGCATAGGAGATTTCAACCAAATTTTGTCATTTGATGATAAACTCTCTTTTAAGTGGGGTAAATTACTAAGCACAAATATTTTTCAGCAACTGATCTTTGATCTAGAATTATGTGAGTTAGCAGCTTTAGGTTAAAAATTCACCTGGTCAAACAATAGGGAGGGGGATGAGTTTGTTATGGAGAGACTTGATAAGGCTTTTGTCAGTGTAGATTGGGTGAATACATACCCCCAGTATGCACTCAAAAACTAGCCTATTCTACACTCTGATCATGGCCCGATTGTTTTGGATTTTGATCTCCAACATCCCTTTAGGCATAGACCCTTTAGGTTTGAACAGATGTGGCTATCTCACCCCTCTTGTAGAGATGTGGTTGCAAAAGCTTGAAGCACCCTCTCTGTTGGATCAAGAGCCTTCTAATTCAGGAATAAAACATCTAGACTTAGAACCGATTTGATTTCTTGAAATAGGGATTGCTTTGGCAAAGTAGAAAAAGAGATTCTTCTTAAAAAAAACCCAACTCCAACAGATCCAAGATGCCATTCTTACTACTGAGGATGTGGATAGAGAAAGAATGCTTAGGGAGGATTTGCAGGTTTTCATGAATAGGGAGGAAATGAAATGGGCTTAGAAGGCTAGAAACAAGAGCATAATTTTAGGGGATAGAAACACAAGGTACTTCCAAACAATTGTCAAACAAAGAAGAGCTAGAAATCGCATTTCGCAAATTAAGACTAGTGAGGGTACTGTCTCTGAAAACCCCATGGAAATAGAAAACATCTTTTTCAACCACTTCAAATATGCTTTTAATAGCTCATCTACTAGGGACTACCTCTCTATCCTTGACGAGCTACACTCCCTACCTATCCCAAAGCATTCTACCCATCAACTGGACATCATTAACAGGCCTATAACTAATGAGGAAATAGAGAATACTGTGTTCCAACTTGGGGCCCATAAAGCCCCTGGCCCAGATGGCATCCTTGCCTTTTTCTATCAGGAGTTTTGGGATATTGTCAAGTCTGATTTTTTCAATACTGTGCATGCCTTCTTCCACTCAGGTTTCCTTCTTAAGATCCTAAACCACACCTGCATCACCCTTATCCCAAAAACACCTTTCCCTGATGAAGTCTCCCATTTTTGTCCTATTAGCCTGTGCAATGTTATTTATAAAATAATCTAAAAGCTCATGGTTAATAGACTCAAACCTTTCATGGATAACCTTATTACTCTTTTCCAAAATGCCTTCATTCAAGGGAGGAATATCACTGACAACATTCTTATTACCCATGAAAATTTTGACTATCTAGGCAAGAGAAAGGGGAAAAAAAAACTATTTTGGGGCTCTCAAAATTGACATGACCAAAGCATATGATAGGGTTGATTAGGAATTCTTGAAAGCTGTCCTTACAGCTATGAATTTCAATGAAAGATGGGTTTAATGGATTATGGGGTGTGTCACCACTGTTTAATACACCCTATTGATAAATGGCATCATTACACAAACCTTCTTCCCGGGAAAAGGTCTAAGGCAGGGTGACTCTCTTTCTCCCTATCTTTTTCTCTTGTGTGCAAATGTCCTCTCTTTGGATCTTTCATAGGCAAAGAATCAAAAGAGCATCAATGGGCTTAAATTAGGTAGACATGGCATATCCTTTACCCATCTCCTCTTTGCTAATGACTCCCTGCTCTTCTTCAAGAAGGACAACCACTCCTTAATCAAGATTCAAGAGATTCTTACTTGGTATTGCTCTATATCAGGCCAAAGCATCAATTTTGCCAAATTTGACTTGTATTGCTCACCCAATATGGCGGATGAGGATAAGGAAGCTTTGGCACATGACCTTCAAGTCAACCGTGTTCAGTCTCCAAGCAAGTACTTAGGTTTAAATTTCAAACTGAGGGGTAGCTGATTTTCAATTCCTTGTGGATAAATTGCAGTCCAAGTTGCAAGGTTGGAAGGCTAAACTCCTATCTTAGGTTGGTAGGATTACCTTAATTTCTTCAACCCTCCAATCAATATCCCTGTACACCTTCTCCTGTTTTAAAGTTCTAGAAGCTATTTGCAAGAGAATGGATGCTTTTTGGTGGGGTCATGATCTTGGGGAAAGAAAACTTCACTTGATTAACTGGGACCAGATCTATAAACCAAAAAGAGAGGGTGGCTTAGGTCTTAAAAAGTTTTGCCTCATGAATCAAGCTATGTTAGCTAAACAATTTTGGAGAATAAGCCAAAACCCCTAAGCCCTCATTTCTAAAACCTTTAAAGCTAAATATTTCCCAAACACCTCAATTCATGAATGCTAGCCCAAACCATACCACTCTTGGTTCTGGAGGAGCATCATCACTCAAAACAATAGTAATTTGAAGGAAGGAAAATGGATCATAGGTTCTAGGTCTCAAATCCCCCTTAGCCATTAGGATTGGTTTCACTGTGACCCTCAATCTCTATGTGATAATAACTTAAGCTCTAGTACAGTAGCAGACCTTATTGACACTTCTAACCATTCCTGGAAAAGAAACCTTGTCAAAGCCCTTTATCTTCAGCACATAAGTGATGAAATCCTAAGTATCCGAATTCCTAGGACAGGTACAGGGTCGGACAAGTTAGTTTGGAGACACTCTTCCTTAGGAGACTACCAAGTAAAACAAGCATACAACAACCTTCATTGGGATGAAAACCTATCTTAGTCTAGCCCTTCCCTAGAAAACCCCCTTCCCCCTAGGTTATGGCACTTGATATGGAAATTGCATATTCCCCAAAAAATCTGCAATTTCGTTTGGAGACTTCTACATGACAATCTACCAACTTTTCTTGCCTTAAGGAATAGAGGAATCCCAGTCAATAATGCTTGCTTTTTTGTGAAATGGAGGATGAATCTACCTCACACCTTTTCTTGCTGTGCCCCTTTGCTAGAGCCACTTGGCATGGTTCTACCCTTGCTGTTCACACCTCTAATTTTGATGACATTACAGTCCAACAATGGATTGGAAAACTTCTTTTAAGGCACAAGAACATGGATCAGAATGATTTATACTATTTGCGGGCAGTCTTCACTACTTTGTGGACTATTTGGAATCACAAAAACCTTGTGGTTCATGAAGGGAAGTCTCCTAACCCTCTGGAAGTTGTGTTAATAGTTCAGTCTATGATGTGCAGGTTTACTAAGGCTTTTCATGACTGCTCCAACCCCTCTCAAAGTACCACCAATCGGAGTAGGAATGCTCAGGTAGTTGGAGGTCCTTGGCAGATCATTATCAAGGTTGCAGGTGCTAGAGCAAAGAAATTCACTAGGGCTGGTTTTGCCTACGAAGCTAGAAATAGACTTGGAGATATTGTCATGCAGGGGATAGCTAGTTGTACTGACAAGTCTTTGCCTATTACCATTTAGGAAACGATGATTGAGGCAGCTACCAAGGCTAGGACTTTGGGTTTCAAGCAAATTTTGTTCCTTTGTGATAGAAAAAGACCTGTCCAGATTATCAATAGAGGGTGTACTCCCAATTGGCAGGATAGAATTTTGATGGCGGATTATCTGGCTCAAAATGACACCAACTATCACACTCTGCTTGTTCCCAAGTATGTTAATAGCCCTGTAAATAACCTAGCAAAATTGGCTTCTATAATGCCAATTCAAAGTTTCTTAGTCGACCAGATTGCTTTTGTACCTTGACTATTTTCTTGAATGTAGGGCTGGTCCTAGGCTTAGGCCAATTAGGCCATTGCGTAGGGCCCCCTTACTAGAAAAGGCCCTAAATTAGGGGGCAAATTTTATTTTTATTTTTATATTTATTTTTTATATATAAATTTTTTTGGGAGATATTAAAACATTTTAGTTTACATTTTTTTTTTTCACTATTAAGAAGGCTGAAAGAATTAAGTAATGCTAGAGATAGAGATAAGACAAATTTAAATAAATAGGTCTTATATATAGACGTGTTACTAATCATAAGTAATTCAAATAGGAAAATGTTAAAAATACTATAAATACATAACTTTTATTTATTTAATTATTTTTATACAAGATAAAAATTATACTCTAGCCTAATCTAAGTGTATATGTGTGCGAAACTCTCTTCTAGAGACTTAAATCTCAGCTATTACCCCTCACACCCCACAATAACTTATACTTGTGGAGTGATCACTACACCAAGGGTGCGTGATAGTCTCCAAAACTTTTATAATTTGATGTGAAAATGAATATGATAGGTAGATTTCAACAAACTATTGAATGCATTTTTGAATGAATATTTGTGATTGATGATATATCTTTGTAATTTTCATGTTGTATATTTTATAATATTTCTAGTATTTTGTAAGCATCATGTCATTGATCACATTCATTACAACACCAGTTTGCAGTAAAATTTGTTATAACTTCAGCATTTTCTAAAAAAAAAAAAATCATGTTAAAGAGTAAAAAGAATGGATTTAAAAAAAATTATTATATAAAATACTAGTTAAATGTTATTTAAGTGACAATTTAAATGCCCCATTTGAAAATTTTGCTTTAGGACTCTGAAACGCTTGCGCGGGCTATGCTTGAATGGTATCATCAAAAAAAAAAAAAAAAACCCCGCCGTCACAGTCTTGGATCCGTTTTATAAAACTGCTTTGGGTCCTAGAGATTATACCAAATGCACCGAAAAATTGAAGCAACGTAGTTTATACCTACTTCCCTTAGGAATCAGGACTTACGAAGAGAATTCTAACATGCAATTGGAAGGGGCATTGAACTTGGTAATCTATATGGTCGGTGGTCTATGAGTGTGGACATACTTAAAAAATTTGAACAACCAATACCAAGTTTGAAATCCCTCTTAAAAAAAAAAAAAAAAAAACGAAGTCTGAAATTATGAGCATTTTTTCCCGTTGGAATTTAGCGTCCACATTTGTACATTTATTACACGCAAGTAGCTTTACACAATTTTATACAAATTACAAACCCTCAAAAACAATTGAAATCGTGATTTTACATAATAAAAAAAAAAATTGAAATTGTGATTTTTAAGATGAGAATCATGATTTCAATTAAAGATTTCAATTACTTTTTTAACTTAAAACCATGTAAAAAAGTTTGTACGTAATAAGTTAATTCTACGGTGTGTTTGGATACCGTTTATTTTACAGAAATTAAAAAATTATTACTAAAAATATTATAAATAAAAATAAAAATTAATTAAAATAATATAATAAGAATCATAAATAATACTAAAAATACAATAAAATTTATAAATAATAATAAAAATAAACTAAATAATGAAATAACGTCGTGAAACTCGGGTCCATGAGTCAATCCGATTTAAATACTTGCCACTCGTATTCAATTGGAACATAAGTTGAGCAGAGGAAATCCGTAAGACTATGAAAGCGACTGTTGGACTTTCCTCTGAAATTGCTTTTTACTTTTGTACAAGTTTCCTCCTTCCGCTTTCCAGCTCAATCTATTTGCTTTTCCTTTCTTTCACATTCATTATGTCTTTCCCCATCTTTACTTATATATATATTTACATATATCTTGGAGATTCGAGCTGAGAAATCCAAACAGATTAGTTCTATTTCAAGATGAGTCTACTGGGTATTCTCATATTTGCACTGAAATTCCTTGATGTCCTTTCATGGTATACATTTTGTGCAGAAGGGGAGAGAAAATTTCTTCTGCTTAAAAGAATGATAGAAATATTACATTTCATTTCTTTAACAGTATTTGATGAAGTTAGTTTTTTTTAATAGTATTCTCTCTGCTTTTTGTTTGTGTTTTACTTGCAGGCCTTTCTTTGCTTTGGGGTATCCTTTGTAAGTCTCTCTCTCTCTCTCTCTCTCTCTCTCTCACACACGCGCAAGTGGTACTTTTGGTGCGTGAACATGATATGGGCTACCATACATTTTCTTAACAGATGTGCTTCCATCCGAGCAATTGAGAACAGTTCAAATTCAGACACTAAGAAGTTGGTCACATATTGGATTGTCTTCTCTTTGATTTCACTCTTTGAGAATGCTTTCTTGAAGTATCTTGTAAGGTAACTTTGCCCTGCATTCCAGTGTCTAGCTCTGCATGAGTGCCAAGAAAACAAAAGAGAAAATGATTTGCAATCAACATTTGTGTGAATTAAATTTTATAGAAAACCTTTATTTTTGGAATGTAAATTTGTTCAATTTTGCGCTTTGTTTGAAGAACTAACGACATGAACAGGGATATCACTACTAAAGATTATTTGATGTGAAAGATCAATTGGGTGCTTAAATCAGATTACTAATAATCATTCACAAGGATATGCAGCGAGATTTGACAGGATGAACACACATACTTTAATGAATATCTTTTTCTGATCAAATTCATTTATTCAAAGAATTCTTGCAAGTTAATAGATTGTTGAGTAACAATTGGACCAAAAAAAGTCTTTTGATTTATACTTTGCATTGTTTAAATCATATGCATATTAAATTGAATGTTTTCTAAACCTGAAATTCTACATATTTCATTTCACACATTCATGTAAGTGGATTTATGTAGATGCCAAACTTTTTTTTTTCTTGCATTAAAATTTTGGCAAGTCATTCGCTTCTAAATGCACACATACACACAACATATGAGTCCAGTACTCCTCGGATTACTTGATAAAGAATGAAACTTCATTTACCTCAAAATTGTGCATATCATGAAGATCAAGATGTTACCATATTATGTGGTCAGCCCCGCCTCCCCAAACCAAAAAAAAAAAAAAAAAAAAAGCAAAAAGAACTTTATATGTTTAGTAGAGATTTCAGAAAGAAACAGATATATGCCTGATGGTAATCAACAATTAGATGGTAGACTAGCCAATAGGATACCTACAAGAACGAAGAAAGCTTAGAAAGCTACCAATATGGCCGTGGTCTAATTACACTGATGCTTAAGTCAGAGGAGTTTCCTTGATTTTAGCTGCCATATCATGATCATAATGGGAATATAACTCAGGGTGATTTTGGGCATGTGACTGTTGATCCCACAATGTGTTTAACAGTTCTGGGATATGGTGCTCAGTCCTCTAGTTTGAGCTTATCCTTCATGCTTGAGCTCTTATATATTTCCTCAGTACAGACTCCTCATCATTTGGCCAAGTGCCCCCTAGTCCTTGTTCATCCTAAGATGGATTGTGTCTAAGGAGTGAGGGGGAATGTTGTTATATTTTCATTAGGTTGTCCTTTTTTTGTAATGACGTGTCCAGTTGTGCTTACATGGCATTGTTTGACGAAATTCTCCATATATCAATGTCTACGCTCCCATCTCTAACTATTTTAAGGTTGTGATCTCTTACGCCCTTTGTTTGCATGATACTTGTTTCCATGTCAACAATAAATTGAGTAAACTAGAAGTTAGTGCAAATTCAATATTCGTTTCATGTTCTTGGGAACCGCTTGAAGCTCACAAATATAAAAGCTATAGGTTGGACTTCTTGAATTACAGAATTCTGTCACCTTGTGTTTAGGCTACTTCAACAATAAATCTGAGGGATTTCATTCACCATGTTATGTGCCAATGTTTAACTTGACTAGATTATTGTTTTTGTCTTTTCTTGATATGTGTTTATATATTCATGTGACATGTCTATTATATGTCTTGTTTACCATGTTTAATTGTCAGGTTACTGTTCTGGCCACGCATTAAGCTAATGATTGTCTGCTGGCTGGTTGTACCTCACTTCGATGGTGCCATTTATGTCTATAATCACTTTATTCATCCATGCCTCTCCATGAACCCACTTGTTGTCATTGATGAATTCAATAAATGGAAGGAATTCTTATTCAAGAGAGAGAACTTTCTAGCTCAGGCAGAGAGATATATAAACAAGAATGGACCTGAAGCTCTGGAGGAACTTATTGCTACCAAGGTATGACACTTCATGTTCTTTAGCTTTCAGTTAAGATAAAATGTTATATCAAACTTTTATATACAATTGGAAAACTGTTTTTTAGTTAGATAATTAGATATGTTGGAATTGACATTCAAATAAATGGGTTTTTATAATTGGAATTACCACAACCCAACTAGTCATATTTGCATGATATCCCAAAAGGATTGATCACAATTAAAGCTTCCCATAGTGACTTGTATAATCCAGATGGACTTAGTACTTGCTTGCTGTGCAACACAACACACACTTACGTTACACTTCACAATCCATATTCACATAGAATTCGAAAACTACAACTTTTTACAAGATGGAACAAGACTGATGCCCAAACTTGATAAACATTTTTTTTTTACTAGATATGTGCTTTTCTTTTGTTATATTTATTCGGATCTCATTGTGGGTGACAAAAAGGACTAATGATACACACCTTTATCTCTAATTTTGCCTTCTTTTTTTCAGAAAAAAAGCAAAAAGCCTAATCATGGCATGGAAGAGTTCAATGCTTTTCCAGTTATGGCCAAGAAAGAAGTGGAGTGGGTAAAGCTTTAAATGTTACTCATGCAACTAGAACATTTACTATGAGTCTTTTTATATTTTCTTATGCCCATCTGTTGTTGGTTTTAGTTACATGAATAAAAGGATATATTCCAAAGAGTTTTGAAAGAATCTTATCAATAGAATGTTTACTATTTTGGCAGTCATATGACAAATCCTAATTTCAATTATTCTTTAATTATTGAAGAAAAAAAGAGCTGTAAAGTATGTTCCTAATGGAAATAACGATTTTTTTTAAATTAATTTTTAGATGAGCTAATCTACAATCCTTTTCTCTCGATGCAGTCAAATAGCAAAGAGGCTAGCATTGTGCAGAAAGATAATAAATCTATGGAAGTAATAGAGAAAAAGGAAGTGCCTACTGCCAAGGTATAATTTTGTATTTTATTCACTAGGAAGTATATTGTTCAACTTTATGAAAAGTTTCTGTGGAAAACCCAATCTTTTGAGAAGGGGGTCAAAATGAGTATTTTGCATGGAGAATCGGTTCTTTGAATTCTTAAAATTGTGGGTTGATAATGTGAGTGGTTAATAATCAAGGTGTGGGAAACCAGAAGGTGGCAATGAACATAGCTGACTTAAAATGGCAGGACATTCTCAGGGGCTTCACATTTTGACCTGGTATAGGTCAGTCTAGACTATCAGGAGGGTCAGCATCATAATCATGATATAAATAATGACTCAAAAGAGCAATCATCATGGGGGTATGACCTTGGTGTGATGGAAAGTGCCTTCCGCCCAAGGCGAAATGTCACAAGTTTGAATCTCATGATCACTTGAAAAAAGAAAAGAAAGAATGGGGGCAGCTCACTAGTCATGTCTCCTAGAGCCTACAAAAGTGGGAGCTTTGCGCACTATTGGATTTTTTTTTTTTTTTTTTTTTCCTTCATGAATTCAATGCCATAGTTCCCCCCACCCACCCCAAAACAAAAAGGAATGGTTTTTTTCCTATCATTTGTTGTTAATGAGTTCTCATCATCATTTGCATTGTACATGCTTTATGTTTAAATTAAGAGATTTCTATAACATTGATTAAGTATTTTAGGTTGTTTCAGTAATGTTTTCTTTTTGGCAATGGAATTCTCATGCTTTTTCCACAAATAGGATGGAAATGACTAAACAACTGATTTGCTTCTAATTTATGTTATCACTGCATATCCAGATAGTTCTAACAGAGCCTATCCTTGATCAGACTGAGAACAGAACATCAGCCACTGAGGAGGAAACGGCAGTGGCAGTTGCAACAGTTAGAGAACTTCCTGATATTCCCATGCCTAAGGAACTCCGAAAGGAGTGGACTTGTGATATATGTCAGTTAACTGTTTTTAGTGAGAAAAACTTAAATTTACACCTTCAAGGAAAGAAACACAAGACTACTGAGGCACTGAAAGCAAAGAACCAGCCAAATATTGTCCCAGCTTCAACCACAAAGAAAACTGAGCAGCCAGTAGAGGAGCCACAAAAGACTGTATCCACCAAAGAATGGAAACAAAGAACTACTACAAATAATGAGGGTGAAAAGCATGCCCATTCAATGAGTGTCTCAGCTTCAACTGCTAAAGAATTTGTTCAGCCCTCAAAAGAGGAGCATGAAAAAAGAGTTTCAATGTCAAACAGTGCACTAGAACAGAAGAATGAAGCTGTTAGTGAGAAATATTATAGGTGCAACATCTGTAATACAAACTGCACTGGAGAGAATGACTTGGCTTCGCACTATTATGGGAGGAAACACAAGGCTCGGATTCAATTACACAATAAATTGGTTGGGATTGGGCAGGTCTGACCAATATTTTTGGTTCATTTCACTCTCAGAGGAACCATTGTGCTTGTTGCAGTAAATATGAATATGAAATTGGCTGAAAATTACTGTGTTTGTTTTACTCTTGAATTTTAGCTGATTGCATTTGCTGAAGTTGATAAACTTGCTGGTTTGGATAACATTTGTATTAGTATATTTACAACACGACACCAATACTAGATTGTGTAATCTACTGCAATAGAATTTTTTTGTGAATCATATCCTTTAGTAAGATACCTCCGTTAAAAAAAAAAATGATATCTTTCTTTCCTCAATTCTAAAACATGTAAGGCTACCTTAAATTCTTTCTCATTAGAGCCTGAATACAATCTAGGAAAAGCACAAAAGCAAGTTAATTTAGAACTGAATAATGAGAAGAAAATGATCAAATGGGACGCCCTGCCCTGATCTTCAACAGTCTGATTCTCTTAATAGCAAAATTAATCACTTCCACAACCATTCTTTATATATATAGATGTATTATTGAATCAGTCTAGCTGGGTCAGTTTTGGCATAGTACACTTCCTGATTACTTAAATTTTTTCTTCACTCCAGCTGCATAAAACACTAGGTTCTTTTTTTATTTCGATCCCGGGCGTTAATATGCATACTGTATTCCTAATCTGGTCATTTAACTATTTGTTGCACAAACAAAGGCCATAAAATTGTAAATTATTATTTTTCTTCCACATTAGAAACTAGCAGAAGACAGGACAGGGTTTTGATCTCCAAATTTAGAAAACCATTTAAGCTCCTCCTTGTCTAGGGGACATGGTTTAAGTTCTGTTCCTGATGATAAATCCTCCCTCTCATTTAAAGAAAGGGTGAGGCAACCACCAAAGCAGTTGACTAATCATATGTTAGCGTGTGCTTGGTTAGACTTTGATGAACTATCTTCCTTACTCTTGGTATGAACTTTTTAAAGATGAGAAGTACAAGAAATTTAAGAGAAATCCAAAACAACCAGTAACAACATCCACATCAGTGTGTGGATAATCATGTATAATGCAAAAAATTTTCAATTTTACACATTTTGAGCTACATCAGTAGAGCTAAAACTAGGTAAAATAGTGTAAAACCATCCCCGAGCTACAGTACCGTGTATATTTACACGGTTACTGTAGCTCGGGTAAACAATATTTTATCATTTCTCCTTCGCTCCTTTTTTTCTCTCTCTGATCCGTTCTCAACAGACTCCATCATTTTCTCAACACAGAATACAGAGATATACTTTGCTCAAAAAAAAAAAAAACACAGACATACACAAACAACCACAGATCGGTGCTTGACTTGTAGATCGGTGCTTGATTGGTCGGAGCTCATGGGTCTTGCCGTGAATCGGAGCTCGCGGACGTTGGATCGGAGCTGGCGGATCGGCAATCGGAGCGCTAGATCGGAGCTCCGATCGAGCGTTGATCTGGGTAGAGAGAGAGTGAGAGAGATGATCTGGGTAGAGAGAGAGTGAGAGAGAGAGAGAAATGAAGAGAAGAAATGAAGAGAAGGAGAGAGAGAGAGAGAAATTAATCAGAACTGAAGGAGAGAAGAAATGAATAGGCGCGTAGGTTAGTTGAGGGAATTAATAAAAAAGTGAGAAAATTATTATTTAATTAATAGATGGAGTAGGATAGATGAACTGATGTGGATAATTTGTAAAAATGAATGTGTAAAATTTTAAAAGGAGGTTTTTTGTGTAAAATAGAGGAAATTTTTACATGATCTGGTGTGATTGCTCTAAGAAGAAAAACCGAGAACTTCAGACACCCAATATTCTGGGATGTGCACAAAATCATGTTTGTGTAGCAGCGCAGGAAATTAGTTAAAGATAGTAAACAGAATTTGAAATGCATTAATTGTGTGCTGAACCCATTTACTGCAGTGGAGAATTTCAAAGGTAGGATTGCAGTGCTCATATTTAATTACTCTGGATATCTAACCTTATTTCTGTATCAAGAACCTCAAAGCTCTCGAGGCCTTGGAGATTAGTGATGGCTACAGACTACAGTATAGTTTGTATGGCAAATAAGGGAATTCATTTAGTTCGGTTTAGCAAAGATGGGAACTCCAAAGCTCCAATAGGCATTAGAGTAAAGGTTTTAATCCTCATAGGAATAGAATTAACAGGAAGCAAAAGAACATAATTAAAAGATTTAAAAAAAAAAAAAAAAAAGAACTTCGTCAATCAAAATTTCATTTGGAAAATTGAACTTCAAGTGTACGCTGAATGAACAAACTCTAAACATATTATGATTTCAAGAGTTCACAAAATTTCATTGCCTCAAAACCATCATATGGACCTCTTTTGAGGGCTCAATGAATGGAACTTCGATGGCCTGTTGTTGATGAAGATATTCTCTCTGCATCTCTCAAGAAACCCAGATTGATTTGGCTTACACTTACAGGCAAGGAGAACCTACTGCTACCTGCATTTCAGTACTCATTTCTAAATTCATCCCACAATAAATTTATTTATGTTATAAATTACTATGATTTGAATTTTATTCTCTTTTGCTGGACACAACAGCTACAGACACCACCAGAATTCCAAAATGTAATATAAAATTTGAATATCATGTGACAGCCCTCGCGTTAAATAAACAAGACCATAGAGCCATCAGGTTAGAGGAGAAGATGATTAGTAATAAGTAGATTCTATTTCATTCAATTTGTCAATGGTGGTTATAAATTCGCAATTCCCATAAGAATTTTAAATTCAAATCACTATAAGTTGTGGTTAGCTGACTCCGCTGATACTACTGCATGGTCAGTTTTAATATAACAAGACATCAATATACTTTGTCCACATATTGATGATGACAACAATCATCAATCAAGTAATTATATCAAGTAAATAACCATATTGAACACTGAGCAAAAATGACGAGGGTTCATCTAAGCCAAAGGGAGACAATGCATATATATATTAGACCACTCTCCATTATGTTTCGTTTATTGTAAGACTTAAGTCTTTTATTTGTCATTGTCATTTGTACCAAAAAATAAAACCCAACAAAGCTTCTTCTTTTTTTCACTCTCTCTTGCATCTACAAACAGGACATAGATCCTAACAAGGATTAACAATGATGTTGGAGCAACTGAACCACAGTAAAGAAGGCCACTTGGTCCATTTTGCTCGATCATGTTAACTATTACAAGATTAATCTTTTATTGGTCTATGTAATGTCACCAATCCACTACCCTAGCAAATTTACGCACCATTAACCATATTACCAATCCACAACCCTTTTATGTTGTATAATAACGCGCACAGAAATTTTCACTTCCACATTATACCAAAATGCATCATTCATCCCAATTCCTATTCATTGTTCAACAAATCGCATAAAAACATAAAACAACAACAACAAGAAGCCTTAATCCCAAACCACAATAAAAACATAACCCCAAAAAAAAAAAAAAAACCAACAGCACACCCATCAATATTGTTACTGTGGTGCCAGGTCCCCCTGGTACTTCCCTTAGGGATGATGAATTTGGGCTCCCAATTAATTTGTTGGCGAGTGTCCTTGCACTTCTACTAAATGTTGCCTCAAACACTGCCTTGACAGCCCAAACTCCTCTTCTTCCTTGTCACAAGCCCAAGCCTATCCCTCTTTGATCTCTCCTCTCACTCTCCTTTCTTCCCTTCTTGAATTTTCTCTTCTTTGTGTTTACCAACCAACCCCCTTCCCATTTGTCCTATCTTTTCTTTTATAGTCTTCACCTAGTGGGGATTCAAATTATTACTTTTGCATCAGTTCCCATGCAATTCCACTTCTGCCTAAAATCCCAAGGAAAATGATTCCTTTTGAGGATTCTCTTGAAATTTGTTACTGACGTCAAATTGCGTTTGGCAACAAGCTTCCCAAAGGCACTAATTGTGCTCGGGCTAGTTTTAGTTACCTGGGACAACCTTGGTTACCCAGGCCAGCCTTGGGCCTTGGCCAATCTTGGTCACCTAGGCCCAAGTCCCTACAGTTACCAATAATAAACCATCAAATACTTTTCAATCTTTCAAAGTAAAAAAACATTTAAAACAATAAATTCGCATTATTATCCAAATAATCATCCCACAAACATTCCATTCACATTATTAGCAAAATTACCATCCCGCAAGGAGCACAACCATTCCATTCACATAAACACACACAAAATATGCAAACTAATAACAACCCGTTGAAACACACACAACAAAGAGATATATTTGTTGATGCCCACTTTGACAAGAAGGCCTAGTAGCAAGAAGAAGCCCAACAATATATGAGGGAATAAGGAAGAAGAATTAGTAAAGTGAGAAGAAAACTATTAAGCCTGAATGGCAGAAATAATGGTCCATGGACCTATAAAAAGGTCCCAAAGAAAGCAAGCGGGCCCAAGAGAGCAAAAAAAAAAAAAAAAGTATTAAGCCCATGGGAATTATAAGAAATGAAAAGCAAGCCAAAATGGGTCAAAGGAGCCTAAAGGAATGAGTTAGTAAATGGGGTTGGCACAAAGGCCAATAACCCCAAAAGTAAAGGATGTGGTAATTGGGCTGGAGAAGCCCTGAAAGATTTAGCAAAACCCACGTGAATGAGGAATTGAAATGGGCAGAGGATACCCAAAGGAATGAAGTGGGCTGAGGATGCCCAAATAAATAAAATAGGCCGAGGATGCCCAAGATAGTGTGAGAATTAGCTCAACAAAAGTACTGGGGAAACGCGAATTGAGTAAAGGAAAAGTATATGGCAGGCCTAAAGGAGGCCTAACAAGCATAGGTTGGGTGATAACAAGGCAGAAGCAATGAGACAGCGTGGAAAAAGTGTCAGCCGATCCACAAACTAAAAGTAAGAGAAGGCAAGGGCTAGATTAAAGAAGGAAAGGCTCATGTCCAAGCAAAACCTAGTCCAAGAAGGAAGTGAGATACAAAGAACGAAGACCTAGTGACTCATCCATGCTACAAGAGGTTAAGAATGAGTAGCCAAACATGCAGCAAATACCAAACAAGCCCCCAGGCCATGACAAATGCATGAACAGCAGACAGGTCATGGACTTACATGAAAGTGGAGCACACACAAGGCTCATGCACCACCCACTTGTACCCAGCCAATACAAGAGCGGTGGGCCATGGGTCAGAGGTAAAAGAGGGTATGGTTTGGCGGTGGGGAGAAGGGAGAAGTCTTTTTTGGGGTTCTCGCTCAAACTTTTTTAGGGGTTTGCTGAGATGACATACCACCCAAAAGAGGAAAGGATGAGCTGGAATCATTAGGTGCATGCCATAGGAGTTAGTAAGAGAGAATACTCAACCCCTATCCTGATGGGAATGCCACGGAGACCAAGAAAACAAAAACCAAACTCTTTTGTCTGGGATTGGAACTTGGCACAGCTAGCACAGAAAAGTGGTGGTGGTTGGGCACCTAACGGATCAGTGGGTGGTTTGGGAAGGACACCCACACCAGGACAAAAGTAGTTGAGAGGTAAAATAATTAAACTCATCATGGCAGGCAGTATAAAAAGACCTTGGCTGTGCATAGAAAAAGGGAGAGAGAGGCAAGCAAAGAAAGCAAGAAGAGTAGGAAAAGCAATGAAAGACAAAACAAAGAAAAGCAAGTGAGAAAACAGCGAGAAAGAAAAGAAGCAAAAGATAAGAAAGAAAAGAGGGAACATAGGAATAAGAAAGAAAATGGAGAGTGTAAAGAAAAACAGAGAGTGGGGAAGCAAGAGTGTGATAGGGGCATGCACCAATAGGCTACTCCCTTCTTTGCCTTTCAATAGCCTACTCACTAGTAAGGTTAAGGGATTCGAGGATAAGACATTTAGGTTCATTCTTTCAAAGTGAGCAATTTTCGTGGCAGGACTTCCCTGCGAGATTGCCCACATTGAAGAGTGGTTCCTTTCTTGGACTTAAATCTCTTCAGCATGACAAACTAACAATTCTTTTTTTTTTTTAACTTTTTTTATTAAGCAAGCATTAATATTTTTTACTTTTTCTTTATTGCTGATACTAACCTATTTCTGCCATATGCATATCATTGTGTTTTTCTCTTTACCAAGAAAGTGGTTTAATCATTGTCTTTGGCTGGCAGCAAATATATTCTTCTTATTTTGTCATATTATACTCTCCTGCTATAACATTTTTGTGACAGCATCATCTGCAGTGGGCACGTGACCAAAGTCACTGCAAAGGGGTCCTAACTTGAGCACAAGCTAGCTTGAGGTGAGTTCCAATCAAGCCAGTCTTGACTCTCCTACCGTGGAACTATTGGGTCATAATGCGGCAGTAAGCAGTCCAACCTAAAAGTATAGAAAGGCCCACCACAATATTTAATATGTTGTTATGTTGGGGACATTTGACAGTATCATCAATAAAATTGTGCATGCACAAGAAGATGGAATGGAGAAATATACCCTTGAAGGAAGTGACCCACACTAATCTGCACATAACTTTGAATTCTTCTGCATAGTGCCATTAAAGGCACCACCATCACTGCAATAATGTTAATTTTTTATTAGACAGAGTGTTACATTTAAACATTTAGATGGGCCATGAGGATGTTGTAAAGAGCTAGGAAACTTACGGCAACACGGCATTACAGAAATCTATGCTGTGATCTAGACGATATTTTTGGGTTGAAATGACTGAAATATGTAGCTTCTTGAAACTGAGCAGGTCCTCCTCCTTCTTGAAATCCTTTGATGATTCTGGAGAAAAATAAAATGCAAAAGAATAGAGATACCAGTCATGCTTCACTTCAAATATCAGCATCCCATAGAACCACGGGTGACGGATGTAGGATTAAAATATAGAAGGCAAAATTTGGTACTAGCTAAATGGATAGGAGTTGGATCATTTATATAACCTAGAGTTTATTTCATCGTAGTGATTCTTCTCTCAATGTTAATAGAACCCTTGAACAACTCATTTTCATATAAATTGTAAGCATGGACAACCAAAAACACATCATCCTTTTTCAGCAAAGCCCAGAAGTGAGTATCATCAGCAGCTACTAAAGCTCTATTAGAACGCGTTATTGAAGACGCACAACGTAGATTGAAGGGGGGGAAAGTCAAATTCTGTCCAACAACTAGTAGGGACATCATATATGTAAACCACACAATCACCATCATAATCATAATGGACCTTGAAGTTGTTCCTAAGGAGTAAAGTCAAAAGAATTTGTTTAGTGTGCTCTAAAACAACAGAAACCATGCCAGAGGGAGCAATCCGAGAGGGAGGATTAGGCAATGGTTCCCACGTTTCACACGCTGAGTCAAGAACCTCCATCCAAATGTATTTGTCTCTGGCTACCGTCTAGGACAATGGTGTGAGGATAGTGTCTAGGAACATTCATTTAAGGACCAAGCTTCCAACAACAACCATGATAAAAAAATCCACATCTTTGTACTTGTGCGGTTAAGACAATATATAGATGAATTTAGATCGAGCTACAAAGGAAAGCAATTTGTGAAGCTCCACTACGAAAAACAGACTCATCTTTTCTGCTTCTTCTACATCAACTGACTCTGCATATGGGATTGGAATGGAATACCATTTAAACTTTGGCCCACCCTTCATCAAAATCGGTTCTTGTCCTAATCCGTTATAACCACCAAAAACTATGACAAATTCCCAGTCATCAGACCTTGATCTTCTTGATTTTGCCATTTGAGGTTTCGGAATTTGGAGTTTGGGTTAGGAAGAGAGAGAGAGAGAGAGCGAACGAAGATAACACAATTCTTTACATTTGTGAATGGACGGTTAGGTTAAGGGAACGTAGATTCAGTGCATGTGAGATGACACATAGGAGCTTAATGCAAAAGTTGACATATGGGAGTTTGTCTTTGTTTTTGTTTTTGTTTTTGTTTGTTTGTTTTTTTTTTTTTTTTTTTTAATTTTAATAATGAAAACATACTTTAACTCTTTGACCCCCATTTACCTACTACTAAATTTGAAATTTTGTAATAAATAAAGTGGGACATGAATGAGTAAATTCATTTCAAAACAAACATCATGTCTCTTTAGTACAAATCATATGTTTATTTTGCTTTCATTTTATGTTAATTTTTCCTTAGTCTTTTTTGAAATGTGACTTCTAGAATATCTCAAGAATGGGGAGTGGAGTTTTCTTGTCAAAAAAAAATATATATATATATTCTTGAAAAGAATACATGAAATTTAAATAAATAAATATTCATGATTCATACTATTTTTGTAATTCCACAAGAATATAGTAATGTTATATCCAGACTGAAATCTACTCACTTAGGGGTGCTTTTGTTTTAAAATGGGGAAAAACTCTTTCACTTAAAGTGTGAAAGTGTGTTAAACTCAAGTTTTCAACCAATTCATTAAAATACACTGTATGAAAGAAACACTGTGCTTTCAAAATATTATCCTAAAATCACAATCTTTAGTTAGTAAGAGTGAAGTTTGAGAGCACAAACTGTGTTTAACCCATGTGGCTTCCACTAAGTCTGCTCTCCAACGATTTCGTCGATTAAGTTAAAAAAGAAAAAAAATAGGAAGCATGGAATAAGCTATTCTAAGTGGAAATAGAAGAGAATATAGCAATAATGTTGAATTTGGAAAGTAAAGCAGTGAAGATAAACGAGAACCAGAATTCATTCATCTATTACCCTCGGATAAGTGAAACGAAATAAGACCAGGTCTTGGAAAAATGTGAAAACACAAATGTCTTAGCAAGCGCTAGTTTTCTAGTACCTTCCAATGTAGAAAACATCTACAAGCAAGTTTGATGTTGGACACAACTGTTTTTCTAGAAAAAAAAAATTATAATAGATTGAAACCTCACTTTACACGCTTCAAATGTGCCATATATTTTATAATTTTAATGCTATTCTGTAATATGACAATTAGTTGATATTATTTCAATATTAAAAATGTTCAACATATCCAACTATATGAAGATAATTATGTTTTTAGCAATACAATGGAATTAAAATATCTAAATATATGAAGATCAGATGTCTTTTTTACCATCTTTTACTGAATACACATGAAATTTAGAGATAAGGACTTCAAAATTTTCAATAGAGAAATATGATAATGTAGAAGAGTCAAAGCAAATCAGTTGCAATGCATTGAAGTAGGCATCTAATTATTTGGAGGACAACAATCTAACAGTAAAATATAAATATGATATCATTTGGGCATGAAAAAAGTAACCTATAATATAGTATTAGTATAGAGTACAACGGCAACACTAATTTACAAAATGTGCATCAAGGTTTATTTATCTAAGAATTTACAAGAATATAAAACAAAGTCGTGTAAAAATATAGTATTGTTACTACATGGTCATGCAAAATTGCGTAAAAATATATTATTACTACATTAGCCAGGTATTCATTGAACTATTCATTTTGTATTTCATTTTTTATTCTTTTTTGACATATTACAATTAGAGGAGTGTTATGTCCACAATATTTACACAATACTTTCATAACAAATCACATATAGTAAGTTGCTATTGGTTATAATTTGAATTCATAACTTCAATTATTTTTTTGTCCACTCATAACAACCTATCATTTGAAATTTGTTGTAAAAATGTTGTGGATATAGTATTTCTCATCACGATTACAAAGGAAAAGAGTAAATAGTGGTTGTTGTGTGCGAACAAATTAAGAGAAACAATTACAAAAATTAAGAAAAATTAATATTTTAATGAAATAATGTGGTGTAAAATAGATAATATAATGTGGGGTGTTTTAAAAAGTGAGTATGTAAAATAGAAAAAATAGGTTTTTGTACAAAAATAGACAAAAAAATTTGCACGAGCAGATGCGATTGCTTTTTAGGCCTATTTTTTAACAAACCATGGCCAAAATAAATTTTTTTTCCAAAATAGAAGATGACATTTCCTAGTGTGTATTGCTTAACAATGACATGATAGTCATAAAACAGAACGTGTATAAATAAGTAAATAATCAAATTTTAATGTATATTCTCAATTTGAAACAGAATACCAATCACAGTTGATATTAGATTATGAAATTAGTATTCAAGATTCTAAATTTCTTATATGTTTTTATTTATTTTTTAAATCAAATTAGTTATCCAATAATGCATTTGTAATTTAGTTTTATGTTTTGGAATGTTGATATTATGTAGACATGAAACTTGTGTGTTTATTTTAATTAGATGTTCAAAGGGTATCCTAGACTTCTTTGTGCTATTATTATTATTTTTTTTGTTAGCAATGAAAATATTTGTTTAATTTTATAATTATGGAACAAGTATTAATTTGTTGAGATAAACTCATTCTTGATATGAGTGGTGAATTCAATGTCATACATTTTACACCAAGTAATTTTTTGCATGACTTATTAAATGACAAGTAATTTTTTTTTTTTTTTTTTTAAAGATAGTGTGAAAAAAATACCTGTTTCCAACCTGTTTAAAGTGACACTTTTTTAAAAAAAAAACTGAACCCGTTTTCAATTTGAACTTGACTAATCTGACCCGATCCAACTGTTTTGCCATGTCTAAATACAAGTATGGATACGGTGACACAAGTAGTTTCTAAAAAATTATAGGGTAAACTATAAAGTTAGTCCATGTCCTTTATGCCATATATCAATTTGGTCCTTAACCTTTCAACTGTGTCAATTTGGTCCCTAACATTTTTAGTGTCATGTTATTTTGGTTCTTACCATTATCTCTTGGATGGAAAAATCTAATGTGTCAAACAGAATAACAAAAAATAATTTTTCATGCCACATCAACTACCAACTATACCGCCACATCAAATTATTAAAAAAAAAAAAAAACCAAATTTTCTGTTCACACCTGAGATCAAGTTTGGGGAAGATTAAAATTCTAAAATCCCTATCTTTCTCTTTCTCGTTGGATTTGCTAAAGAAATATCTTGATTCTGATAAATTCAAAACCAAAAGCAAAATTACAAAAAATTACACACTCAATCCAACTTCCATTTTTGTTTACATGGAGAGTATGTTACAAAATGGAATACAGACTCATAAAAAAAAAAGTCTAAAGAGTTGTGCCTTCATAAATTGTGCTCAATCTGTGTCTAAAGGAACAAACTGCCATCTTAGCTCTTCTAAAGGAACAAACTGCCATCTTTGCAACTTCCTGACCGACCTAGGCACTAGCTTGAGATAATCCACCAACACCAATTACACCCGATGGCTTGGCATCAATAACAAGGGTCTCGTTTGTATTATTAGGTCCATACCCATAATTACTATACTCAAACCCATTATTAATCTTGTTATAATTTTCTCAAGAAACCGATTTATTAACCACAAGAATACAAGCCTTCTTGCAGCGATGACCGTCCTTGCTCGACGCACTTTGAAGAGCCACGCTGACTTTAATGGCCAAAGTGGCCATATCTGACATGGTCAAGTGCTGCGAGAAGCACAAAGTAGATTTGGTTAGCATCAACTCAAGTTCATCGTTTAAATTCTTTAAATTGTTTTTGTTTGTTTGTTTTATTTTTTAAATTTAAATTTAATTTCTTTATTCCATATGGCGTACATGTGTCATCTGTAGTCACGTAAAAATAATTTTTTTAATTTTGACTGTTATGTATCATTTTTTATATGGCAGATACTATTTTGATACAATACTCAAATGTTAGGAACTGAACCGACACATTTAAAAGGTTAGAGACCAAATTTGTAATTTAACCAAAATTATAATATAACATGATGGGAAGAACACCCCATAACATGATAGGTAGAGCACTCCAAATGAAATGTGCTTACTTCCTATGGATCTCTCGAGTCTCCATACACTTCGAAATAGAGAGGATCCAAATCCAAAACAAACGAACATTGGATGGTTAAACTTTGTTTTGCACTATTTCCACAACTATTAGGAGTCATTAACCAACCCACCGTTACAGTCTTGATCCCTTTTATAAAACTGCTTTGGGTCCTAGAGATCATACTAAATGCATCGAAAAATTCACTCAGGAGTCAGGACTTACGAAGAGAATTCTAAGATCTAAAAATCATGGTCGATAGTCTACGTGGTCGGTAGTCATTATGGTCGATGAGTGTGGACCATGTACTTATAAAAATCAATACCGAGTGTGAAATTTTGAGCATAGGCCGTGTGCATTTTTTTCCCACTTGGAATTTAGCGTGTCACATACGTATAATGTCCTCAGGTACAACTTTTGTACCTACAAACTGTTGAGAATGTTATAGGCATAATTTTTTTTACAATATTTCTACAAACGGTTGAAGTAACAAATTTTTATTAGTTTGCATCTGAACTTACAATATATATAATTTTTTTACTTACTAATAATCATTCACCGTGTCAGGAAATTTTTTAAAAAAAGTTCATTACTCTAGCATTTTCCTTTTTTTTTTTTTCTCAAAAAAGTTAGCCTAACAATAAAAATTATCAATAGTAAAGCTAAAAAAAAATGACTATTAATCAACTAATTTTATCCAAAACAGACAACCTAGCAAACAAAGAAAAAAAAAGAAATAGCGGTTAAGCAACAGAGTCGGAGGCCGAACTCCCACCCTGTTACCACTCGTATTCAATTGGAACGTAAGCTGACCTGAGGAAATCCTTAAGACTCTGAAAGCGACTGTTGGGCTTTCCTCAGAAATTGTTTTTTACTTTTGTTGTAGTTTCCAGCTCAATCTATTTGCTCTTCCTTTCTTTCACATTTATGTCTTTCCCCATCTCTACTTTTATATATCTTTGAGGTTCAAGCTGAGAAATTTAAACAGATTAGTTCTTTTTCAAGATGCTACTGGGTATTCTCAATTTTGCACTGAAATGCCTTTATGTCCTTTCATGGTATTACATTTCATTTCTTTAACATATGGTGCATTATCTAATCAATATTTCATGAAGTTAGTTTTTCTAAAGTGGTCTCTGCTCTTTGTTTGTGTTTCACCTGCAGGCCTTTCTTTTCTTTGGGGTATCCTTTGTAAGTCTCTCTCTCTCTCTCTCTCTCTCTCACACACACACACACACACACACACACACACACACACAAGTGGTACTTTTGGTGCATGAACATGATATGGGATACCATACATTTTCTTAACAGATGTGCTTCCATCCAAGCAATTGAGAACAATTCAAATTCAGACACTCAGACGTTGGTTACATATTGGATTGTCTTCTCTTTGATTTCACTCTTTGAGAATGCTTTCTTGAAGTTTCTTGAAAGGTAACTTTACCCTGCATTCCGGTGTCTAGCTCTGCATGCGTGCCAAGAAAACAAAAAAGAAAATGATTTGCAATCAACATTTGTGTGTGAAATAAATCTCATAAAAAACCTTTATTTTTGGAATGTCATATAAAAAATTTGTTCAATTTTGCATTTTGTTTGAAGAACTACATGAACAGAGATATCATCACTAAAGATTATTCTGATGTATAAGATCAATTGGGTGCTTAAATCAGCTTACTAACAATCACTCACAAGGATATGCAGCGAGAGTTGACAGCATGAACACCATACTTTAATAAATAGCCTTTTTTGATCAAATTCAAAGAATTTTTGCATGTTAATAGGATGGTGAGTAACACTTGGACCAAAAAAAGTCTTTTGATTCATTCTTTGCATTGTTTAAATCATATGCATAGTAAATTGAATTTTTTCTAAACTTGAAATTCTACATATTTCATTTCACTCATTCATGTTAGTGGATTTATATAGATGCCAAACTTGTTCTTTTTCTTGCATTAAAATTTTGGCATGTCATAATGGGACTATAACAAAGGGTGTATCTGCCTTATGGCAGAGATTTTGGGCATGTCACTGTTGATCCTACAATGTGTATAGCAGTTCTCTGATATGGCGCTCAGTCCTCTAGTTTGAACTCATCCTTTACACTTGAGCTCTTATATATTCCCTCAGTACTGACTCATTGTCATCTGGCCAAGTGCCCCCTAAGATGGATTGTGTCTAAGAAGTGTTGGGGAATGTTATCACATTTTCATTAGGTCGTCCTTGTTTGTAATAACGCATCAAGTTTTCTTGCATGGCATTATTTGACGACAATCTCCATATCAATGTCTATGTTCCCATCTCTAACTTTTTTAAGGTTGTGGTCTCTTACACCCTTTGTTTGCATGATACTCATGTCCATGTCAACAATAAATTGAGTAAACTAGAAGTTTGTGCAAATTCAATATTCGTTTCATGTTCTTGGGAACCACTTGAAGCTCACAAATATAAAAGCTATAGGTTGGACTTCTTGAATTACAGAATTCTGTCACCTTCTGTGCTTCAACAATAAGAGAGTACTACATCTGAGGGATTTCATTCACTATGTTATATGCCAACGTTTAACTTGATTAGATTTTTTTTTTTTTTTTGGGTCTTTTCTTGACGTGTGTACATATATACTGGTGACATGTCTATAATATGTCTTGTTTACCATCTTTAATTGTCAGGTTACTGTTCTGGCAACACATGAAGCTAATGATCATCTGCTGGCTGGTTGTACCTCACTTCGATGGTGCTATTTATGTCTATAATCACTTTATACATCCATGCCTCTCCATGAACCCACCAATTTTCGTTGATGAATTCAATAAATGGAAGGAATTCTTATTCAAGAGAGATAACTTTCTAGCTCAGGCAGAGAGATATATAAACAAGAACGGACCTGAAGCTCTGGAGGAACTTATTGCTGCCAAGGTAAGGCACTTTGTGTTCTTTAGCTTTCAGTTAAGATAAAATGTTATATCAAACTTTTATATACAATTGGAATACTGTTTTCTTAGTTAGTTAATTAGATAGGTTGGAATTGACATTCAGATAAATTGGTTTTTGTGGAATTACCACAAACTGAGTATGCACTAGTCATATTTGCATGATATCCCGAAAGGATTGGTCACAATTAAAGCTTCCCATAGTCACTTGTATAATGCAGATGGACTATGTACATGCGCACTGTGGAACATAACACACGCTTGCATTACACTTCACAATCCATATCCACATAGAATTCTAGAACTAGCACTTAACAATATGGCACAGGACTGATACCCAAACTTGACAAAAAAAATATTTTAATAGATTTGTGCTTTTCTTTTGTTATATTTATTAGGATCTTATTCCGGGTGACAAAATGGACTAATGATCACACCTTTATCTCTAACTTTGCCTTCATTTTTTCAGAAAAATAGTAAAAATCCTAATCATGGCATGGAAGAGTTCAAAGCTATTTCGGTTATGGTCAAGAAACAAGTGGAGAGGGTAAAGCTTAAAGTGTTACTCATGCAACTAGAACATTTACTATGAGTCTTTTAATATACTCTTATGCCCAACAGTTATTGGTTTTAGTTAGATGTAATAAAAGGATTCCAAAGAGTTTTGAAAGAATCTTATTAATAAAGTGTTCACTATTTGGAAATCATATGAAAAATCAATTTTTTCCAAATTTCAATTATTCTTTAATTATTGAAGAAAAAGAGCTGTGAGTCTGTGATGTACATTACAATTTTTTTATTAAAAATTTCTAGATGAGCTAATCTCCACTCCTTTTCTCTTGGTTCAGTCAAATAGCAGAGAGGCTAACATTGTGCATAAAGATAGTAAATCTATGGACGTAATAGAGAAAAAGGAAGTACCTAGTGCCAAGGTAAGATTTTGTATTATATTCACTAGGAAGTTTATCGTTCAACTTTATGAAAATGTTCTGTAGAAAACCCAATCTTTTTAAGAAGGGTGTAAAAATGAGTATTTTTCATGGAGAATCAGTTCTTTGACTGCTTAAAATAGTGGGTTGATAATGTTAGTGGTTACAATCAAGGTGTGGGAAACCAGAAGGTGGCAATGAACGTAGCTAACTTTTAAATCGCAGTACATTCTCAGGGGCTTCACATTTTAACCTGGTTTGGGTCGGTCTAGACTATTAGGAATATATAGCATCATAATCTTGTTATAAATAATGACTCAAAAGAGCAATTATCATGGGGGTATGACCTTGGTGTGATGGCAAGTGCCTTCCTCCCAAGGAGAAATGTCACAAATTTGAGTCTCAAGCTCACTCTCCAAAAAACAAAAATAAAAAGAAAGAAAGAAAGAATGGGGGCAGCTCACTAGTTATCTCTCCCAAAGCCCTCAAAAGTGGGAGCTTTGTGCACTATTGGACCTTCTTCTTCTTCTTTTTTCTCATGAATACGATGCCATAGTTTTCAAAGCCTATCATATCTATCCCAAATAAATAAATAAAATGAATCCTCAAAAGGAATGGTTTTTTCCTATGATTGTTGTTATTGAGTTTTCATCATCATTTGCATCTGCATTTGTATTGTACATATTTTAGGTTTAAATTAAGAGATCTCTATAACATTGATTATGTATTTTAGGTTGTTTCAGTCGTGTTTTCTTTTTGGCAATGGAATTCATATGCTTTTTTCACAAATAGGATGACTAAACAATAGTTTTGCTTAATCACCGAATTTCCAGGTAGTTCTAACAGAGCCTAATCTTGATCAGACTGAGAACAGAACATCAGCCACTAAGGAGATTAAAGAAACAGCAAGAGAACTTCCCGATATACCCATGCCTAAGGAAGTCCGAAAAAAGTGGACTTGTGATATATGTCAGTTAACTGTTCTATGTGAGAAAAACTTAAATTTACACCTTCAAGGAAGGAAACACAAGGCTACTTATGAGGCACTGAAAACAAAGAACCAACCAAATATTGTCCGAGCTTCAACCGCAAAGAAAACTGCTCGGCCAGTTGAGGAGCCACAAAAGACTGTATATAGGAAAGAATGGAAACAAAAAACTATTACAAATAATGAGGGTGAACAGAATGGCCAGTCAATGGGCGTCTCAGCTTCAACTGCTAAAAAATCTGATCAGCCCACAAGAGAGGAGAATGAAAAAAGAGTTTCAATGTCAAACAGTGGACTAGAACCGAAGAATGAAGCTGATAGTGAGGAAAATTATACTTTTAGGTGCAATATCTGCAATACAAAATGCAATGGAGAGAATGACTTGGCTGCTCACTATAATGGGAGGAAACACAAGGCTCGAATTCAATTACACAATATATTTGTTGGAATTGGACAGGTCTGACCAATGTTTGTGGTGCATATCACGGACAGAGGAACCGTTGTGCTTGTTGCGGTAAATATGAATATGAAGATGAAGATGTTTGGCTGAAAATTACAGTGAGTTTGTTTTACTCTTGAATTTCAGCTGATTGCATTCACTGAAGTTGATAAACTTGTTGGTTTGGATAATGTTAATATTAATATATTTACAACTGGACACCAATACTAGATTGTGAAATCTAGTGCAATAGAATCTTGTTGTCAATTATCTAAAATGTCTAGCCCCTTCATATGATGTACCTTGGTAATTTTTGTGATTATAGCAGAGAACCCTCGTAGTTTCCTTGGAAATACGAATTTTGTAGTTATTGCTCCCTTTTCTTGAGAGTTGAGAGAATTGAAAAGAAAACAATAATCACTCACTTACAATCGACAAAATACCATGGAAAGGTATTCTTATTCACAATACTAAAATTCCTTATTTGCATGGATATTGCATTATGACACTCTGTAAGTAAGACAGATCCTTTTACACTTTGAAACTGCCACGCAGTTGAATGGCACTATCAAGGAGAGATCCTTTTACACCCGCATTTAATCTCACATAGAGGGTAAAAGATAATTTTACCTTGAAAATAGGCATCTTAATCATAGCCACTAGATCCTTAACTTTATTTCATCAAAGTGGTCTTGATGTTGTAACAATCAAATTAACTGGTTATAAGCCATAATCGGACCATTAGATTGAAAGTTTTTATCAAATCAAGTTTTAATGGTTGAGATGCATTATCACAAATTAAGTCCGAATATATGTGATTATGAACAATTAATCCTAATTGGTTATAATTATAATCAATCTAAAACTAATGATGTGTCATAATTTGATTGACTAGGACTACATCTTACGGTAAGATTGCACACGCTTGATTAATTAGATCATCAAACATTAATGATTAATTATTTAATGAGTAATTTATATAATTATCATTTTAATTGGGGTAAACTTGGAATTGATTAAGTTTGAAATGAAAGTAACTGGAGCCTATTAATGTTAATTGGAAACTTATTTGGGCCTATTTCCTAGAAACTAGACATCTGGGGCTTCCATTTGAGCACAAGAATAAGGCAATTTCGATCAAAATTAAGCAATATATGATTTTTCTCAATTAGCTTTGAGAACTGTTATAGAAGCTACAGGAAGAACCAAGGTTTTAGTCATTTTGCTTACTCATCACTCCCACCAACCTCCAAATTTAATGCATTAGCTTTCTCTAAATACTGAAATAGTGTTTAGGTTCATGATTCTCTTTGATGCCTTGTCAACCCTCATTAAAGGTCTTTCTATTCATATTTTCTACTCTATTACTGTATAAACCCACTCTCCTCCATTTCCAAGCACATAGGATAACATCATCTCTTCTCCCCTCTTGAGTTCTAGTGAAGTAGAGTTAGTCTTGTCATATCTTGGTCTTCCTGAGACTTAAGAAATGGAGTTCCCTCTCCTAGTTCTTCTTCTCTACTTCACCCTTACGACCTCCATTAGAAGCCTCCTCCTCCAACGTGTAGATCTTGCATGCAAGTACAATCTCTTTCCTTAACCTATTTTTCATTTTCATATAATGTTAATTTAAGATTAAATAATGCTAGTTGATTATTTAAATTCCTTGAATATATTTGAATGTTCTTGATATTCTCAAATGTTCATGTGTTCTTTACATGTTTTTGGTTATTCATCACATGTTCATGCATGATACTAGTTTTGATCTTAAATCTATATCCAAAATATGAAAAACAATTTTCACTATTCTCTCAAATTCTTGAATCTAGGATATCACCATTCACACACATTCACTATAATTTATTTTTCAATCCAAATGCAATAATTAATATATGGAGTTAGTGTTTATCACATGCACATACATTAAATTCAACTTGCAATTGATTGATAATATAGTGGATGATATATGAATGTTAGCCACAGTCTAGAAGACCGGTTTCATTAGGCAAAGTGGGTGCCTAACACCTTCCCTTCTTGTAACATAGCTTCCAAGTTTAGATCAAGGGTTCAAGTACTTATCCAAGTAATTTTCAAACTAGATTGTAATTAGGGAATAAAGCCATGTACTTTATTTTAAATTGTATCTAGGACCAAAGTCATGTAATTTCCTATAATCAATGTACATTCATTCTCAAATCAATAAAATGATAAAATTTTCAATTATGGTTTTCTTATTTATTCTGACAATTAAATAAGAGGCGACTCCATTGTAAAACCCTTAATCTAAAGGGAAAAATATAATCAATCAAACCTCCATTTTGAGAGCCAATAGGGTTTAGCCCAATTCCAAAACAAGCTGGAGTGCGGTCTCTCACAATCTGGCCTTGAATGGAGCTATTAAGGAGAGATAGGCTTCTCAATCTGCATGGGTTCTTTTGCCACATCAATCATATCTGGCCTTGATGTTTGCCTTTGGTACAGGCCAGTGCTAGAAAATCTTTTAATTGCCGTGCTTGATTTTTGCTCACTCCCTCTCCTAAAATTTTTGAGTAAAAAATTTTACTAAACCGATCATTCTGAATGTGAGCTTTCCCATTTTCAATTATTGAGCAAAATTTTGTTCCCCATCCTGCATTGTCACGCATCTTCCCAGCCAAGAAAACAAGTAAAAGCACACCAAAGCAATAGACGTCACTTTTTTCTGTGACAGAGCCAGATATAACATAGTTAGGGTCAAGGTAACCATAAATCCCTTTCACATCATCATCAGCATGCAATAGGTTAGGAGGAATTTTTTTAGAGAGTGAGAAGTTGCAGAACTTAGGAACCAAGTAATGGTCCAAGAAAAATGAGCCATGTCTTATATCCCTATGGATGACAGGCCTAGAAAGTGCTGTGTGAAGATATGTAATTGCATTAGCAAGCTCTAAGCAATCCGCTGCCTAATCTTCCAAGGTAGAGAGTCATCATACCCAAAACCTCCTTCATCATTTACAACACCATGGATTGGATTTTCAAGCACCAGAAGCAGCACACAAAACTCTAAACAGCAGAACAGCAGCCTAAGAGTTTTAAAACATTCATGTGGTTGCTCATCTGGGTTGTAATGACAATATCATAGATAGCAAAAGACCTAAATTCATCTTCCATTATTGTCCCTTCAAACTCCTTGACAATAATTGGGCGGTCATCTAAAGAACCCATATACATAGTGTAATGTGCATCATCAATGGGGTCATCGACTTTAATAGTATGACTCCAGGGAAGTAATTTACTTTTCCGAATAGTGCAAAGTGGATTAAAGTTGTTTGTTGCTCTCAGGGACTCATCAGCAGAGAAATGGGGAATGGGATTGCATTTACCATTACAAGAAGCAATCATATCCTCTAGTAAGGTGCCTCCATTTCCTCCATTCTCAAACACGCAAGGCCACCTTAAAAACTCTTACTTGTTAGAGTCTGAATACAACATAGGAAAAGCACAAAAGCAAGTTAATTTAGAACTGAATAATGAGAAGAAAATGATCAAATAGCATGCCCTGCCCTGATCTGTAAGCAACAGTCTGATTCTTTTAAAAGCACTTATCAGTTTCATAGAGGAGAAATTTGATCTGGCTATTGTGATCTGAACTCTGAAGCTAATTACTAATGAGATTTGTCGCTTATTTATGTTGGTTGGTTATTTTGGATAGGCTGTCCAATTGTAATAGGACTGCCAAATGGGGTTGACTTTGGTTACTCTTTGTGTCTTTTGCAAAAATCAAATAGAGTGTAGTAATCACTTATCCTTCAGCTGTTCCTATACTAAAAGGATTTGGCTGCAGATTCATTAAAAGTGTTTGCTTAATAGAAGAATATATGGATTGTTCATGAGCTTAGGGTGGAGATTTTAGAGTGAAGCTGTGCAGACTTGCATGGGCAGCTTCCATTTTTTTCAAATTTCATTGCAGTGTAATGCAAAGATTTATGGTGGGAACATAAAATCAGAGTATCATGCTATTAGAGAAGACGTAAGAGGAAGGACTAGCTGCCTTGCTTTTTTTGAAATGTTAGAAATTCTGTATTAAACAGAATCTTTGTAGCCTTTGGGGCGTCTCTTTTCTGCTTTTGCTCAAGGAGAGAGAGTAACTTAGAGGTTTTGTCTTAGCGGTTCTGGCTGTATGTCTCTTTTGTTTGGGTTTGCAGCTTCGCTGCTGTGTGTTAGTTGTGTTGTTTGAAATGTCGCTACCTCTTTTATAAAATTATGCCCATTCATAAAAATGAACCTTATCTACCCTTCATCTCCATTTCAAATCCTCCTCCTTTTCCAAGGGTTTCATAATTGGACATTGAACCCATTTCATATGATGAGAGTTGCTGGTGTGTCCATTTCGTCAATTTCACAGTTCAGATTAAATTTTCTATCTAGCAGTGTACAAATTACCACGTTATTTAAAATTTTAAATGACTTGACAATCTATACACCTTTAGATTTGTAAAACTTAATCTGAACCATGAAATGGACAAGACTTTAATTGGAGAGGATTAAATGTATATGATCCAAGATCAGCAATAAAATGAAACTATATGAGAGAAGACAATCAAAATCAACATACCAACTGGTCGTGATATTGTTGTCACCTTTTGTCTGCCTGCTCTTCTGGTCCAATGAGACCAAGATCTGAGATCTTTTGTTGTTGGTGAGAATTGAGAGCCTACTATCCACTTAATGAATGAGACACCATCACAAAATCTTTTGATAGTTAAAACTTTGCTTTGATTCAACAACCATCTCGAGTGCCGTTGACCAACCCACCATCACGGTCACTGTCTTTGTTCCCTTTCATATACCTGCTTAGGGTCGTCAGTCCTAATTTCATCTGTCTAAACTGTGTAGAGAGCTCACACGGTTGTGTGGGTGTTTTTCCAAATGCTTTCTAAATACAAAGAGGCATTTTTCCAGTGCAGGTCAATTACTTCATTCCTTTCAAGCTAATAAGTCCATTTTCTAACTTGAAGACAATATTATAATTGCAATTTGTAAATGAATGCTTATTTGCAACAGGTAGTGGTTTGCGCGTTTGTTATGCAGAAGTATATAACTCATTCAATTCTCTCCACCTTTCTCACTGTGAAGCTACCTAAATTAGCTTTCCATATAGATGTATTTAGGTTTGCTTAGTAGTCTCCAAAGACTCAGAACAACAACAAATTGTTGTTAGAGCAGTTGACTAGGGCCATCATAGATAAACAATACGAAAATGTAGCAATAACATTAGACAGCAATTCAAGCAAAAGCTCCTTTCATCACATCTACTTACTGGACAATCGTCAATTTATATTACCCCCAATTTCATTTTCCCTTTCCACTAACAAAATATAGGCTGCAAAAAGAGCACCAAACAAAACAAGCTATATATACATATACTATTACACTTCCCATCACTTTTTTTACAAAAAAGAAGAAAGTCAGCACACTGTGGCAATATCACAAACACCTAGTACTGGGTCTAATCTTCACCTCCATCATCATCTTGAACTTGATCATCTTGACCATCCCCTTCAAACCCACCTCCCAAACCACAAACCCTTTCCCACACATCCTCCGAAACAGGCACAACCGACAGCCTTGGCTGCCGAAACAGAGCAAAACCCTTCAACCCAACATCCCCTTTCATCTCCTTCAAGTCCACAGGCCTCCTCATCTCCCCCACTGCCTTCACATCCACAGCCCCACCACCATCTTCATACCACTCCTTGACAACAGTCACCACGCCGACAACGCGGCGGGCCTTGGAGCCAGAGTGGTAGAAGAAGCAGAGGTCACTGAGCTTCATGGACTTGAGGTACTTCTGGGCTTGCTTGTTCTTGACACCATCCCAGTTGCTCAAGCCTCCATTGGCAGCTTGGTCCTCCCATGACCACTCTCCTGGCTCTGTCTTCAAAAGCCAGAACTGCTTGTCTTCTTTGCCCATTGTTGAAAGCTTTCTGTGCGGGTTTGTTATTGTTTGTTGAGGTTTCTTCAGGGGTTTTTGTTTGTGCAGTGGAAGAGTATTATGGCGGGATTTTGTGGAGTTTGGCGCCAAGGGAATTACCGCAACTAGTTGCTAACATATAAATACAACTTAAAATAATTTTATAGAACCTTAAATTGACTAAAAAAATCATTGGATGAATTACTTTTATATGACTTCAATTTGTATTAGAGTTTGATGAAGAAGTCATTATTTAAATGTGTAATGACTTACAAAAAATTCATCAAACAGTTTCAGATACTGAAAAAATAACTCTAAAATTCATATATTAGTGTGTGTGAGATTACACAAATTCAAATGTTAAAATTTTAAAATGCCAAAAAAAGATATATAATTAAAGAATAAGTTATTGAAATAATTCAAAAAATATATGACTATTCAAAAGAGAAATATAAGAAAAAGAAAAAAAAAAAGTACATGAACTTATAAAGCAATAAGTCTTAAATTTTAACGGATTTAAACTTTAAATGAACCTTATTAACATATGACTCACACTAAAAAATGTTAAGCAGGAGCCAACGTTGAAATAATAAAAGCCATACCTCTTCTTAATATATCATATATAAGTTTTCTACCCAAGAAATTTACATTCTTTCATATCATGAGGTGAAGCAAAGACATATGCTCTAGCAATAACCTTAAATTTCAATTATTGCAAACTTTTTTATCTTGTAAAAAATGGTTAAAAAGAGTTTGGTGGTTCATATACAAAATTTTTTTAAAAAAAAAATACATGAAAAACCATTATATATATATATATATATATATATATATATTTATTTAACAAAGTAGAGGAGACAAAAATAATAGAAGAAGAAGAGTTCATACCTTTTTTTTTTTTTTAAATATTAGAGTTTGCACTGCTTTTATAGTGTTCATGATGAGTTTGAGTTTGAGTTTAAGTTAGACTTGTTAAAGAGATAGAGTTTCACTTTTTGTTAAATTTGGATTAAATAAAAATAATTTTTTTTTATAAAATGGTAATGTAAGTTTGAGTTTAAGTTGAACTTGTTAGAGAAACAAAGTTTTACTCCTTGTTAAGTTTGAACAAAATAAAAATAATTTTATTTAAAAAAAATGATAATGATGTGACAAGCTCTGGAGAGGTCAATAAAAAGTTGAAACTTTGGTTTATATATATATATTTGTGTGTGTGGGGGGGGGGGTGGGCGGTGTAAAGCCCATTGTTTTAGAAGTTAGAATTGGGTCTTATATTTGGGTAGTACTATGTACTGGCAATATGGATTACGATATGGCAATGCCAACTCATATTAAAGTGGACCAAACTTTTTGGATGGGAATATCGTTGAGTTTGGGCCTATAATGTAAGACATTGGTATGTTCCTAAAAATGACATTGGTATGTTAAAAAAAAAAAAAATAGAAAGAAAGACATGATATTATCTCCAAGAGGTGAGTTTAATATTACTGTCATTTTTTTTTTCTTTTGTTTTGTGTACCACTTTTTAAAATTTCATATTTTTTTAAATACAATTTTTTATACCAATTTTCAACATAAAGCAAAGGCAAATCTGGGGACAAAAATTGCAATTGACGTTTTGCTTAATTTATGAAAGAAAAAGTTTCTTTCCAAATTACTTTGGGAAGAAAACCTTTAAAATATGTTTGGTTTGGAATATTTTAGGGAGGATGAAAAAAATATATATATATGAGAGAAAATAGGTGAGAGTAATGTTTGGTTGGGAGGGGAAGGAAGAGAGAAAATTGATGGGGCTCGGCTGTTTTCCCTCCGGGCCATCAAAACTCTATAAGTAAATTTATATAAAATACTTCTTCTATTCTCTCACTTTTTTTTCTAACTAAACAAAAGAGTTTTTTATTCTCTACTTTTCCATCTCTTCAACCAAACACACATGAAGGAAAACTAAATATTTTCTATCCTCTCACCTTTCTATTCTTCACAATTTTCTATCATTCTACTTTTTTATATCCCCAACCAAACAGACCCTTAGTTACATCCTATATCTTTGTATTTGATATGAATTTTGAAATCTAATTATTGGATTATATGTTTTTATTATATTCTTTATTCTTGCAAAATTAAAAAAAGATCAAAGATCAATAGCTATGTTATTGATCAAATGTTTAAATTTCTCAAGTTTTTAAAGTTTAAAATCATGTATAAAAAATAAAATTTATTGATCGAATAATAAATAGCATCTAATTTGAACAAATTTAATGTTCATGCTAAGAACATAAAAGATATGCAACCCAACTATTAAAATTTTAAAATTCACATCTAATAAAAAAATATAACAAGAGTTTTTGGAGAGAAATCTTGTCCATTTTTAAATTTTTTTGGGGGGTCCCACTTTGTGAGTCTTGGATAAAGCAGCTTTTTTTATTATTATTATTTATGTACTTACTTATTTTGCTTTGGTTAACTTATTCCTTAAACACCCATAGTGACTATTTGTGGGTCCCACCTAATGTTTTTGCTCAGAAGTTAACCACAACTAGCTTCTTGAAAGTATCACTCTACTTTTCCTACAGTAGTTTTAGGAAAATAGCAATTAATTTATTTTGTTTCTCTTTTATCTTTTTTTCTACAGTACCTTCAATATATATATACATATATATATATATATATATATATAAGCTGAAGCATAACATTTATTCTTGCTACACTCCAATTGAGCCACATTATCTCCATGTCACAAAGTTTTTTATTTTTTTAAATTTGGTTTCCACTTCATACATTCTCTTTAATTAATCTCATTTTCTCTCGCTCAATTCATCATCTTTCCATCAAACAAACGGATAATTTTTATACTATTAATAACTTTCCTATTGAATCCAAATTGCCTTAAATTCAGCGATCAATCATTCTCTCTCTCTCTCTCTCTCTCTCTCTCTCTCTCTCTCTCTCTCTCTCTCTAACTTATCATCTCCTTATCAAACAAACGGCTTCTCTCCCCCCATCAAAGCATTCAATTGCCTCCCTTTGGATTTAAAACCCAATGATTTAGTTTTTTTATATATATAGGTTTTGAATTGCTTTCTTTCCACCCTATAGGTCATTTTTTTTATCCATCCCTTGAACTACTTTGCTTTTTTGCTGCAATTTTTTATGGTTTGTACTGGATTTTCTTTTCTGGGGCTGTAAATACCATGTTTTTTTTCCAAATTTCAATTGATAGTCTATTTCATTGTATTCATGCTTACAATTTTTCTTTATATAATTATGGTTTACCCATTAAAATTAATTGTGACAAAAGAATTGGAATGTGTTTTATTGATTTAGTACATGATCATTTGCCTTCCATTTGTTTATTTTATTTTCTAAATGGCTTTTTAATTTTTAAAATTAAATACTACATAAATTCTTGCAAGTTTTCTTTTAATCTCATCTAAATCTATGCTAATTTTCAACTTCTAAGGATAACTTGGAAGAGGAAACAAAATATTATGATTGATAGGTATGGACCGTATGCTGTTCCTCTTTTTCTTTATATTTGGGATTATAACTTAGTTTTATATGGTTATTTTCATTAATTTTTTGACAAATTACGATGTAAAGGTATGTACTGGATTTCATTTTTCAAGGTTGCAAATACCATTTTTTTTTTCAATTGATAATCTATTTCTTTGTATTCATGTTTACAATTTTTCATTACATAATTGCGTTTTACCCATTAAAATTGTTTGTGTTTAAAGAATTGGAATGTGTTTTATTGATTTAGTACACGATCATTTGCCTCCCATTTTTTAATTTTATTTTTGATATGGCTTTGTAGTTTTTTAAACTAAATACTACATAAATTCTTGCTAATTTTCTTTTAATCTCATCTAAATCAATGCCAATTTCTAACTTCTTAGGATAACTTGGAAGTAGAAACAAAATATTATGATCATTAGGTATGGATTGTATGGTGATCCTCTTATTCTTTGTATTTGGGTGTAGATACTGTATTTTGTTCGCCCCTAACTTACGTGTTGGACCCCAAAAATTCCAAAAATATTAACTTTCTTCCATGGGGCCACAAAAACATCTGGATTGACGTAGCACAACCTGTTCGAGCATTGGAGTACTCAAAATTCCATTTCAGGTCACATTGACCAAAGTGCCCCTGGTCAACCTTAGGTTGACTAAAAGTCAAAGCTAGTCAAAATCATCCCAAAACAACATTTTTCATGTTTCTACATCAAACCCAAGCTACTTGGTGATTTTCGTCAATTTTCACAAAGTTTGACTCAAGGTTGACTCTTGACGGCCCCGAAAATCCTAATTTTGATCCAATCATCATATTAGTTTGAGACTAGTATCATTGTAAAGATTATTGAATTCCTTTTCTAACAACTATTTATGGGTTGAAATCGGAGTTAAAACGGTTGAGATATCACAGAAACTGTACAAAGCTCGCTTCTTGAGGCCATAACTTTCAATCCATTTGTTGGAATTTCAGTTTCTTTACTTTTCTAGAAACTAGACATCTAGAGCTTTCCAGGGACACTAAGACCGACTTAATCAAAGTTCAGAAAGGCCTTCAAATATGTATCCAAAGTCGAACTAGGGAAGAAGTTGTAAACATCGCATTTTGTACCCCTTACGACTCGGATCCCCGTTCCCCAATGATGCTCGAACTCTAAGGCCCAAGGCTACTTTAGAGCCCAATCAGATATCAAATTGACTTGAGGAGTATTAAAATGGAAAACATAACCTTTTAAATGAGCTAAAATCTATTTTGGGAATTAAAATTACCAAAGTGGCCTTCGGCTCACGTACGTGAGCAGTGGCTTGCGTACGTGGGCCAAAGTATGTGTACACAGGCACATTCCTGCGTACGTAGCTAGGGTTTCTTAAGTATGAAAAATACAAATTTTCTACAATAATGGCTGAGCTTTGGAATGAATCATACATCGTCTAGGAGCTGTTCCAAACCCCATTTTTTCCACTATATAAAGCCTTACATGGTACATTTTCAAAACACACAAAAATCCCACGACAAAAACCTAAGATTCACTAGAAAATAGTGAATCAAAAGGGAGTTTTTCCAAAACACCCTCAAGTCAATTTTATTTGATTGGAACCTTTTCTGGCCCTAATCCTTTGAGTTTAAGATTACTGATCACATGTTTATTGAGTGTGATAGATTTGACTGAGGGGAATAGTCAAAAATCAAAACTTGGGAACTCCTTTTTGAGGTATCAAGCTTTAACTTTTTATTTTTATTTTTAACTTTTCTTTCTATGTTTTAATCTTGTTTTTTTCTTGGTTTATGTTTATGCATGTTCGCCTAGGTTAGTTTTATAGTTCTTTTATGTTCTTAGCATGTTAGTCTGCTAGAATTAGGGTTCTTTTGTTTGTGCTCTGTTTTTCTGTTTTGTGTTTTTGGGTTAAGGTTTTGAACAAGTCCCATGCACGCATGCCATAAGCATGTGTACGCAGGTTAAATCTTTCGTACGTAGGCCTCTGGCTGGGTATGCAAGTACTTGATCGGGAACCCTAATCCAGATTTCTTATGTTATTTGATTTGCTGGTTTCACATGTCTTGTCTCTTTTTAAATCATTTTCATGTGTTTACATGTATCTGAGTCTCTGTCTTGTATGCTTGCTTATCTCTAACACGCTTAGATTAGGGTTTTAGGCTTGTTTCTTGCTTTGATGTCATGGCCATGCATTCACATGTCCATTCATGATGCCATAGGTGTTGTGTTACTGAAAGGTAAGTGAAGGTTAGCCATGCATAGGTATGAACATGCATTTAATAATGTATGTCGTTTAAGTGTTTGTTTTATGTCCAATTGTATGCTCTACATGATTATGTGATTGTCATATGCTTGCTACCATGTTTAGGGTTGCTGCCTTGTTTTAGATATAATTGGGTTTTCACTTGCTAGATGAATGCTAGGGTTTGTATATGTGTGTGGTTTGGCTTCTTTTTGCTTTATGGATAGATAAGTGTTGTTTTGGGATAAAGATGCAATGATTGTGTGTTAGATGCATATTAGTATGTGTGTGTAAGTTTAGAATACAAGTGTTGAAGTTGTTTTTAATAGGGTCAAGACATAAGACACAACGATGGGAGTCCAATCTTAGGGTTGGGCGATCTTGAGTACCTAACACCTTCCTAAGAGCATATCTAAACTCCGAACCCATACTCCGATAGTAAGATCAAATGTCCTTCCTTAAAAGGATGTTATATACATGGTTCCTAGACCATTGCAAAACTAGGTGGTGACTCCCCTCCCTTGTGCCCATAGAAGCTAGGATTGCTGATGTCAACATTGGACCCGATGGCCACTAAAGGGCCAGGTTTTCATTATAAATATCCCCAGATCCTTTTAGTTAAAAAAAGAAGAAGAATAATTTAGGTAGTTTTAGAGCATTTTCTGGGTAGATTCTCTCTTTTTTCCTCTCTAAATTCTCTCCAAATACATCAAAAAAACCTTTGATTTCTTTCTTTTCTCAACAATCAAGAGGTAGTGTTCGTGCACTCTTTTTCGTCTCCTTGGTCTTAGGACCTTGGATTTGAGATTTTTAAGGGTGTAGATGTAGCCTTTTAGCTACAATCTACACCTTTGGCTTTATCTTTCTTCATAACATATCTATTAGCTTTCCATAGTATATCTTTGCATTATTTTGCTTCCTAGCATGTTTTATAACTTTTTTAGCTTGTCTCCTTGCTTTTTGCGATGTTTTATTGCTTTGATGATGTTGGTCTAGCCTTCTTCAACTAGGATATGCCTAAATATTGTTGTGCTTAGATCCATATGCCTAGATGCTTTTTGCCATACTTATGCCTAGATCTACATGTTCATGTGTTCCTTGCCATGTTTATGCTTAGATCTATATCTTTGTATGCTCCATGCCATGTTCATTTGTCTAAATCTACATGCTGGTTGCTATGCAATGTGCTTCTAAAGCCTTTTTACCTCTTGTTATCCATTTTTCTTGTGTTTTGGCCCTTTAGGTAAGTTGTAGATCTAGATCTTGTGGTCTAGGTCTACATCCATAAACCTAGGCCTATATCAAACAGTTTGGATCATTTCCTTTATGCATAATTATGTTTGCTTGCTTCTATACTTTATATCTATGTTTGCCTGTCTAGATCTAGGCTTTGTCATGCTTTATGCCCTTCGTGGGCTTGTGCTTGTCGGTCTTTAGGGCCACTTGCTTGTAGTTGCACTCGTCCCTCTTGTGGCTTGTTTGGATTTAACCGCTTATGAGAACACATCTTTGTGATGTTAGTGTGCTTGGTACACACCTTTCTCCGCTCCATGTGATAATGTTATGCTTGCCTTGTGCCACCTGTTTGGCTTTCCTTGTAGTTTTGCATTTTTACACGCTTGTCTACATGCTCATGCATGAGTCCTTGCATGCTTGTTTCATCAAGCCTAATTATACTATCTCGTGTGACTTCACACCCATCTCTGATACATGAGACCCCGAGTCCCTTATAGTAATTTTGTTTGATGGCACATGTGTCGTCCATACTCCAATCCAATGGAACTATGGACACTTGATCCAAACTTACATTTGTCCTCCTAGGACACCCCCTTTTGTTTGATAACATGTTTGTTTTCCTCTTTGTGTGCTTAACGTGTTTATTTTCCCCTGTTTGGCTCTCTTTGCTAGTGTGTCTCTTTGCATGCTCTCTTTACTTCTTTGTTATCCCGTTTGCTTGTTTGCTGGCTACTCTCTTTGTTTGTTGCATGTACACGCATGGAGCGAGGATGCTTGGAGCGAGGGCAAGACCTTCTAAGAGCAGCAACAAGGGAAAGGGATGCAATTAAGAAAATGCAAACCCAAAAAGGGCAATGTTTAGTAGATTAGGAGGCCTAGCCCCTCTCGAGTGGTTCACTCACACTCTCTCTCTCTCTTAGCCTCTTCTCTAGAGCTTTGTATTAGGGTTTCTCCTCCATGTAACCTTTAATTTTCCTACTCTTTTCTTAAGTCGCGTTCTTTGGGTATGACAATGTTTGTTTTACATTTCTTGTACCTTGTTGAGCCATACCCTTAGAACGTTGGCAATGTCTGCTTTAGTTTCCTGCTCTGTGTGATAGCATTGTAAATTATGTATGAATATATATATATATATATATATATATATATATATATATATATATATATATATATATATATATATATATGCCTATCAACTTTGCATGTTAATTTGATTAATGAATAAACTTGGCTAATTAATCAATTAATATTTCACAAGGGGTCAATACATTTTGGCCTATCAAGTAGTATCAGAGCAGGCACACTCTGATTAGGATTTAATCTTTGCTGTGTGATCCATTGACCCCTGTTTGTCATGGATAGAGGACAGTCACTCATTGTACCTCCTTTATTTTATGGTACTAACTATACATATTGGAAAGTACGTATGAGAGCTTTCTTGCAGTCTCTAGATGAGAAAGTGTGGCAAGCTGTGGAGATAGGCTGGACCAAGCCGAAGGAAGCGCCGGTCGATTGGGATGATGCAAAGATCAAGGTGGCAAACTTCAATAGCAGGGCATTGGATGCCTTATTTAGTGCAGTCACAAATGAGAAGTTCAAGAAGATATCCTCCACTGAAACTGCAAAGGAAGCATGGACCATTCTCCAGACAACCTATGAGAGAACCAAGGCTGTCAAGGATTCAAAGCTTCGGAGGCTCACTATTAGCTTCGAAGAAATCAAGATGGAGGAGGATGAGTCATTTGATGAGTTCTATGCTAGGCTCAAGGACATAGTGAACTCAACATTTAATCTTGGGGAAACCATTCCCAAACCCAAGATTGTGAGAAAAGTACTCGGATCTCTACCCGAGAGAATTCATGCTAAGATAACTGTAATTAAGGAGTCAAAGGATATTGATAAAATTCCTTTGACAAAGCTAGTTAGAAATCTGCAGACCTATGAGTTGGGTTTATCTAGGATTGGGAAGTTAAGCAAGAGCAAGAGCATGACACTAAAGACCAAGAGTATGACACTAAAGACCAAAAGTAGTGACACGGATGAGTCTTCCAATGATGAAGATTCTAAAATGAAGTCCTACATCACCAAGCAATTCAAGAAGTTCATGAAGAATGCAAATGCAAAAGGCTTCAACAAGGACCGTAGGCAATCAAGTTCTTCTCAGTCTAAGACCCAAAACAAAGGGAAGATGGATGCTAGGGATGGCAGTCAGTACATTATTCCCTCAGGACCCAAGTGTTTCAGGTGTCAAGGTTTCGGTCACATGAAACAAGAGTGCCCTACCTATCTTAAGTCCATTGGGAAACGCAAGACACTTGCTGCAACCTTGAGTGACATCAAACCTGAGGATGATTCCGATAATAAAGATGACGGAATCCTAGATGCCTTCACGACCACTATCAATCCTATTGAAGGGATTGTAGAAGATGAGGATGAAGAAGAAAACTTGATGGAATCAAAGTTTGAGAAGATGGATGAGCAAGATGACATTCACACAGCATGTGAAAAGTTATACAAGGTCTCCAAAAAACATGAGAAACTGTATAGGTTGGCTACCAAGAAGCTCAATGATTGGAGCTTGAATGAGAACAACACTCCATAAAGTTTGATGAAGCAAATCAGACTATTGGAGCACTGAGATTTGAAAACAATTTCTTGGTTGAGAGAACCAAGAAGCTTGAGGTGGAACTGTTTCAAGTTAGAGCTCAGTTGGAGAATACCTCAAGTGCAAAGCTTGATGAGATGCTCAGCATGTAAAAATCTACCTTAGATTGAACCGGTTTAGGGTATGATTTCTCTTCTCCTAATGTTGCTTCTTCTAGTAGTACTGTTTTTGTTTCTCCTGCTCATATTATTGAATCTAAAAATAATGACTCTAAAAATGTGATAGCTAGTGAGAACATAGACAATGATAAATCTATCTTAGGAGCACCCTCTAAACTTGCTAAGAAAGAAACCAAAAATCTTAAGGCTAAGAAGAGTAATGCCCAAAAGTCCAAAGAGAAGAAGTAGCATCTTTGTCATCACTGTGGAGCAGCTGGACACACTCGACCAAAATGCTACAAGTGGCAAGCCACTCAGCAGAGCAACAACATGGTCTCAGCAAGAAGCCTGAGTCAGTTTCTATCCTCTCTTGCTCCTCTTGGAGATCTTCTCAAAGCCCTCATGTTCCTTACGAACTTGAATAGGTGCAACTCTTCCCCCTCTCTACCGGTTTAAGGGTTCGCCAAAAGAAAAGGTTCTTCCAAGGTGTGGAAGGAAAACGGCTTCAAGTGATTTTGTCACTTTTTCTCTCTCCCTTTCTTGTTTTTGTTTTTGCATTACTTGTGTGTCTTGCTTTCTTTTTGAGACAGTCTAGTTTTTTTGCATTGCTTTATTTGACATGTTTTTTTTTTGTTGTTTTTTAGTTTTGTTTTTTTTTTCTTTCATAAAAATTAAAAAAAATTGAAAAATCAGAAAAATACAAAAACACAGTGTGTTTGTGTATATTGATACTTGTGTACCTTGAATGACCAATGAAACTAGCTTAGATGAGTATCTCTATGCACAACTAAGCAAATAAGCTTTGTGGCTCGTATTTGTGATGAATAAGATTAAGTTATCTATTGTACTTAATACTCGTATCACTCTTTTTGACTGGAATGACTAAAAATCCTAAAAGAAATGAATAAATAACCATCTCACCACTGTTGCCCACCAATCATGAAATGACATCTGTATGCTTCAGCATAGCAAAAGTGCAATGTCAAAAAGCTTAACATAATTGGGTATTTCTTTTCTCTCTCTTATATGCACATGCATGATATGCTTAATAAAATAAAAATATGCAAAGAAAAATAAAAGCAAAAAGATCGAAATGCTTTAAAACATGATTGAAAGCATGTATTATAGAAGATGTGGGAGTTACAGGATGCACCTCGAAGGTGATAGTCCCCATCAAGCAGTTATAATTGTGTGTGAGTTAAATTGATTTACTCATATCTCAAATTGTCATAACATAGAGAAACTTATGCAATCTTGCGATGTTTTCACAGACAACATGCAATATTCTTTGCTACTCTTGATACATGTGCAAGTACAATGTGATTTGGCCATCACAAGGTTTACATGTGTTAATGTATGCTCACTAAACTGTCTTAACTTGTTTTTTAAATATAAAATTGGTTAGATGCGTTTAGTGTGTGTGTGTTTTTGGATCTATGTACTTAAATATTTCTTGATTGAGAGATTTTTTTGAGAGATTAAAATTTTTTTTGGATCCTTGGTTGAGTTGCATGCTTGATTGCATTCATGTCTGTGTTTTTCTTTTCTTGAAAATTTGTTTTTAAAGCAATCTTGACAGCTCCTTGACACCTCTCGACAACTAGACTATCTATCGAGCTCTTCAGCTTTTCTTTATCACAATCTCAATAGCTTCTTGACAGCTCCTCGATCCATCGAATTCATTTTTACTGTGAACACCTCTGGACAGCTGCTCGATAGCTGGATCTTTTCAAGCTTTTAAATCTCGACACCTCTGGACAGCTGCTCGATAGCTGGATCTTTTCAAGCTTTTAAATCTCGACACCTCTCGACACCTCTCAATTTGTCGAGAATTAAGAAGCTCTATAAATAGGATCCGCACGATTTTTTTTCCTCACTTCTCTCGAACTCTCTCGATTGTTTTCTGTCTTTTCACCTCCTAAACACCTTTCTCTCACTCTAAAATTAATTCCCAAGATATTTTTGGCCTAGATTGATCTTTATTCTTCTGGTAAGATCTTGTTTTCATTGTTCATGTACCTCTTCATTCCGGGGCATCTTCCTCTTCTGATCATACCCCTTCTCATATTCGGTTCCGTGATGATAAAGCCCACAAGGACTTTTCGGAGAACTTTTCTAGACGAGGCATTCATTCGGAACGCCAAGTCATTTTGTCGGACTTCTCTAACACTGACCTGCCCACTATCATTCACAGTAGGGGTTGGGAGTCACTTATCCATCCATGCTTATACAGAAGTTCTACTCCAACATGCATGGATTTGATTATTCAGTACCTTATTTTTTTACAAGTTTTCGAGGTACGCGCATCATGGTCACTTCGGATATTGTATCCGATGTGCTCCATGTCCCTAGGGTAGCGCATCCTGACTACCTTGGTTGTGATCATCTTAAGACTGTGTCTAAAGACAAGCTTATATCCTCTTTTTCTGAGCGTCCCTCTGATTGGGGTGATCGTCAGTTCAATTTTTGTTTAGCCTTTGCTAAAGGTCCTAAGTTCATTAACATGGTTATGACCTTTGTTTTGCATCCTCTCTCTCATTATAACTCCATTACAGAGCCCCGTGCTTGGTTTTTGTTATCCCTCATTGAGCATCTTACCATAGACTTTCCTTCTCATTTCATTCTTTCACTCTTCGATGTGTATAGGGATACAGCGACCCATGATAAGCTAATCTTCCCTTCTACTATCATGAGGATTCTATGCCATTTTTCTGTTCCCTTTCCCATTTCCAACCACTTCCATGTTATGTGTGCCATAGACGCCGCTACCGTTAAACAGAGCGAGACGTAACTATGTTCGAGGCAGTCCGGGTCGATTGTTCCTCCAGCTTCTACAACTCCATCCATATTCACTCCCTCTTCTTCTTTTGGTGGTGTGACTCTCAAGGACATCATGGCATAGCTTGTGCACATGGATGCTCACCTCGACACTCTCAGTGATGAGTTGTGTCAGGTGAACACCCGTGTTGGTCGTATTGCACAACGACAGACTATCATGGGTGGCTTCATTGCTTCTCCTCCTCCTACTCTAGAGGCTTTTGAGGATGAGGACGATGATGGTGGTGCTGATGCTTCTAATGATAAGGATGATTGTGTTAGCTCTTCCAGTGATGATGAGATGTCTACTTGATATACATACCCTTTGTTACTCGTGACAAAAATGGGGAGTAGTTTTGGATATGAGAGTAGTCATACTCATAGGAGGAGGGTTAGTATAGGAGATTTTTGTTAGGGAGAGTGTTCATATTTTGGGGATGTAGTAAGGATTTTTTATGTATCTTTTTCTTTTCTCTCTATTTTAGATACATTGTTCATGTACCTTAGATCTTGTGATCATATTGTAATAGCAAACCTTGTACTTGTTGATATATATACATTTGAGGTTATTATTGCAGTTCTTTCACATATCTTTACATATGTTGTTTCTTTTCTCTCTTTATACACATGTTTCTTATATATTGTATGCAGTATTTTATTTCTGTCTCACACTAAAATGCCTTGATGAGTCTTGTTTAAGTGTTTCAGAAATACAAGTTGTCAAAATCTTCTTGCCATAAACTCTCTTCTTGCAAAATTTTTCAAGAGTTTGTATTAGGATAGATTTTACTGTACTTTACAAGTGAGTATGAGTTGAGTGATTTATGACTTCTCTCATATGTTCATTTGTTTATTGTTTTTTTTGTCACGGATTGCCAAAGGGGGAGATTGTTAGGACATATGTGATTCATGTTAGGAACATATGTCAACATTTTATGTAATTGGCTAATCATTTTATAAAAAGCATTTTACTTGTAATTGGATAGATCTAGGATATGTTTAATGCTTCAAGAAACAAGGTTTCAAGTTCAAGTGTTAAAGCCATGCAAGTCTGTCCAAGAATCAAGTGAAGAAGTGTTGTTCACTAAAACTCGACAGCTAGTATCTATCGAGGTTTAAGAGAGCTGTTTATGCCCGAGACTCGACAGCTGCTCGATAAATAGGGTATCTGTCAAGGTTTATGAAGTTCAGTTTTTCATCCAATCCATGAATGTATGTTTGGGCTTTCTTTTCTCACAACCCTAAACATATATAAGGATTATTTTAAGGGCCGTCACAAGTAGCACAATTGTACAAGAGCACAATTCCACAAGTGTGAAGAAAAGTGTGACTGGAAACCTAGTTTACCCTAGTTCTTCTTTCTCTTGAAGAAGTTGTTGTGTTTGTACACCGTAGGGTTTTGTGACCAAGCAACTTTTTGATCTTCATCATGTGATGAATTGAAGAACTTTGCAGCCAACATCCTTCTCAAGTTGGTGATCAAGTCGTGTACTAGGATCCGTGCATCTTTTGGTTAGTCATGTACTGAGAGCCGTGCAATACAAGGAGAGATTGTCACTATAGAACAAGTCTAATTGGGTATTGGGGTAAGGGTTCAACTGTAGGTTGATATAAGGTTGTGGAATTCCTTTACTTGTAACCGCTTGTTGTGATAATAGTGAATTCTCGGGAATGATGACCTTAAAATTACCATGTGGGGTTTTTGCCTGTAGGTTTTCCCCATTCGTAAAAAAAATCACCGTGTTATTTAACTTCCGCTGTATATTTAGTTATTTGGTGATTTGTTTGTGTTGACACATACATTGCATGTTAATTTGATTAATTAATAAATTTGGTTAATTAATCAATTAATATTTCACAAGGGGTCAATACGTTTTGGCCTATCATTATTTTTATCTTCATTAGATGCAGATTTGAATTTTTCTCAAATAAAAAACAGATTTGAATTTTTATTAGATGCAGATTTGAATTTTTCTCAATAAAAAAAGGGGTTTGTATCTTTTTTAGATACACGTCTGGATTTTTCTCATTTAAAAAACTAATCTATGTTTTCTTTAAATGTAGATCTGATTTTTTTTAACATAGCAGATTTTGAAATAAAAAAGGATAATGAATTTTTTTTGTTTGTCAGTTTAGTGCGTGTAGCATAGATTTATTTCTTGAATTTAGTCCTCTTCTCAAAAAATCTTTTTTCTTATTTTTTGTACATACAAAAATAGATTTGATTTTTTTAATATAAAAATCTGATTTCTTTTTATTATCACAAAAACAGATCTGATTTTTCTTACAAATCAAAATTATTATTTTTTTAGTTCTCAAAAACAGATTTGATTTTTTCTAAAAAAACCCAATTCATATTTTTACTCACAAAAATAGATCTGAATTTTTAACAAAGAAGAGGACACATTCATAAATAAACTTATGTGATTTAATTTTGTTCATGTGTGCAACATATCATTCATGTCATGCATAAAGATGGTACATTGGTCATGAGAGTCTAGAAGACTAGACTCTGTTTGGATGGAATGAGTGTCTAACACCTTTCCATTCCATAATCTAGCCTCCGATCATAGTTTCTTTTGGATAGGTAGACTTATGCTTTGTCTTTATTTTTATTTTGGGTAGTTTGTAATTAGGACAAAAAGGCATATATTTTTGGTAGTTTATAACTAGGAACCAAAGCCATGTAATCTTCAATTTATCAAACTTGTATTTATTTTTACCCAGTCAATGAGAATGAAACAATTCAGTCATGTAAAGTTGTATTTAATTTTTTCTTATTTTTTTTATAAAAAATAAGTGGCGACTTCACGCCATTTACCCAAAAAGAGAGGTGCCTTGGAAAAGCACCAAAATCTCTTTTTTGAGGGTACCCCTCTAGGGCGGTCTCTCACATATACATATTTGCAAAAGTTAAGTTTCAAAAACTTATACCATTGTCGATACTTTATAAATACCTAAATTTTATTATTTCTTGTGTGTTATTTTGAAACTGTATATGTTAAGAATGACTCAAAACTATATTTTTTTAGAAAGTATTCATTATATGATATATGATTGGTATTAACAATATTGTAATATAGTAAGAATATTTTCAAATGATCAGCTAGATAGTTTGCAACATTTGCTAACATAGGGTTAAGTGTTGGTTTTCAGTCGAAGTAGTGTTATTGTGGTGTGATGCAGTGTTATTGTTTGCTCTTCGGAGCCAGTGTTATTGTTTGCTCTTTGGAACTAGTGTTGCCTCTTCGAGGTTATTGTTATTGTTTCCCATAGAAATCACCCATCGATTGTTTAGTAGTTTATGTCTTTATTTGACTAATGTTGTTGGGTTAAGATAGATTGATTCCGATTAATTAATTCAATTACCCAAGTTGATTAATTAGGTCAAATTATATGCAAATAATGGAATCACCAAATAAACTAAATACAGTTGAAATTAAATTGACACGGTGATTTGTTGACAAATGAGGAAAACCTCTCGCAAGTAAAAAACCCCACCAGGTGAATTTAAGGTCACCACTTTCAAGAATCCACTAATCAATAATCAAGCAATTACAATTATAAGAAATCTTACCACTACACTGGCCTATCCCAAAATATCATCTTACAATTGAACCTTCGCTTCAATACCCAATTGAACTTGATATTGTAGTAGCCTTCTTTCTTTTGTTGCACAAATCTCCAATTTATGACTAACTCCTTTGTAAGGATCCTAGTACGTGACTAACTACAGTAACTTCAATGATTGTTGTTGGTTACAAAGTTCTTCACTTCATCAACAATAAAGATCAAGAAGCACTTGGTTACAAAACCCTAAGGTGTATATGAGTTCTAGGCCTCTATTTTCTTGTATGGTGACTTTTAAAATAAGCCTTTTATATGACTAGAGTTGTGAGAAAAGAAGCCCTAATCAAACAAGTCATCATGGGCTGAATTTCAAATCTGGAAATTTTGAAATCGTATCGAGCTTGTGTCGAGCTTCTCCATTAATCCTCGATAGCAGTATCTGTCGAGCTTCTGTCAAGACTTAACGAATCAACTTTTCTTCACTTATTTCTTGGATCAATCTTTGTGTCTTTAATGAAACCACTTGATATGTTTGAATAACGTACTTCTTGATATATTAAAATCAACTTAGATCTACCCAATTACAAGTAAAGTGCGTTTTGTTAAAGAATTAGCCAATTACATAGAAAATATGACCCTAACAAATGTTTTTTATATCAAAATATTGCTTTATTGTTATTGGCCTTTATAAGTGCAAGAATTGTTTATTACTATATTATATTGTTTCTACCTATTTAGTGTATTTTGGCCAATTAAAGTGGTTACTATTTTATTTACTAATTATAGTGTTATAGTTAAATGTTTTCTTCCTGACAGTTTTATAGAGAATATTATATTACTGTTAAAACTATTTGTAAATATTTTGTAAAGCTTAAATTTTGTCAATGATATTATTGTTTTTTTAGAGACATCCTCATGTTATGTAGTCTCTTATTGAGTTTCTAGCTCACGCCTCTCTTCCACCCTTTCAGATTAGAGCAGTGAAATATCTTTGGGTGATAGATCGTTGGAACCATAGATTGATGACTTCTTTTGGAGCTATGTTAGTTGATGGACTGTTTTATTATGTTTTCTTAGGATAGTGAGTTTGGCATTTGTGAAACTCTTTGAGATTGTATTTAAAGACTTTATTGTTAAAATTTAAGTTTGATGGATTTTATAAGAAAGAGTTTGATGGTTTGATTATTATTTGTAGATATTTAATTACGCTCTGTTCCATTATTTTAAATCTTTGTATTTATATGACAAGTCATGTATCTAAATCCTTGGTATGGGTTTGGGGTGTTACAATCATCATCATCATCACATTAACTATGCAACTTACCAGTTATGAATATATTTTTCAATTACCAAAACATACAAAGTCTCTTCCTCTTCCCCAACTTTTCACCTCCCTCAACACTTATGTATCATATATACATTTTTCCCTTCCCTTACATATATTTTTTATATTTATATATGTTCTCTTTTAATCTCTCTTTAATTACAACTACATGTTTGTTTTTCATATCTACTATCAAAGGTACCTCTCTCTCTCTCTCTCTCTCTCTCTCTCTCTCTCTCTCACATTTTGATTTCTCTATAATCTTTATTTTGCTAGGTTCTTTTTTCATGATCATTGGTTTATATGATGTGAGTTAGGCTAAAGCTGAAGACTTGAGAGAGATCAAACAAAAGTTGTGACATGAATATTTTAGAAAACAAGAGTATTAATATATACAAAAACAAATATGGAAAGATATAAACAATTATACTGTGAATACGTTTGCTTTCCCCTACCCCTTTTGTGTTATTTATTGATTGACTAAGAGCAACAACACATTTAGCTTCCTTAGTTTTTCACATTTTTTAAAATTTACGGAAATGAAAAATAGAAGTAGCATATGTTTTGGGGAGAAAATTTTAATAGTTGGTCCTCATATATGAGTTTAGTGATTATCAAAATAGAAACTATTATAATTTAGTTTAATAGTTCTTATGTGATAAAATGGAAACAAAGTTTGGATAAATTGCTCATTAACTTCTCCAAAAATGAAAAATAATGTTAGCTTTCATATGAAACTGTTGGGACACTAAAATTAGTCCCCGAGGAATACTCCTCGGAATTCTCTTTACAATGACCCACACAAACAAGATACAAATAGACAACATGGCACTCTACAATGGGAGACACAAACAGTGGATTTCATTGACCATTTAAATGCAACCGTCACTATTACAAAGGATGATAATGGGAAGCTATTTATCTTTGTTCCCGTGGTATCTCGCTTAATGTCTTTCACTCTCACTCTCTTTTTCTTCCCAGCTTGATTTATTTTCTCCCACTCTAGATCCCTCTACATTTTGCCCTCCTCTTTCTCTTATAGCCACAGCCTTTGTTCTTATCCCTACGGCTATCTTGTTCCTTTTTAGAGTCTCAGGGATATTTTTCTTACTTTGTCAGTTTCCTCTTCTTCTTATCTTAGAATTTTGACTGCCCAAAGGTTGCGTGTACTATTTAGGTTGTCTTTTGCGTAATTAATGCAGCAAAGGTTAGGTAAGAACCCCTTCTTTAATGTGGAGGTAAAAAAATCTTCTTTCTTCTTGCGCATTCCAGAAGTCTCCCGTGGTCACTTGTGTCTCCTAGATGTCGTACACTGATTATCCGTGCTCCAGACAAGCTAGTGCTTTCCTTTTCCTCAGGAATGGGTTGACCGTGGTATCCAACTCTATCTTCAACATTTTGGATGACCCAACTTTCCACTCTTTCATGGATTATCTCCCTTCGTGCTTTCCCCTCAGCCCAAAGGCCAAGCCTAATCACTTTCTGGTGGCCTAGTAACTTCCTGGGCTCTAGGTCTGAATAGAGACTATTCCACTCCCTACAGATACCATCAAGATTCATTTGCAATATATTGTGTTGTGTTTTGATGCATATCTCACTCTATTATAACATATTACAAAATATTTTGTCATATATAATAATTGAAAGTAAAATGCAACATGTTTCCTTGCCAAAATACTGTGAGAGACCGCGCCCCCAACCCGTTTTATAGTGTGTTGGGCCAAACCCACGAGAATGGGTGGAGTCGTGTTATTGCCTCTCAAAATGGAGGTTCGGCTAATTATATTTTCCCCTTTAGATTAAGGGTTTTACAATGGAGTCACCACTTATTTAATTATTGGAAAAATAAGAAAACCAAAATTGAAAAATTCCTCATTTTATTAATTTTCAATTGAATTGACAATGATCATAGGAAAATTATATGACTTTGGTCCTAGATACAATCTAAGGTAAAGTACATGGCTTTGTTTCCTAGTTACAATCTAAAAATTGAAAATTACATGTATAAGCATTTGATCTACTAACCCTTGATCTAAGTTCGGAGGCTATGTTACAAGGTGGGAAGGTGTTAGGCACCCACCTTGCCCGGTGAAACCGGTCTTCTAGACTATGGTGGCCAACATTCATATCACATCATTCAATATGTTATCAATCAATTTACATGTTGAATTTAAAGTGTGTGCATGTGATAAACCCTAATTCAATTTATTAAGCGTTACATTTGGATTGAAAAATAAATTCTAGTGAATATGTGTGTATGATGATATCCTAGATTCAAGAATTTGAAAGAATTATGAAAAAAAACATGTTTTTCATTTTTTTTTTATGTGGATTTAAGATCAAAACTAGTGTTTATGCATGAGCATGTGATAAACAACCAAGAACATGTGAAGAACATATAAGAACAATTAAGAACATTCAAACATATTCAAAGGAATTTAAATGATTATTATCATGCTTTAATCTTAAACTCTCATTATGGCAACACAAAAAAAAAAAAAAAAAAACAATTAGGGAAAGAGATTATACCTTCATGCGAGATCCATACGGTGGATGAGGAGACTCTTGAGGGAGGTCCTAAGGGTGGAGGAAAAGAAGAGTTAGGAGAAGAATAGTGAGTTTCACTCAATACCTTGAGTCTCAAGAAGACCAAGATATGACAAGACTACTCAACTTCCTAGAACTCAAGAGAGGAGAAGAAAGGGGGGTTTTTTGTGTGTCCTGGAATGAAAGAGATGGAGGGTTTTTGTGTCTTGGAATGAAGGAGAGGGGGGGTTTATATAATAGTGGTGGAGGAAATATGAATGGAAGGCCATTAATGAAGGTTGACAAAGAATCATGAACCTAGACCTCATTTTAGTCTTGGGGGAAATTCGGAGCATTAAATGTAGAAATTGGTGGGAGTGAGGAGCAAGCCAAAATTCGGTTTTCCCGTAGCTGCTGTAACAGCGTGTAGAGCCAACTTCAAAAAATCATATCTGACTCAATTCTGATCGGAATTGTTTCGTTCTTATGCTCAAATTGAAGCCCCAGATGTCTAGTTTCTGGGAAAATTAACCTCATTCACATAATCAAAATAGTCTGAGAGATATTGATGAAATGATGAGCAGAGGTCATTTGTTAAAAAATGGTTTTAGCACAATTAACTTTAATAGGTCCCAAATTAGCTCCCAATTAACATTAAATGGCTCCAATCACTACCATTTCAGACTTAATTGATTCCAAATTTACTCTAATTAAAAGATAATTTCACAAATTACTCATTGAATAATTAGTGTTTAATTATCTAGTTAATTAGGTGTGTGCAACCCTACCATAAAATATAGTCCTAACCAATCAAATTATGATACATCATTGATCTCAAATTGATTATACATATAACCAATTGAAATCAATTGTTCATAATCACATATGGTTGGACTCAATTTGTGATAGTGCATCTCAGTCATTAAAACTTGATTTAATGATAACTTTCAATCTGGTGGTCCGATTAGGGTTTATGACCAGTCGATTTGATCGTTACAACATCAAGATCATTTTGGTGAAATGATATTAAGGATCTAATGACTAGAATCAAGATGCATATTTTCAAGGCAAAATTACCTTTTTCCCTCCAGGTGAGGTTAAATGCGGGTTGCAAAATAGGGTGTCAACAAATACACACACACACACACACAAAATCAAGATATAGACTTCTTTACATGCATAAAATATTATATTTATATATATATATATATATATATATATATATATATATATATATATATATATATATATATTACAATTTAATCACATTATTGTGAGATGAGTTTGAGACTATTACTTATAGGTCTCAACTATTATTCTCATTCTTAACTTAACAAAAAATAATATGACATTAAAATTATATACATTTTCAATTGTTTTTAATTGTATTGTGTTTCGATGCATATCTCACTCTATTATAACATATTATAAAATATTTTGTTATATATAATAATTGAAAGTAAAATGCAACAAGTTTCCTTGCCAATATATATATTGTACTTGACTTACGTGGGCCTAGCCTTAGGCCTACGACTGATCTATTGGCCAGGTCCACAAAAGTTAGACCCTCTCAAATTGTTCCGTTTAAGTTATGGGGGGTTTGAGAACAGTATACACACACACACAAAATCATGATATTGACTTTTTTACTTAAAACAATATATATATATATATATATATATATATATATATATATATATATATATATATATTACAATGTAATCACATTATCATGAGATGAGTTTGAGACTATTACTCATAAGTCTTAACTATTATTCTTATTCTTTACTTAACAAAAAATAATACGACGTCAAAATTATTCCATGCATTGCGCGGGTTTGCAACTAGTATATTATAAAAGTTGGATCCCTCAATTGATGGATGCACACAACGATGACTAGTGGTGCAAACTTCTATGTATTTAGATTGATGTGGACAAATAGTGTCACATGGCAAATAGCCGTTTGTCCATAACATGACACATTTAACATGTGTTGGTACATTTAATCCTAAATTAATTGTACGTTACAAATATTTTGTATTTAATACTCTTAAAGATGATGACACATGTTGTGTTACATATATATATATATATATATATATATATATATATATATATATATATATATATATATATATATATATATATATATATAGTTTGCTATTTACTAATCACATTTGACCATTTGACAATGAAGAATATAATCATGAAAAAACAAATAGCTTACATTTAAAGCCCCTATAAACATTGCATAAAATCTTTAAAATACATTTTCAAAAAAAAAAAAAACGTTTTATAATTATTGTGGGGGTAGAAGGATCAGAAATGTGTTTTTGGGCCTTGGGCTTGGTCTGAGGATGTTAACTCGTCCAAGGGGGTCTTAGTGGTAATGACTGTATTGAGTATGAAAGCCCACAAGCAAATTACTACAGAAGAAGTTGGTGGAAATGATCCGAGGAGGGAGATCTCCTCGAATGTAGGAAGTAGAGATTATATCGTATACCTCGATGTATATAAGGGAGTTTTAGGAGTTCTGGTGGGGGAGGATGTGTTCCACATGGGCATAGGGAGAAGGAGTGAATAAGAAATATCTTAGAGAAAGCTGCTACCACCGCATTAAAGACTTTGCACCTACCTCTCTGGCCGCATTAATGGGGAAATGACCTCTGAACAGTGGCGAGCAATGTAACAGCTATTGTTTGAGGACTTCAAGAAGGCGGTGGATGGGACAAGTATCTAGATTGGTGATCTGGTCCATACGTGGAAGATGGTGGGAAGAAGGAAGATGATTTAAAAGGAAAAGAAAAGCATTCAACAGGGGGGATCGGGAAAAAGAAAGAGAAAACACTGTACGCACAACCTTCAAATATAACCTATTGTTAAAAAGAAGAAAGAGGAATATAACTCATCCTCAGCTTACGTTCGAGGAGAGCTTTTGTCATAAAACCATTTCATTGTGCATGCTTTGGCACTTTAGCCCACCATACTTGTTATCCAATATCCATAAAACCTAGGTTTCAAGCCCACGCTCTACAAATTTCATTGTATAAGACTATTTGGGCCTGCACCCTTCACACGGTTGGGTCCGGGTGCAAATTGTGTCCTTACAATAAGTGCCGTTTGTGGAAAATCTTGTGTTGAAGGATGGATAGCGTGATGGCAAGCTCAGGTCCACACCATGCAGAGTCTATGGGGTCCCAACAGGAAGACCACTTTCAACCTCTTGAATGGGAAAGAGATTAGGAGGGCAGTGTGCACACGGGGCACACCGCTAGAAGTCATTCAAGGGGAGGAAGCAGAATCCCTTGCAAGGACGATGCTAAGGCCATGCAGAAAGAGATTGACCATCTGAAGAAGAAGTTATGCCATGCAAGACGACGGCGAACACCCTCATTTTCTGATCCTTCCTCTGAAGACTCCCAAGGTAGTAGTTGTAGGCACAGGTCAAGAACTCCTCATAGTGAGACTTTCTCCTATGAGGAGGACGATCTTTGTGGTCATAAAGGCAAGAAGTCTTCTTCCAGGGGCTTAGGAAATGATGCTATGAGCAGCGAGTTGCACCAAATTTTCAAGTCACCCTTCACGCGCAGGGTGGAGAAATGAGAGCTTCCTCGGCGCTTCACCCAACCAAACTTCACTATCTATAATGGCCGAACAAACCCTGTAGAGCATGTGAGCCATTATAACCAGAGAATGGCGGTGTATTCTAAGAACGAAACTTTAATGTGCAAAGTCTTCCCTTCTAACTTGGGACATGTTGCAATGAGATGGTTTAATGGACTGAGGGCAGGTTCAATCAATTCCTTTATGGAACTCACTATGGCATTTGGGTCTCATTTCATTACCTACAGTAGAGTTCCTCAGACTCTAGATTCATTATTTTCCATGGCCATGAGGAAGGGAGAGACCTTGAAAACATATTCTGATAGATACTGGGAAATGTTTAATGAAATCGATGGCGATTTTGATGTGGTGGCGATTAACACTTAAGGAAATTTTTGACCAAGAAGCCTGTACAGAGTGTACGTCAGCTTATGGATCGTATTGATGAGTACAAACGGGTTGAGGAAGATTAGCAGCAAGGTAAGGGGAAGGCGAAGGCGAAGGCGAAGGTTATCCCTGAGGAAAGGAGGGATTTCAGGTCAAATAGATACAATAACAACAGGTCGAAGAGAGATTTCGCTGGGCAATCTGGTTCAACCATTCCTCAGGCAGTGAATACTGTGTTTTGTGAACCTGTGCCGCAAATATTAGAGAAGATCCGTCATGAATCATATTTTAAGTGGCCTAACAAAATGGCAGGGGACCCCATGAGGCATAATCAGAACCTTCATTGTCATTATCATCAAGAGAGAGGTCATACCACTGAGAATTGTAGGACCTTGTGGAATCATTTGGAACAGTTAGTTAAGGAGGGAAGGTTGAAGCAATTTTTATATCGGTCCAATGGGCAAGCAAATCATTCAGGCTCGGTAAATCAAGGCAATGTGCTTCAAGGCCTCCTTTAGGTACAATCAACGTTATTTTTGCTGCTCCAGGAAGGACTGGTTCTTGCCCTACTAGGGTGATGTTGGTGTCACAAAATCTTGCCAGAGAGTCTCATTTTGAGCCAAAAAGGATTAAGGGGAGCACTCCACCTATCTTAGGTTTCTCGAAAGAGGATAATATTGGGACTATCCAACAGCATGACGATGTTTTGGTTGTTACGCTTAGGATAGGGGGCTATGACGTAAGAAGGGTAATGGTTGACCAGGGTAGTGGGGCTGACATTATGTACCCTAACTTGTTTAAGGGGCTCAATTTTAAGCTCGAGGATCTTACGGCTTATGATTCACCACTCATAAGCTTTGAGGGGAAGGCTGTCATTCCAAAAGGGCAAATTCGGCTACCTATGCAATCAAGTCCGGAGGTTCTGGATGTAGATTTCATTGTGGTAGATGCTTATTCTCCCTACACGGCCATTTTGGCAAGGTGTTGGCTGCATGCTCTAGGTGCTGTTTCTTCAACTATTCATGTCAAGGTAAAGTTCCCATTTGGGGGATTGATCGAGGAAATCATTAGGAGTCAATCTGTGGCTAGACAGTGTATAACGGCTGCAATTCTACGTCATAGCAATCAATGTCCTCAGCTACACCTAAGATTGCCGAGGTAGAGGGGCATGCATGTGAAGAATTGGAAAGGGTTCTTATCAACGATGATCCTGAGAAATTCTTTCAGGTGGGAATTCAGCTGCCACCTCTGAAGAAGGAGGAGTTGGTCACATTTTTTAAAAGGAATATGGATGTATTTGCGTGGAATGCTTATGAAGCCCCGAGGGTTGATCCAAATTTCATTTGTCATCATTTGAATGTCAATCCGTCCGTGTTGCCGAGGAGACAACCACCTCGACGCTCATCTAAGGAGCATACTGAGGCTGTCAAAGAAGAGGTGCTTAAGCTCAAGAAGGCTGGTGCTATCAAAGAGGTGTTTTACCCAGAATGGTTGGCTCACACAGTGGTAGTGAAGAAGAATGGGAAATGGAGAGTTTGTGAAGACTTCACATATTTGAACAAGGTTTGTCCTAAAGATTCATTATCAATGCCTCGCATAGATCAGTTGGTGGATGCGACTGTTGGGCATCCTCAGATGAGGTTTTTGGAAGCTTTTCAGGGTTACCACCAAATACCCTTGGCTTTGGAGGATCAGGAGAAAACGGCCTTTGTCACTCCTATAGGGAATTATTATTATAAGGTGATGCATTTCAGCTTGAAGAATCAGGGGCTACCTATTAAAGAATGATGACCAGAATGTTTGAGCCTCAGTTGAGAAAAACAATTGAAGTGTATGTGGATGACATGGTGGTGAAAAGTAAAATGGTTTCTATGCATATATCAGACTTGTCTGATACTTTTCAAACGCTAAGAAGGTACAAGTTACACCTTAATGCTTCAAGTGCTCCTTTGGGGTGGAATCTGGTAAGTTCCTGGGTTATATGGTAAGACATAGAGGAATTGAAGTCTGTCCCGCTTAGGTCAGGGTAATTAATAGCTTGCAACCTCCTCGGAATCCAAAAGAAGTTCAAAGGTTAACAGGGATAACCGCTACCCTTAACCGGTTTATTTCACACTCTACAGACAGGTGTAGGCCTTTCTTCCAGCTGCTGAATAAGTGGAAGGGATTTGAATGGACCGAGGAATGTGTGCTAGCTTTTCAACAGCTTAAGGAATATCTTTCGTGCCTACCCATTATGTCTCGGCCAGAAATTGATGAAGTTTTGTTTGCATATATTGTTGTGGCTCACCATTCTATTAGTTTGGTTCTGATACGGGTTGATAATACTATATAAAGACCAATTTATTACGTGAGCAAGTCTTTGCATGAGGCCGAGGTGTGTTATGTACTGTTGGAAAAGGCAATCCTAGCAGTGGTACACACTACGCGTAAGCTTCCCCATTACTTTCAATTTCATACAATGGTGGTTCTAACTCAACTTCCTCTTAAATCTGTACTTCGAAGTGCTGATTATACGGGTAGGATTGCTAAGTGGAGCACCATCTTGGGGGCTTTTGATATTAAGTATATGCCTCGCACCTCCATGAAGGGTCAAGTGCTTGCTGATTTGGTCGCGGAATTTGCTAAGCCTTCAATAGAAGATAATGATAAGGAGTTGGACATGGATGAAAAATCAGTTGGCATGATCTTGTGCAAGGAGCCTACGACACAAAAGGTATATGTTGATGAAGCAGCGAATCAAAGAGGATCTGGTGTGGGACTAGTTCTAGTGTCTCCGGAGGGGCTTATGTTCAAGAAGTCGTTGAGATTGGGATTCTCGGCCACCAACAATGAGGTGGAATATGAGGCTTTATTGGTCGGAATGGATATGGTTCAAAAAATGGGAGGAAAATCAGTGCAAATATTCTCAGATTCGCAATTAGTCGTGGGTCAAGTAGAAGGGACATTGGAGGCTAGAGATCCAAGAATGCAAGAATATCTTACCCAAGCCAGGTAGTTACAATCAAAATTTGAATCTTTTACCTTGTTGCATGTCTCAAGGAGTATGAATACCCATGTTGATTCCCTTGCTACCCTTGCAACGTCCTCGGCGCAAATTCTACCTCGGGTTATCCTTGTTGAGGATTTGTTCAAACCCAGTGGAATGAGTGTTGACACCATTTGGGTTCAACAGATAAGGGTAGGACTTAGTTAGATGGACCTTATAGTGTCCTTCCTTAGGGGTGATGTTCTGCCCAAGGAAAAATCTGAACCAGACAAAATACGTAGAAAGGCACCTCGGTTTTGGTTATCCAAGGATCAAAAGTTATACAAACACTCCTTTTCAGGACCATATTTGCTGTGTGTGCATCTTGAAGCAACGGAGTTACTTTTGGAGAAGTTGCATGAAGGGATCTGTGGAAGTCACACAGGAGGAAATTCTTTGGCACATAGAGCTCTTACCCAAGGATATTGGTGGCCCAATATGCAGAGAGAAGCACAATACTATGCAAGAAAGTGTGACCAATGTCAGAGGTATGCTCCCAACATTCATCAACCGGAGGGTGTCCTTAATCCTCTATCTAGTTCTTGGTCTTTTGCTCAATGGGGCTTGGACATTGTAGGACCTTTCCTAAAGGCAGCAGGGAATAGAAGATGGTTGCTTGTCGGAACAAATTACTTCACTAAGTGGGTTGAAGCTAAACCATTGTCAAACATCAGGGATGTAGATGCAAAGAATTTTGTCTGGAAGAATATTGTCACTAGGTTTGGAATCCTTTATACTTTTATTTCAGATAATGGTTTGCAGTTTGATAGTAAAGCCTTCAGAAGATATTGTGGTGATTTAGGCATCATGAATAGATATTTTACTCCAGCTTATCCGCAAGGGAATGAGCAAGCCGAGGCTGTAAACAAAGTTATAGTCAGTGGACTAAAGAAAAGGCTGGATGATTCTAAAGGGATGTGGGTAGAAGAATACCGCACGTTTTGTGGACGTATCGAACTACGCATCAAAGATCCACTGGAGAGACGCCTTTCTCTGTGACTTATGGAGCTGAGGCTGTAATCCCTTTGGAAACTAGGTTTCCAACACTAAAAACGAGCTCCTTCATCCCTTGCAGTAATGACAACTTACTAGAAAAAGGCTTAGACCTAGTTGAGGAACGACGAGAGAATGCTATGGTTCAGTTAGCTTATTATCGGCAAAAACTTAAACAAGGATATGATTCCCATGTGAAGTTAAGGCCGTTAGCCCTTGGTGATTTGGTATTAAGAAAAGTCATGGGTACAACCAAGAACCTAGCATGGGGAAAATTAGGACCTAACTGGGAGGAACCTTATCGTATTACGTCAGTAGCTAGTATAGGGGCATATTATCTTGCAGACTTAGATGAAAAAGTTGTACAACGTCCCTGGAATGTATGATGAGAATCAACAAGCATTCAAGGAACCATTGCATGTTCCAGTTGGGCCTATTACAAGAGCAAGATCCAAGAAGATTCAAGAAGCACTTAATGGGCTGATTCTAACCCAGCATATTCCAAGCTTGGCCCAAAGGAAGATGAAAGTGTAGTAAATTTAATTCAAGCTATTTAGGGCTGATTTGGCTTAATTGAGAGTGATTTATGGCATGAATTAATGGCTGATTGACTTTCCATCTGTATCAGTTAAGGCAGATTTTTTCCTATTTTGGATCTGCTAATTTCAGACCAAATCAGCTTTTATTTAGGGTTTTATTATTTAGTACGTTTTTTAGGTATTTTCCTTGTTTTTAGGTGCATTTAATGCTTTTTAGGTCAAACTTGATTCCTGATATGGTAAGGTATCAATTAGGAGTTATTTCAGAATATATTTTCTTGTCTGTCAAGTTTTGTGGAGTCCTTAAATAGGCTCTGAAGTCTGTAAACGTTTTTCAAAATATTATTGAATAAAATTCAGAAAAGGTGAGGCTTTGCTCTCTTTTGGTTCTTCAAGAACTGTGAACTTATCAAGGATTCTTCCTTGTGGCGTTCAAACTTTATACCTTTGGTTCGTGATTCTTTATAATCATTGGGTCAATGTCAACTTATACCTTTGGTTCGCGTTTCGATTATAAACGTTGGGTCAGGGTTTCTATCATAAATCTGATTTTTAGCTTTCCTGGGTTAAATATTCCAATATTTTTGTTGGGTCTCAAAGCGTGTCGATTGAGGTTCGCATCAATGTAAATAACCTACGAAGGTATTATTATTAATGAAAGGCACTTCTGCCATTGTTTGTCTGTTAATATGGTGTTGCGTTGATTTTTATTTCATCTTTCTAAGTATCAAACAGAAACTTGGTCATGCCTGGCTCCTCGGACCACATACCTTGTTGAAATTAATATTTTTATTAAGTGTTAAACAGAACCTTAGTTACGTCTGGTCCTCGGATCATCTACTTTGGGAAAATTAACATTTTTATTTCATCTTTCTAAGTATCAAACAGGAACTTAGTCATGCCTGGCTCCTCAAACCACATACCTTGTAGAAATTGATATTTTTATTAAGTGTTAAACAGAATCTTAGTTACGTCTGGTCCTCGGATCATTTACTTTGGGAAAATTAACATTTTTTTATTTCATCTTTCTAAGTATCAAACAGAAACTTGGTTATGACTGGCTCCTCGGATCACATACCTTGTAGAAATTGATATTTTTATTAAATGTTAAGCAGAACTTTAGTAACGTCTGGTCCTCGGATCATCTACTTTGGGGAAATTAACATTTTATTTCATCTTTCTAAGTATCAAACAGAAACTTGGTCATGCCTGGCTTCTCGGACCACATACCTTGTAGAAATTGGTATTTGTTAAGTGTTAAACAGAACCTTAGTTATGTATGGTCCTTGGATTGCTTACTTTGGGAAAATTAACATGTCAATTTATTGTTTCTAAATGCCAGTTTATTAGTTACATACTTTGTTAAGGTTGATGGTTTACCTTTATGTCTAAATTTTATATAAACATCTAGTCTTAAACCTTGTCCCTGTTGTTTTAAGTTCGAGTATATTCTTATGTATTTAACTGTTCCCTGTTATACTTTAAATAATTTAATTTTAACATACAAGTTATCTGCTGAGAGCATAAGTCTAGGAAATAAAAATCATTTCTGAAATATATTGTTGTTGTTACTTAATTTGTTATTGAGACATACACTGGTCCTTTGTGCATTCAATTATTCATGTTATGTATGTGAATAGTATTGAGATAAGAGAGTAAACACTTCCAATAAGTGAAATCAAAGTCAAAATCTTGAACTTGTCGCTATGATAGTTTGGAATTACATCGAAAGTAAAAGCATGGAAAAGATGATTATAGTGAACTTATAAAAATAAAACTAGACTAATAGGAAATTAGCAAAGAGATGGAAATAGAATCCTAAGTCATTCATGTCTTGGGTTTAGGAGGAAGGTCTTCTGCGGATGTGGGTTCAGGCTCCTTTATTTTATCCTCCTCCCCTTTTTGTTTGGGCTCAGTCTCTTGGGATGTGGGGACCACTTCTTTAATGGTAAAGGGAGCGTTTGAAGGCTTGACTTGGGATGGGGTCACAGTCTGTTTTCCCTTGTCCTTTGCCCTTGGTGGATGATCACTCTGGCCAGCGTTCTTGCTCGGATCCTTATCGACCTCCTTTCCCTGGTGTGCGACTTGGCCAGAACCCGTAGAAACTTGAGCAAGAGGAAGAATGCCTTGGGTGGTGAAAGGTTGAGAAGGAGGTGCTATCTTAGAGGCAATTATGGCAGGTGGGACCTCAAGTGCACGGATATCAGGGGGGATACCATACATTCTCAGCTTTTCTCCATTCAGAAGCAGCGGGAACACCTGCCACGTTGAGAGCTTCCATCCATACTTGCTGACAGTATTCCCTACATACTTCAGCAAGTTCTTCAACTAGGCGAGACTCCGTCTCTTCCACTCCCTTGTTGAAGGAAGCAAGCGATGCAGCATCAACAGTTTCTTTAATGGTGCAAGCTGCTTCCTCAGCTTGAGCTAACTCACCCTTTAAATGTTGAACTTCTTTTTGTGCATTCATTAACTCCCCCATCTTGTTCTGAAGTTCTATATGTTGGGCTTCTGCTTGGGTCTCAGTTGTTTTGAGTCCAGCCTTAGCACTTCTTTTTAACTGCACCTCTTCAGTTAATTTGTCAACAATCTTTTTCTTCTCCTGCTCAGCTCGGCCCAAGGCTTTCTCAGTTTCAATCCTGACCTTAATCTTAACATCAGCTTGATTTCGAGCATCCTCTACCCATTTCTCAGCCACAAAAACCTCCTGGATGGCCTGTACAGATATAATAAACATATACAGTGTGAAATGAATAATTAAAAAGTATATATAAATGAGTTTACAAAAAAAAAAAAGATAAATTGAATGGGACGTACCAGAGCAAAATCAAGGAGAGAAAGAGTTGGGGTTGTTTCATCTTTTCCAAAGCATTCATATCTTTGGGTAGAAGGATGGGCTGTTCCAGGACTTCAGCCAGGTAATGAGAGTATCCCTTTTGGAAATCCCTTATTGAAGAGTGACGGGGAATAGGTGCCCTATCTAACTCCAATGGGGGTGACCAATGGGATTGGGCTTGGCGCACCTCAGCCAAGTCATGGCTATCCCTACTCTCCACGGAGGGGGCTCGAACTTGGCCCTTCCCTGCCTTTTGTTGCTTTTGCTTCTTTTTCTAGGCCAAGTCCTCCTCTTCAACCTCATCTTCTCTTTTCTTCTTAAGATTGGGTGCAAGAAGAATTGGGCCCAGAGGAGGAGGTGGAGGAGGGAGATTAACTAGGGGTTGGGATCCAGAAGTGTCTTTCGCAGTAACTTTTTCGCCCCTTTGTGTGAGCAGACCCCTCAAACCTGTTCCTAGTTTCCGAGACATTTCTTCTCCTTCTTCGTCACTATTATCAACACGTGCAACTATTAGACCCTTGATACAAGAGCCTTCAGCGGATTTGTTTTCTTCGTTCAAGATGTTGACAACGTGACCCTCTGGAGGTCTTTTTGCTTCCTCGAGATGGAATTGGTCTATTTCTTCTTCAAGAGATAGACAAGGAGATGTGGGCTCTTCTCGGATGACTGTTGTTTTTAGTGGCTCTGAAAGAGGGACTGCACTTATCAGGCGTACGTATAGGACGACAGAGGGGTCATCCGGTAAGTCGTGTGGAGCGAGAAAATCTGGTTTTAATACATCTATCCTTCTATGTCTCCGGTCACCCGTGATGATCGCGTTGCTGATATCTTGGTAGGTAGACGATAACGGTTCGTATCCTAAGATGAGATGAGTCGCCCTTACTTGCAAGTCTTCGCTCACAAATATCTCAAATCTTAAAACTCTGTTAAGATCTGTGATGTTTACTTCGCTCAAGCAAGGCGCTACGTGCTGTTTGTCTGCAAAGGATACATCCGAGAAGTCAAGTATGGTTAGACCAATAATAAACGATAAGTACAGAGAGTAATAAAATATGATTTAAATCTAGGTGGTGAAGTTAGAATAACTAAATCCCAGGCCAAGGAATCTAAATCCTAAAGAGTCACACCTGGTTTTCCCTCTTTGACTGAACAATTAGGGTCATTGGACCATCTCCCAGAGGCGATTAAGTAGTCGTCCTTCATGCCTTTGTTAGACTAAGGAAGACATGATATGACTCTAACGATGCTAGACCTAGATTTGAGGTAGTAACCTACGCCTTTAAGTTGGTGACACTCATACATGTGGACGACATTGCGCCATCTGAGATTCAGACCCAATTGCTCATTAAGCGTCCACACAACCTAGGGTTCTAAACATGTTGGGCGTACATTGGTCTGGGCATAGTCTATGGTTACGCAGGTATTCACTAGTAACATCCTTCATAGGAAGTGTCATTGCACCCTCTAAAAATGCGATTATGGCAATGACAACTTCTCCCTCCTTCCTATCGTTAGCTATTGCTTCTGGGGAACAATACCTCAAACCCACATCCTGAGGAATGCAGTATTTGGCTCGGAAACCCTCCATACCGGCATTAGTATCTACTAGGCATTTGAATCTACCCATTTGGTTGAAGTGAAAACGAATATTTAGAATGGGAAGGGGTACAGTTAGTGGCCGAGGACTACAGCCGAGGAGAAAAAGAGTTTAAAAAGAATGAAAACTTACAGAAAAATAAGTGAATGATTCTTCGTGAGCTTCTTGAGAGGAAAGAAAAAGAAGGAGTCTAAAGATTTGACTGATTTTTGGAGTAAGGAGTTGAATCACGGTTTCCTAGGCGTTTTAAGACGCGGGGGGCGGCATTAAATGGGAGTTCTCCCGCTCAAACTTTAAGGAAAAACCCAAACCGTTCGACGTACATCTCACCGTTCGACGTGGGGGATAAGGCGTTATTTGGAGCAATTAATGGGGGCATTATAAGTTTCGAGGAGCCAAGAGCAGTTTCAAATGGAGTAAGAAGACATTCTCACGTGTGACTATTTGAAAAGCGTGTGTAAGTGGTGGTGTTGAGTCAAAATTTCATTTTTCCCCATCGAAAGGGGGAAATAATGAATTTTTGAGGCGCTATTGTGGGGGTAGAAGGATCAGAAATGTGTTTTTGGGCCTTGGGCTTGGTCCGAGGATGTTAACTCGTCCGAAGGGGTCTTAGTGGTAATGACTATATTGAGTATGAAAGCCAACAAGCAAATTATTACGGAAGAAGTCAGTGGAAATGGTCCGAGGAGGGAGATCTCCTCAGATGTAGGAAGTAGAGATTATACCGTATACCTCGATGTATATAAGGGAGTTTTAGGAGTTCTGGTGGGGGAGGATGTGTTCCATATGGGCACAGGGAGAAGGAGTGAATAAGAAATATCTTAGAGAAAGCTGCTACCACCGTATTAAAGACTCTGTACTTACCTCTCTGGCCGCATTAATGGAGAAATGACCTCTGAACAGTGGCGAGCAGTATAACAGCTATTGTTTGAGGACTTCAAGAAGGTGGTGGATGGGACAAGTATCTAGATTGGTGATCTGGTCCATATGTGGAAGATGGTAGGAAGAAGGAAGATGATATAAAAGGAAAAGAAAAGCATTCAACAAGGGGGATCGGAAAAAAGAAAGAGAAAACACTGTACGCACAACCTTCAAATATAACCTATTGTTAAAAAGAAGAAAGAGGAATATAATTCATCATCGGCTTACATCCGAGGAGAGCTTTTGTCATAAAACCATTTCATTGTGCATGCATTGGCGTTTTAGCCCACCATACTTTTTATCCAATATCCATAAAACCTAGGTTTCAAGCCCACGCTCTACAAATTTCATTGTATAAGGCTATTTAGGCCTGCACCATTCACACGGTTGGGTCCGGGTGCAAATTGTGTCCTTACAGATATCTAATTATATATACTAATTCTTCTTAAGGAAATTATATATACTAATTAAAAAAAAAAAACTAATTTCTAAAATTTTGGGCGCCAAAAAAATAAATGTTAAAATTTAAATTTTATATCTAATTATCGTTGAAAAAACATGTTGCATACAATCATTAATATTTTTTTTTATAATTATCAAATTATATATGCTTATTAAAAGATAATAAAGACCACCCCCTAAAATAGTCGGCCAGCTACAAACATTTTTTTTTAAATAAACGTTTTATAATTATCTATATATATATATATATATATATATATATATATATATATATATATATGAATTTGTCTTTAAGAAACGTATATATGGTAATTAAAAAAAACTTTCTAAAATGCTGGCCAGCCAAAAATATAAGTGTTAAAGTTCAAAATTTATATCTAATTATCTTTAAAAAAATTATCACATACAATCTTTTAAAAAAAAATTGTTTTACAATTATTTAATTATGGACAAAACTTAAGTATAGTACTTTAGATGATGTTCCTTAGACTCCCTGCTTAAGATTTAGCCACGTGGCAACTTAATTAAAAAAAATACACTTCCATTCCTTGAGAAAAAATTCACATGGCAGAATTTTAAGAGGGTAGCCTAAGAAATAACACTTAAGTACTGTACTTAAATCTTTCCCTTTAATTATATATACTAATTAAAAGATTAAGAAAAAAAAACACCTTCTAAAGTGGTGGGCTAGTCAAAAAAAGTGTTAAGTTTAAATATAATATCTTTTTTTAAGGGGTAAATAGCAAATTATACTCCTAAATTTTGGGGGTGTTTGGATTTTACACCCTCAAATTCTGAAATTTTAGAGTGTAAAATCTAAACATCTCCAAACTTTATGCAACAAAATCCAAATACCCCTAAAATTTAGGAGGTAAAATCAAAATTCTGAAATGCTAGGATGTAAAATCTAAACACTCCCAAATTTTAGGAGGTAAGATCTAAATTCTGAAATTTCAGAGTGTAAAATCTCAACACTTACAAACTTTAAGAGTGTAATTTGCAATTTATCCTTATTGAGAAACCGTTAAAATATAATATCTAAATATTTATTTATGTACAATATCATTTTATATATAATAAATAGGTCTCCTTAAATTACTCCAATAAAATTATTCTTAAAAAAACCTCTCTTATAAAGAAAATGTCTTCTCTTGAACCTTTTTGTCAAGGTTTCTATTTTTAATAAATTCACAATTACGTTAGAAGCAATATAGTTCAAAATGAATCATATTTATAGAATACTGGCCTTATCGCACGCGCTCTGCTTGTGCTTTGAGGCTTTTTTTTTTTTTTTTTTTGGCTTAGCCTTATAACATTCTTGGTTGTATTAGTATTTCACAAATGCATAATATTATTGACACACGTGTAACCATTTTTTTTATCCATCAGTATGTATGAGGGATTTAAATTTTATATTATATTATAGATAGGATAACTAAACAACTCAAACTACACTTCTAAAAAATAGAACAATCCACCAACCTGAAGTAGAGAGGCAAGAAAAAAAAATCCACCTTATCTATATAACTTCTTTGTGTGAGAAAAAAATGCATGGAGAGAATGAAAAATTTATGGAAGAGCCAAAATAAATGAATAAAGGAAAAGTGACATTAAAGTAGAAAGTAGTGGGGAGATGAAAATGTAACTAGGGGGGAGAAAGGTTGGAGAAAGTGTAACAATAAGTTGGGAAATTAATAAGAAGTTGAAGAGTTAAAAATAAGAAAGAGACGGTTGGAAATAGGTGGATGATGTAGCATAATGAGAGAGTAGCTTAATTAATTGCTATGCTTCAACTTATACATATATAAGATTAGGTTCAAGTTACACCTAGTGTAACTTTAAGTAATGTTACACTACTCAATATTTTTTAATTGGATGCGAATATTGACAAATCCACCGTTAGATTACATTATTTTCGTATATTCTTCATACTTGCAAAATTTCGAAATAATCAAAGATTAATAGTTATGTCATCAATCAATTGTTAAAATTCAAATTTTTGTAATTTAAATAATGCATAAAAGATGAGTTTATAGATCAAATTGTAAATGGCATCCGATTGATATGAAAATTGGCATGCATGTTAAGAACATATAAAACATGTAATTCAATAGTTGGATTTTCAAAATATTAATTCAATAACAAGTTATTGGGCGGTATAACATTATTTAGAGTTACACCAGGTGTAACTTGAACTCAACTCATATATATATGTGTGTGTGTGTCATATAATTTTAAAAATTAGTCTAGATTACCCAAGTATATAGCAATGTAGAACTCAAGACACTCCCAAACAACATACACTCATAATATTAAATTAATTTGAAACACCAAAAAAATAATAATAAAATTTAGAATATAACATTCAACTAACACTGACATAAACCTATACATAAGCATTAACATAATGTGTTATTTTTTTAATTCAAATATAAATACATATGAAAAATTATTATGTCAATTAGTGAATTTATTACATTGTTTATACCTTTTATTCTTTTTTTTAATGTGTAATTGATTTAAATATATATGTGCGAGAGATGATCAATTCATACGTTTATAATATAAAAATATTAATATTAATTAAAAATCATATAGCTATCACTTTGAACAAATAGATCAAACATGAGTGCATAGTAATTGCAATACACTAAAAGGGGAAGGATTGGGTTTTTAAATGCATCAAGACTTATCTAATTTAGGCAGTGAGAACACATGAAATCTGTGTTGGACTATTTTAAATATAATCATAATTATCATTGCACGGCAGTGAATCTACTAAACCCAAAGCAACATCACAGAATTGATATCATGTAATCCTATGATGATAAGGATAAGGAAAGAATTGTTAGCTACGAGAAAGTTGAGATAGATAAATATATAGTCAAAATTTGATTTGTATGTTATAAACAAAGGAGGAAGAAGAATAATCAGCCTATTAAATAGAAATGTTGACATATAAATTTTCATTTTTTTTTTATTCTTATATTTAAATAATGACAAATCTATCTGTGAGCTCAAAATAAAAATATATGGAAAATGGCAATTTCAAAGAGGGTCAACTTTGGAATGTGCTCAAACACTGATGAAAGGTGATTGGAAAGTTATCGTGTTTATAGTTATGTTTATTTTTATGGTTTTATTATTCACGTTATATTGAAAAATAAAAGTAATAATTATATATTCACAATTCTTTTAAATTGTAAACTACTGATGGTTTATAAAATTATTAGGTACACCAGAGTATAGGGACGATGTGCTCTCTCCTCTCACATTCATGAATTATGGTAAATTCTTACATGGATTTAATTAGTAGGATCCACCAGGAATTTAAGAGAAGGGAAAGTATTGCATCACCATAGTCGAAGAACACCTAATGATCATCTCTCCCTCTACTATCATGGTTTTAATCATATATATATATATATATATATATATATATATATATATAGAGAGAGAGAGAGAGAGAGAGAGAGAGAGACAGAGAGAGACAGAGAGAGACAGAGAGACAGAGAGTGCCATATTATCACGGGATAAAAATACAAATTGGTGTTGTGGGAGTGGGAAGCCTAAAGAAGGAAGATTATCAAATAGGCTCGACCTGAGGAGCAGTTGGGCCCGACTATTCATCAGCTCAAACTAGCACAATAAGGATAATCTAGATAGTGAAGTCGAGGAAAGTGGCCCGCCTAAGGAACCCGAGGAGCATACACCCCTCGAGAGACTTTAGAGAACCCACCAAGGCCGTAGAATTGAAGTTCGAGGAAGGAAGTAGAGATGTGCAAGTAATGAGAGCAGGAAGCTTCCAAATAAAGCACCCATCACCTTCACATTTAATACAATGTACCAACTCAGCCTGCTGCATTAATGGTAGAATAACCCCTGAACAGTGCCCCCACAGCCTGCATCCTACTCTACCACCACCAACAAAGTAGCAATGGGACAAGTATCCAAGGAAGGATTAACGATTATCCAAGTGGATGGCCAGGATGCAATCCTAATAGCTATACATAGTAAGGAAGATCCTCCTAGAATTGGGATCAGAAAAATAAAGGGAGAAGAAAATGGAAAGGAATTAAGAATTGTGTAACTAAGTTGCATGTAGTCCAAAGAACCATTGCCCCTCGGCTAGCCCGAGGAAGAACTTGAATAAGAAACTTTGTTTTTCTTTCTCTTATTTTTCACTTAAACTGCTGTCTTAGCCCCTTTTTTTTTCTCTTTCTTTAAATCATCAAGTAAAGCTGCTGAGGCTTGAAGGGTTGGCCTTGATAACTCACCTCTACAAATTAATTGCATCGGGCATGCTTTTCAGCCCAATCCTCTTTTGATTGGGCTTGATCACTAGTTACGCGCCCTACAATTGGCACTGTTTGTGGTAAGGTCACCTTAAATCCTTACTCATAGTCTTGAGTGATTAAAAAATGGCAAACTCAAGGAGAAGTGGAACTATGGCTCGGAGTGAAGGACAGGAGTCAGTAGGGTCTAGGCATAGGCATGATTTTGTGAACCTTGACTATAGAAGGGATCGAGCTCTAGCTCAGTCTCCCAGCCTAAGGGCTGCATATGTTCATTCAAATCATATAAGTCATAGCCACTCCATGTCCTTAATGCACGTTCCAAGAGACCAAGAGATGCATGATCTCAAAGTGGAGGTTCATCACTTGTGGCAACAAAATCGTCAAAGAGTGCACATAAGGGAATCCAAGAGCCATTCACCAAGCCTAAGCTCTAGCTCCCTATATGAGTGGAGCTATAGATAAAGAACTAGGAGCCCACGAAATGAGTTTCACGCAGCACCCTCTCATTCAATGGGGGTGATGAAATGAGTAGGGCCCTACGTTAGATTTCTCGGTCCCCCTTCTCTCGCTATATTAAGGATGCTGAGTTGCCCCACCATTTTATGCAACCAACCTCCACCATTTATAATATAAAAAAATACCCAGTGGAGCACGTAAGTCATTTTAATCAGACGATGGTGATTCACTCCAAAAACAAGGCTCTCATGTGCAAGGTCTTCCCTTCCAGCCTTGGCCCCACAACCATGAGATGGTTCGATAGGTTAGAGGAAGGGTCCCTAAGGTCATATGAAGAGTTGATGAGGGCTTTTGGTGCCAAATTCATTACATACAGTAGGGTCCCTAGGCCTTTAGACTCCCTACTTTCTATGGCAATGAGGGAGGGGGAATCCCTGAAAACCTACTTGGACAGGTATTAGTAACTCTTTAATGAGGTTGATGGAGATTTCGATGATGTGGCAGTCTGAACCTTGAAAGTGGGGCACCCCATGAATTTTGACCTAAGAAAGTCCCTCACCTTGAAGCTAGCCTGGGACATGCACCAATTGATGGACCAAATTGAGGAGCATAAAAGGGTGGAAGATGACCAATCTTAGGGTAAAGGAAAGGCAAAGGTCTTCACGCTTGAGCGAAGAGACCCTTGGCTTGATCGTTTCGACCCCAATAGGCCAAGGAGAGAGTTATTCAATCAAGCACCCCAGAATAATGCACAAGTAGTGAATTCTGTATTCAACAAGCCCGTGTATTGGGTACAGGAGAAGATAAAAAAATAAAAAATAAATAAAAAAAGCCATATTTCAAATGGCCAAACAAGATGGGGTGGATCCCACCAAGTGAAACTAGGGCCTATAATTTAAGTGTCATCAATACCGAGGTCACTTAATTGAAGATTGTAGGACATTGCATGATTTTTTGGATTAGTTTATCAAAGTTGGAAAGCTGAAGCAGTACATGCACTAACCATCTAGGCGAGGAGAGCAGTCAGGTTCTGGTCTCCAAAGGGATTGGCGCCATGCCCATCCATGGGGACCATCAACGTTATTTTTGCTGCTCCAAGAAGGGAGGTTGGTAGCTCGTCTGGGGTAATGACCTTTTCTCCACAGTTGACAGCTAAAAAATAGTGCAGTGAGTCCAAGTAGAGTAAGAGCCAATCTTGGGCTTTTTCGAGGCAAATAAGGTGGGCACTTTTCAGCCTCATGATGACGCTCTCATGGTTACACTCCGAATTGGAGGATTCGACCCAAAAAGAGTGATGATAGATCAAGGAAGTGGAGCTAAGATTATGTATTTAGATTTATATAAGGGCCTAGGATTGAAGCCCAAGGATTTCAGTAAGTACAATATCCCCTTTGTTGGATTTGATGAAAAGACAGTTGCCCCTAGGGGGATGATCAGGTTGCCACCGTAGATAGGAAACAAGGTAGTTCAAGTGGACTTTATTGTAGTAGATTTCTATTCCCCTTACATTGCTATTCTAGCAAGGCCTTGGCTCCATGCAATGGGGGTCGTAACCTCCACCCTATATGTGAAAGTAAAGTACCCAACCAAAGGGCACGTTGGGGAGTTATTGGGATGTTAAACAGTTGCAAGGCAATGCATGGTAGCTATGGTGAGGCATTAAGCGCTGCAAGTCAGTCATCTGGACCCAAGCTCCACTACATAGCAATTAGAAACTGGTGAGATTGAGGCTCCAAATGAGACGGAAGAAGGCAACATATAGTGTGAAGAATTAGAGAAAGTGGTCGTCGGGGCGGATGAGGAGAAATATTTCCAATTAGGGACACAACTACCGTTAGCCGAGAAGGTTCAACTGTTGGCCTTCCTAATGAATAACATGGATGTTTTTGCAAGGAGTACGTATGAAGTCCTAGGGGTCGATCCAGAATTTATATGTCACCACCTTAATGTGAACCCGGAAGCAATACCAAGGAAGCAACAATCTCAACGTTCCTTTAAGGAACACACGGGTGCAGTAAAAGAAGAAGTTAATAAGATGAAAAGGGTAGAAGCTATCAAAGAAGTCTTGTATCCTGAATGGTTGGCTAATAATGTTGTGGTCGGGAAGAAAACAGGCAAATGGAAAGTGTGTGTGGACTTTACCAATCTTAATAAGGCATACCCCAAAGATCCCTTTTTGACTTCGAGGATCGATCAGCTCATCGATGCGACCTTTAGTCATCCTTGGATGAGCTTCCTAGATTTCTAGGGTTATCATCAGATCCCATTAGCGTTGCCCAACCAGGAAAAAACTGCTTTCTTCACCTCAGCTAGGAACTAGCATTACCGAGTAATGCCATTTGGCTTAAAGAATGCTAGGTTTACCTACCAAAGGATGGTGACAAGAATGTTCGAAGCTTAGTTGGGTAAAAATGTGGAGGCCTACATAGATGATATGGTGGTGAAGAACAAAAAAGTATCTGAGCACTTAGGAGATTTGGATGAAGTCTTCTCAGTACTAAGGAAATACAAGCTGCATTTGAATGCTTCTAAATGTTCCTTCGGAGTAGGATCTGGAAAATGTTTTGTGATATATGATCACCCACTGAGGAATAGAGGTTAACCCTAATCAAATCAAAGCCACTCATAGTTTGCACCCACCTTAGAACTCGAAAAACGTACAACTCCTAATCGAAATTACAGTCGCTTTAAATAGATTTATATCTCGGTCGACTGACAGATGTAGACCATTCTTCCAGTTGCTTTACAAATGGAAGGATTTTGTGTGGATTGAGGAATGTGAAAAAAAAAAAAAAAAAAAAAAAAAAAAAAAAAAAAAAAAAAGAAGAGAAGAGATCTTGTAAGCCTATGTAGCAGTTACGGCCCATACAGTTAACCTAGTTCTAATTGAACAGAAAAGGCGGGGGGGGGGGGGCAAAAACTTGTATAATATGTAAGCAAGTCCCTTCACAAAGTAGAAACTCGTTATCTCCTTTTAAAGAAGACCATCATGGCCATCATACATGCCACGAAGAAGCTTCCCCATTATTTCTAGGCCCATAAGTTGTCATCCTCACCCAACTTCTCTTACAGGCTTTACTCTTGAAGTCAAATTTCACTAAGAGAGTGGCAAAGTGGGGACCATACTACTAGATTTTGACATCAAATATCTCCCTTAGACAGCCATAAAGAGGCAAGTTTCGGCCAACCTAGTGGCCAAGTTCATTGAAAGGGTAGAGAAAGGAGACATCGAGGAGCATAATAGCTACCCAGAGGCGTGATAGTTGTTGCAGCGTCCCCTCTGCCACAATGAGAGTTGTACGTGGATGGGGCCACTAATCAGAGGGGCTCGGGAATTAGGGTAGTCATGATCTCCCCAAAACACATCACCACCAATAAATCCTTGAGATTGGACTTCTCGGCCACAAAAAATGAAGTAGAATACGAAGCCCTCATCACTATCTTGGACTCTATAAAAAAACTCAGGGGGGATCCATTAAAGTCTTCGGTGATTAAAGGTTGGTTGTGGGACAAGTCCAAGGGGAATTTGAAGCCAAAGATCAGAGTATACGTTGGTATTTGGGCCGGGTAAAGCAGTTGCAAGCTAGCTTTGGAACCTTCACCATAAGCCAAGTATCCAGGAGCAAAAATACTCATGTCGATTCACTTGTAACCCTGGCCACCTCCATAGGAGAAAATTTGCCAAGGATTATAACAGTAGACAGTCTGTCATCCCCGAGTCATGACAACAAGATTCCCATACCAATAAGCGCAGTGCCCGTCAGACCAAGCTAGATGGACCCAGTGGTGTCATTCATCAAAAATGGAACACTTCCCAAAGATAGAGTAGAAGTCGAGAAGATTCAAAGGAAGGATCGACGATACCAACTCTCCAAGGAACAAAAATGGTACAAGCACTCCTATTTGGGCCCATACTTGTTGTGCATACACCTTGAGGCAATAGTAGCTTCCCTGGAAGAACTTCATGAAGGAGTCTATGGCAGTCACACAAGGGGAAAGTCTTTATCACATAGAGCTCTTACCAAAGGGTATTAATGGCCCAGCATGCAGAAGTTCGCCCAAGAGTTTATTAAGAAGTAAGACCAGTGCTAGCAGTATGCCCTAAATGTTCGTCAGTCGGGAGGGATCCTCAATCCCCTTTCCAATATGTGGCCCTTTGCACAGTGGGGATTAGATATTGTTGGCACATTTCCAAAAGCAACCGGAAACCGTAAATGGCTCCTCGTCGGGACTGATTATTTCACGAAATGGATTGAAGCAAACCCCTCTCCAATATCCAAGATCAGGACGTGAAGAGGATCATTTGGCAGAATATTGTCACGAGATTTGGCATACCACACACTTTCATCTCGAACAATGGTCTCTAGTTTGATAGCAAAGCTTTCCAAAGATACTGTTGTGAAATAGGGATAAGAAACAAATATTTCACGCCAGCCTACCCACAAGGAATTGGACAGGTTAAGGCCACTAACAAGGTTATAGTGATTGGATTAAAGAAAAGGTTAGACGAGGCAAAGGGAAAATGGGTGGATGAGCTACCCCACTCGTTATGGGCATATTGCACCACGCCGAGGAGATCAACCGGCAAAACCCATTTTTCTATGACGTATAGTTCAGAGGCAACTATCTCCCTAGAAACAGGATTCTCGACGATGAGAACTGACCAATGTGACAATAACGGGAACGAGCAACTCCTTTTTGCCAATCTGGACTTGATTGAAGAAATGAGGAAAATTGCCACTGTCAAGTTAGCTCATTATCAGCAAAAGCTCGGACAAGGGTATGATAAAGGCATGAAGGCAAGAGCATTTGTACCTAGGGACCTAGTCCTGATGAAGGTTGTAGGAAATATGAAGAATCCAGCATAGGGAAAGCTAGGACCTAATTGGGAAGGGTCCTACCGAGTCACATTAGTGGCAGGAACTAGAGCTTATCACCTAGAAGACTTGGACAAAAACCCACTCCCTTGGCTGTGAAATGTAAATAACCTACGTAGATATTATTATTAATAAAAAGATTTGATTTTATTCAAGTTTTGAATCTTGTTTACGTTGTCTTGGTGTCTTATTACTAATACTAAGCCTATCAAGATCTAAAGCCAAATCTAGAACAACAAGGGCCAGCCCCTACACTAAACTTAAAAAAAAACAATCTAAGGGTTAAACAAAACCTTGATTAGGTTAGACTCCTTGGGTTAGCTACCTTAGGTAAATTAACTCTAAAAACTAATCAAATGGTTAAACAGAACATCGGCCAAGTTAGACTCATCGGGTCACCTACCTCGGGTAAATTACCTCTAAAAAATAATCCAAGGATTAAACAGAGTCTCAACAAGGTTCAACTCCTCGAGTTACCTGCCTTGGGTAAATTAACTCTAAAAAAAATCTAAGGGTTAAACAGAACCTCGGCTAGGTTAGACTCCTCAAGTCACCTGCCTTAGGTAAATTAACTCTAAAAAATAATTTAAGGGTTAAACAGAACTTGGGCAAGTTAGATTCCTTGAGTCACCTACCTTTGGTAAATTAACTCTAAAAAATAATCCAAAGGTTAAACAGAACCTTGGTCAGGTTAGACTACTCAGGTCACCTGCCTTGGTTAAATCAACTCTTAAAATAATCTAAAGGGTAAATGGAACCTCGGTTTTTTGATCCCTTGGGACATTTACTATACTTAAAGTTAGTTCTTCAAATGCTTAGGACCTTTAGGATGTTCATGATGGCTTTGATTGCCTATTCTTTGACAACTCTTCTTTTAAAAAATAAAAAAGGGGGAAGAAGAAAAGAGAAAGAGAAATGCGATGTGATATGTACACATCATTTTTAAAAAAGGAGCAATTTTCATTAATAATAAGACGAAGAGTTACCACTCAAAAGGTTACATAAGAAAAACAGGGAATAGGGATGCAAGTCCCATTACAAAGGAATTTTGTCTAAATTTATATTCCAAACCCCTATTTCTCGGTCAGCCTCTTTCTCACCCTCATCCTTTTTTTACCCACCTCTAGTTGGAGGCTGAGGAGCTGGAGTAGAAGAGCTAGTTTTTGAAGCAGACAAGCTAGCATCCTTGGTCCTAAGAGCAAGAGGAAAGATGATTGTCTTTGGATTCCTTAGCTTTGATGAAGGGCTTACTCCGATCGCATTCAAAGCCTCGACTTAGACCTACTGACAGAATTCTCGGTAGACTTCTTTAAGTTGAGCTTGAAGTTATGTCTCAATTTTTGTCTTCTTAAGCTTATGGGCTGCTTGCTCGGTCTTTTCAATTTCTTTAAGGCCTCGATATTTTCCTTAGCAATGACTAGTTGCTCCTCCGCCATTCAAAGATGATGGGCCTACTTCTCGAACCTAGCCATAGCAACCTCAACACTCTTCTTAGCCTTCTCTCTATCAGCCAAACGGATGAAGGTCTCCTTGGCTTTCTTTTTAGCCTGAGCCTCGGCCTTAGTGGCCACAAATTTCTTTGACTCCTCAAAGACTATATCTTTTTTTTTTGTTTATTGGGTTAGCTCGAAAAGTGCCCTTGTTTGTTTTTCTTTTTCATTTAAGTGACTCTAGGATAGTGAGTCACTCGTCATTTTCTTGCAAATGGCAAAACAAGCTCTAGGATAGTGAACCTATTGTTGCTCATTTCCTGAGTAACAAAGGTGGGACTTTGAACATACGAATTTTATGCAGTTCTCCGGAGTTGCACCCCCCCCATGTATGGGTGATGTGTGTTGTGTGCGTGGGCTAGGCCCGAACTGTACATCAAAACAAAATGTTTTGTCTCTTATTCTTTTGATTCCATTAGCGAGGCTCACAAATCAAAAAATAGGCATCTGCAGTCACCGCATTTTGTACCCCTTACGACTCGAGCCCCCGTTCCCTAATGATGCTCAAACTCTAAAGCCCAAGGCCAGTTTAGAGCCCAATTAGAGATCAAATTGACTTAAGGAGTGTTAAAATGGAAAATATAACCTTTTAAATGAGCAAAAATCTATATTTGGAAATAAAAGACCAAATTGGCCCTCGGCTTACGTATGTGGGTAGCGGTCTACGTACGTTGGCCAAAGCATGCGTATGTAGGCACACTCTTGTGTACGAAGTTAGGGTTTTAGAATCATAAAAAATGCAAGTTTTCTACAATAATGACTGAGGTTTGGAATGAATCTCACATTGTTTGGGAGTTGTTCCAAACCCCATTTTTTTCACTATATAAAGCCTTACATGGTACATTTTCAAAACACAGAAATCTCACGAGAAAAACCTAAGATCACTAAAAAATAATGAATCAAAGGGAATTTTTCACTAAACACCCTCAAGTCATTTTTATTTGATTGAGACCTTTTCTAGCCCCGATCCTTTAGGTTTAAAGTTTCTAATCACTTTTTTATTGAATTGTGATAGATTTAACTGAGGTGAACGGTCAAAATCAAAGCTTGGGAACTCCTTTTTGAGGTATAAAGCTTCAACCCTTCTTTTTCTTTTTTAGTCTTTCTTTTTTGTTTTAATCTTGTTTCTTTGCGTAGTTTATGTTTATGTATGTCAGTTTAGGTTAGTTTTAAGTTTCTTTTCATGTTTTATGTAGGTTAGGTTGTTAGAATTCCTATTTTGAGGCTCAGCTCTGTTTTGATGTTTTTAGGTTTTCTAGGCAAAAGACTGCATACGCATTATCTTGCCTGCGCATGCAAGCTTGATTATGCACACGCAGGATTGATTATCCACACGTAGGCTTATTCTTGCGTGTGCAGGCCACAGACCAGAAGCCCTAATCTTATTTGTTTGTTGCTTCTGCTTTCACATGTTTGTTTTGTTTAGCTTCTTTTCATATGTTTATGCTCCATAAGTTTCTATTTGCTTTATTCACATGCTTATTCATCTTTAACATGTTTAGATTAAGGTTTCTTAGTTTTAATGCCATGATTATGCATTCATATGCTCATGCATAATGCCATAGATGCTGAGTTGCTGCAAGGTAAGTAAAGGGTAAGTCATGCATTGGAAATGTACATGCATTTATTTGATGTGTGATTTCATGTCTAAGTGTTTTGGGGTACATGTGATGATCTATATATGCTCGCCATGCCTACTTTGCTGCCTTGATATGACATGATGGAGCATGCTTAGATGTATGAAACTAAGGTTTATGTTAATGCCTTGATGATGATTAGATGAATGTTAGGGTTGTGTGTGGGTTTGGCTTCTTCTTTTTTTCTTTTCTTTTTTTCTTTTGGCTTTAGGATAGATATGTATGTGTTTTAGGACGATACCATGATTGTATATTTAGATGTATGCTAGTGTGTGTGTGTGTGAGTTTAAGATACAAGTATTGAATGTGATTTTATCAAGGTTAAGATGTACGACACAATGATGGGAGGCCAACCTTATGGTTGGGCGATCTTAGGTGCCTAACACCTTCCCAAGAACGTACCTAAATTCTGAACCTATATCTCTGGTAGTAAGATCAATGGTCCTTCCTAGAAATGACACTATATATATTGTTTCTAGACCATTGCAAAAACTATGTGGCGACTCCCCCCTAGTGCCCACATCGAGTTGGCCACATATCCAGCCCTCCCTTTGGCAAAGTCCCTTACGGAGGCATCCGAGGGAAGGGAGGCACTATTTAGCACCAACTCTAGATTCTAGTTAGGAACCCTTAGCTGGAATTCGGTGGTAACCTTGGAGCTTGTACCTTCGGGGGCACTCTTCTTTTGGTGGAGCCGAGCAATTTTGGCCCCTTTAGCATGCATAGGGGGAGGCTGATTTGGGATTCTCCCTCCTCCATAGGATCCTTGCATTGCTTCTTGTCCCTTTTTCTCCTTTTCTCGGGGGGTTCAGAGGGGAGGGGGGGGAGACCGTAGAGGGAAGAGAGGCTCGGAAGGGGCCACCCCCACATGAGACTCTATAAGTGCAAGGAGGTTGGAAGATCTTTTCTAGACCACCATACCTTCTAGCACGTCCACAACCTCCTGGTTGATGCTAACTTGTATAGTTGGCCAAGCCTTCGAGCTGGTTCCTGGGCTTACGATTGGGTCTAGCCAGTCAAAGACTCCAAAATCTTCCTTAAAGTCTACAACAAAAGTTTCATTTGCAACCTCTTCTGGCTCCTCCTCGGAAGGTATAGGCTCCTCCTCGACCTCGATGAGTTGGGCAACTTGTTGAGCGGTGAGGTCAACAAGAAGTGTTTCTGCAAGGGGAAGACATTTGATGAATCCCTCAACTACAATGTCTATCCTGGCAAGACAAGGATCCTTGGCCTTAATCACATTCTTTGGGGACTGGAAGCAAGTGGATGTGGGGGTATATCCAAGGATGATGTGTGTAGCATGAAGTTGCCGATTGATGTGCAGGAATATCTCAAACTTGAGGATCCTATTGAGGTCGGGGCGTTCACTAAGTTAAAGTTCTTCACAGTGAACTCCTTGTTTGTTTAAAAAAAGAAGAAGAAAGAGAGGGAAAAGTACGTCAAAAAAAAAAGGCATACAAGAAGAAGCAACTGAGCAATAAACCGTAAAAAAAAATGATGTTGTAATCCTAGGCCCCAAATTACCCCCCTTGGTGTTCCATCTCTGACAGGGCAATGATATCCATCACGCCTGTCCCTTGAGATGATCAAAAAGTCCTCGTCCAAGCCCTTGTTTATCTTAGGAAGACAAGAGATCAACCTAACCTCGGGAACCCTAGTCCTAAGGTAAAACCCCATATTCTTGCAATCTTGACAGCTATACACCCAGTTGATATCATGATGGTTTAAGGTGACCCTTATCTTCTCATTCAGCCGAGCTACACTGCTTACTACTCGGAAAAGGTTTAGGGAATTCTAGGTGGGGCAAATCCTTAAAAAATTAAGGAAGTCCTTCATAACCCCATCCATAGGGATCCTTACCCCCTTTCTATAAAGGCTATCATGGGGATAACAGCATCCCCATTCTACCTTTTTGTGTACCACTCCCCTAGTTCATAATTTTCTTTAGTTACTCCTGCGAGGATGTTATACCTAGCCTTGAAAGCCTCTCTCCCCTCAAGCATGTCTACTAAGCTAGCAAATCTACCCATCTTGAAGAATTAAAAAGAAAAAAAGAAAAAAAAAAAAAAAAAAGAGCTCTACGTTAAGCAAAGACTTGAAGCACTTACAAGTTTAGGAAGTTGGGCTCCTCGAGTAGCCTCTCTGAAAGTAAGGTAAAGTTTTTGGAAAGTGGAGAAAAGAAAATGATATCCACCTTCCTTTATATAGGGGTGAAGAAGGAGCAATAATTTTCCCACTTATTAACTTTGGAAAACACCAGCTATTGGATCTATATCACACTGTAAAACGTGGGGGACATGTAGCCGCCCACAGCATTAACTGCAGCGTTGAGGATACCAAAGCGTCAGGAACATGTCTAGGATAGTTGAAAAGACACTCCTATGTGGGAATGTACCCGGAGTGTGTCAACCTTCTTGTCTCCTATCAAAACCCCACTCCCTCCAATGGCAAAGGGAGTGGAGTTTCAAGGGGGCTATTATGGGAGTGGGAAGCCTAAAAAAGGAAGATTATCAAATAGGCTCAACCCAAGGAGCAATTGGGCCTAACTATTCATCAACATATGCCCATTATAATAAGAATAATCCAGATAGTGAAACCAGGGAAGGTGGCATGCCCGAGGAGCCCAAGGAGCATACGCCCCTCGAGACACTTTAGACAAATCAACAAGGCAATAAGACTGAAGTCTGAGGAATGAAGTAGAGACGTGTAAACAGTGAGAGAAAGAAACTTCTAGATAAAGTACCCATCACCTCCACATTCAATGCACTATACCAACTCAGCTTGCCACATTAATGGCTGAATGACTCTTGAACAGTGCTCCCACAGCCTGCATCCTATACTACCACCACTAGCAAAGCAGCGATGGGACAAGTATCCAAGGAAGGATCAACGACAATATAAGTAGAAGACTAGGATGCAATCCCAGTAGCAATATATAGTATGGAAGATCCTCCTCGAATTGGGATCAGAAAAAGAAAGGGAGAAGAAAAGAGAAAGGAACTAAGAATTGTATAACCGAGTTGCATATAGTCCAAAGAACCATTGCTCTTCGGCCACCCTGAGGAAGAACTTGAATAAGAAACTTTTTTTTTTCTTTCTCTTATTTTTCACTTACATTGTTGTGTTAGCCTCTTTTTTTTTCTTCTTTCTTTAAGTCAACAAGTAAAGCTGTTGAGACTTAAAGGGTTGGCCTTGATAACCCACCTCTACAAATTAATTGCATTAGGCTTGCTTTTCAACCCATTCCTCTTTTATTTGGGCTTGATTGCTGGTTACGACCCCTAAAGGTGTACTAAGAATTGAGAAAGGAACTAAGAATTGTATAACCGAGTTGCATATAGTCCAAAGAACCATTGCTCTTTGGTCACCCTAAGAAAGAACTTGAATAAGAATTTTTTTTTTTTCTTTCTCTTTATTTTCACTTACATTGCTGTCTTACCCTTTTTTTTCTTTCTTTCTTTAAGTCACCAAGTAAAACTATTGAGACTTGAAGGGTTGGCCTTGATAACCCACCTCCACAAATTAATTGCATTAGGCTTGCTTTTCAACCCATTCCTCTTTTGATTGGGCTTGATCGCTGGTTACGACCTCTAAAGGTGCAATTCTATGCTTGACATGTAAAGTAAATTGGTGCAATGAGTTATTTTAATGGGTTTATCTCTCTCTCTCTCTCTCTCTGTGTATATATATATATATATATATATATATATATATATATATATCATTAGAATATCTTATGCTACTCTGTTTCTAGAACTCAAAGTTTCGCAATTGTGTGATAATATTTTTAATATGGAAGGTAGATGAATGGAATATATTGGAAGTAAAGCAACAAGGATAAGGCTCCAAGAGAAGGCAACTTATAATTTCTGTGGCAATGTTTGGCCGCATGATTATTTTAAAATTAGCCGTAGGTAAAATTCCAATAAAAAAATCAAGAATTCGACTTAATCCCCATATTTTCAAACTGAGTCAGCTGGTTATTATTATTTTTTCTTTTCTTTTCAAATGAGTAAACAATTGCAGACTATTGCGTACGGCATGGTAATCACTAAATGTCAAACACACCGTGCAGAAATTCTGCAGCTCTTATTCATAACCAAATGAACTGCTTTGTCAATATATATCACATAGTCAGCCAAAAATAACTAATATCCATAATGGTCCATTATCATGGTGTCATAATCATGGATATAGGCTAACTAATAACTTTCTGCCGATTGTAGTATATCCAAATGCCGCCCGCCTAAGTAAGAATATTCTAGCCTCTAGCTCCTAATTTTTTTTTTTTAGAGGAATCTTAAATGCACCAATGCAATGCCTCTCGTTTTTGGTCAAAAGCCAAGTGCCCCAAATATATGGTCCATATAGATAGGCCATTGATTGCTGTTTCTAGTCAGAATGATTTATGGATGCTATTATTGACCATGTCGACGTGGGGCACTATTAGGTCACACCCAAAATATATCTAGTCATAGAAAATTTATGAAATGGACGGGGATGGATACCTTATATAAGGCTAAATATTTGTAAACAAAAGGCTGGGGCGTAGGGCTTAGTGGCGAAGAACTGAATAGTGTAATTGTAAACCCTATAGCTAGATTTCTTAAAATCACTCTCGTCTTAATAGGATAAAATTTGACTCAAAATATGTTTAGAGCTGTGTTTTTCAATCTATTATGTACATAACAAATTATAAAATTATCCATGTGTATTATTCTAACAAGACACATGACTTATTGAAAAAATTGTGTGACTAAGACTGCATATAAATGGCCTAATCAATTGTCATATAGGCTAGAGCAAATTAGCCCCAAACATTTTACTGCCAAACTTTTTACGTACTAATAGTAGCCGCGCACTCAGATTGTCTTTCACCTAGAAAATTCAACCTTGATGGCTGGACAATTAATTGCTCAAGGAAAAAATCTTAACTGCACGATGATGGTTGATAGGTACTAATATACCAATGGTAAGGGTACTCAAGGGCTGGTTTGAGTTTGTGGTCAACCTACCGCTTGATCCAGTGAGAAACTAGGGGCGGCTCGATGTATAAGTTAGGGTGGTCATAGGTGATAGTACCACCCTGGTGTGAAAATAAATTGTATATCTATACACTTGCAAGAAAAATATTATACTAAACCAACCTATTTTAATCACCCTAATATAAATGTTGATTGCCCTAACTTTGTAATCACAAGAATTTAAGTTTAAAAAAATAAAAGTAATGCTACATTCACAACATTTTTATAATAATTTCACAATAAATCCTATGTGATAAGCTATTACTAATTCTAATTTGGGCCCTATATTTGATATCACTATAACCACCAATAACAAATTATCGCATAAGACATTTTATGAAAATATTGTAAACATAGCATAACTCCAAAAATTATTTTTGCCCCTCAAACATAATCCTTAACCCCTTAAAAAATGGTATAATTAACAAAAATAAAAATTAGCTCAAATAACAACAAAAACAATATTAGACCAAACAATAAGTGAACAAATTATTCAACAAAAATCCTAATTCAAAAACAATAAAATAAAAATAAAAATCTATGATCATTCAAATTTTTAACTCGTTCAATCCATTACATAAAAATAAACTCTAATTTCATTTTTCCTTAAAAATGTACTAAGAGAAATACTATAGTCATGAGTTCTCCTTGGTGATGCTAGCAATTATGCTCTATTTGGCTTTGCAATTGCAATAATTTTCCCTTTTTAGCGACTCGACTCACAGTTGTAGCAAATATCATATATTTCTTTTTCTCATTCTCTCCCTCTCTTCCCCCCCCCCCCCCTCAATTTTTTTCTTCTCTATTATTATCTCAAATCTCTCTCACTTCATTACTCCCGTCTCAAGATTCTCAATTCTCACTTTATCTCTGATTAGTTCCTTTTTTTTCTCTTTACTAATAAAATGAAATTATAATACTTTATGCATGTGCGTGTGTGTGTGTGCGTGTGCATGTGCGTGTGTGTTTTTGGTACTATTGATATATTCAAGTTATCTCTTTATTAAATTTTGTACAATTTAAACTTCTTAGTGATCAACCTATAAAAATTTGTAGACCCACGCCACTGTCAAAAACTCTCCCACCCAAGTTGAATTGATGGCTCAAGTGAAACCATGGTCAAGCCTTGGGAGGTCATTGATTATATTAGATATACATATGAATTTACTCTAAAAACCCAAAAAAAAAATTATAAATTCTAGATTTATACAAATCTAATTTCAATCTCACCAAAAGCAAATACAAGCAACTTTCCCCTAGATTTGCTTCACCAATTATTAGAATTGCTCATTAGGACCAATTGTTTGTTGTTCTGAAACCGTTCCGTGCTTCCAGCACACACTACAACAAACTTGAGTTTTTTCAACATTTTTTTATCTACCATTACTAAAAAATGTTAATAAAACTCCTAAGTTTCTACAGCTGTACTCAACTGTTGATCAAAATAAGGAAATTAACCTACTTATTTCCACATTGGCACAACTGTTGAAACAAGTGTAAAAAAAAATTAAATAAAAGTTTTATCCATTGGCTTGATGAATGTAGAAGATAAACTACATCTTTTATCTATGGTAAGAACAAATCAAAGTTTTATAGATAGCTCTCACAGTTCCACATTTTCTCTCTAGTAGCTCAAATCTCTCTCACACAAAACTTAGAAATTTCAAAGCCAATTTCATAGCTCTCAATCATGGAAATTTCGAAGCTCTAGGTCATGGCAATTGCATAGCTATTGGTCTCTCAACGCGGTGGCTCTGTCTCATCGTCACTCACAAAATCGAAGTCGAAGTATTCTGTCAACTCCTCTACTCTTCGCCTACCTCATCTGATCTCCCCCAATTTTCTAGGGTTCCAAGCTCAATTGCCACTGCGACACAAAGATCATTATGCCTGATTCATCTCGATTCTTCAATGGAGGCAAATTCAGTGCGTTTTCATGTTTTGATTATAAATTGAAATGTTTGGTTCCTGGGAAAATTTTAGGGTGAATATTTAAATTCTCCCTCACTTCCTCTCTCCCCAAACCACCAAGGTTCCCTCTCTCTCTCTCTCTCTCTCTCTCTCTCTCTCTCTCTCTCTCTTCCTGTGTATATGCCTATATATAGGTTTTTGTTTCTTTCTTAAATGGCGTTGTGTTTTGTTTTAGAGTCTACTACAAAGGATGGTCAAGCTAATAATGTAAGTTTCTTCTAATTTTTGTTCTTTGTTCCATAACTAATCCTAACTTTCAATTATTTTTATTATTATTAATTGGAATTCTATAGCGTTCACTTATTTTCTGCTGAATTAGTGATCATAGTAGTTTTTTTTGTTGTTAATTTATAGTGATTGGTTGATATTGGGGTGTGCTTTATTGCTTGTTTTTGTTCCCATCAAATGTGCTTTAATAATGAATTTTGTTAATTTTTATGAAATTTTTCTTGAGATTGAATATGTAGAAGGATATTCTTACCATTTAATTATCAGCATATGTGCAATATATGGTACTGAGCATTGAGAATGAAACTGACTTGCATTTTTTTTTTTTATTGACTTGCCTTTTATTTATTTATTAGATACTCTGTTTTTTGTTGGCTGAATCACGAATTCATGTTTCCAATGGCAATGATGGTTGTAGAATGTAAACTTGTATCTTGAGTTGGATGATGGTTCAAACTGTGAGAGATTTATGATAAGTTTTTGTTTAGAAAACACGGGTGTGATACTTCCCTTGAAAGCTAAATCCTTTTTAGGCACTTTATTGATCCTTGGAAGCTTCATTGCTTATGCAAGAATCCGAAAACCCATTATTAGTGTATCTTTTGAATTTGATAGGAAGGTTTTATTTGACTTGGACTTGCTAGAATGCTAAAGTGACATGGGCAGTTTACTACACCAGTAATTTGTAATTAACTAGAATGCTCAAAGTGTGTATGCTGTTAAGGAGCTGAAAAATAAAAATGAAAAATTTAAAATAATTCAGTCCCATGATATAAAGAAAATCTGAAATAATAGATTCCAAAATAATTTTGGTTATGCTCCCTGCATTAACTATGGAGACCTTCTAGTCTGTCACATATAGTTCCTATGTCAGAAGACTCAGATAGCGTAATTTGGTTAGAAGACTCATGTTAAGGAAGTGAGCATGCAAATATCTAGTGTTCTTTTACTTCCTTACTAGAGAGTTTATTTTTTAATTTTTTTATTTTTAAAGGGCTGAGAATTATTTACTAAGAGTGCCGAGGTTTTTCTTGTACTTTATTAGTGAATTATCAATGGGATTGCACAAATTAAGCTAGCTAAATTTGGATCTGTTGACATGGACTTTGTTTTGGGAGTGGGAGGATATGATCTTGAAAGGTTGTTGTCTAATTTGTTTTTGCCAGTAATCTTGCAATGTCAAAGTCTTCCTCTTGAATTTTATTTCTTCTTTGTAGTATTTATTTGCAATTGAACCTACCCCTGTTTTATTGGACTTATGGTTTAGTTGAGCTGAGAATATTTATGTGCTTAACCTTCCCTTTTGTGTTTGTGCACGTGCACAAGTTTTGCTTGGCACTACGAAATTCGTAATGCACATTAATATTTCAATCTGTATGATTTGAACTCATCTTTGATGATATGTCAAATGCCTTCATTTTGCAGATTTGTCTCTGAAGCTCTCCTAGATCCTTATATTTCCTTAGAGAGATGTATGTGTTCCTCACCTGATCCTTATATTTCCTTTTCCCTGGCGTTTGAAGCGAAAAGAAAATAATGCTTAAGTACAATATTCCATGAAATACAAAGAGGATGTTGTTGATGCAAGTAGAACCTTGAGAAGTTATGAAGTTGGTGATGATCTTGATGAATGTAGCAAATTATGCAGCAAACAAGAACTCTCCAAATACCTTTTAGTGTACAAGGATTACCTATTGTAAATTCTTTTTAAGTGTACTATTCAAAACAGGTTTTGTGTAGCAAGCAGTGATTCATGTTTCAAATTTAAAAATGTAAAGGGGAATAGACAGAGTAGTTGAGTTATGTAGATTTGTACAATTTGTTTCATTGTGTTAAAAGAGTAGTTGATTGGCTGTTGTAATTCAATTTGGAATTGAACAATTGCATTTACATTTATGTTTTGAATCAGGTTATTAAATTTTGATCAATATGAAAAAGCGCATTCAAAATTTTTTTTATTAAAGAAAAGAATTATTTCAATGTTTACAAACCGTTGAAATTTATCTCAAGGTACTTTTTACCAACGGTTGAGTGCATGCGGAAAAAAGTAACAAGAATACTTTTATAATAATATTTCGACATTTATTAATCGTTGATAAAAGTGTAACATTTTTTTCGACGGTTGCATAGGCTAAAAAAAAAAATTCGACATAGTTTTTAATGGCGGTTCTCGACAGTTACTTTAACCGTTGAAAATAGTATTTTCAACAGTTTTTAGTACTTTTTTCAATGGTTTCAACCATTGAAAATAACCAAATTTCTTGTAGTGACACCAACAAGGTTTTTTCTGCATGCAACTAGGTGGTAACTGCTTAGTAACCACCATATACTATGTTACTTCCACCTATATTTGCACATGCACTGCCTATGGTCAAGCCCATATAATGCAACCATGGCTCACCACTACACATGTTGCCCCAGAGCTAGTCCACATTTACAAAGTCAATGCTGTTGGGAATAATACGCAAAGTAATAAAGGGAAGAATAAGGATAACACAAAAGACAAACATAAATCAATAACTGGGAGACACAAAATTGTTATCCTTAGACAATATTTGCCCACACACTCTTGTTACTAAAGGGTTATAGCAAATTTGTCCCCAAGATACAACCAAATTATTAGGTTCTACAGATAGCAATTTTATAGAATAACCACAAGATTTCTTGTGTTTCTCTCTAACTTACTAATTTGTAGAGTTATTTTTCAAGTAAACATAAGCCTCTATTTATACCCATAAGGTTATATTTCATCAAAAAGCACATATGGAGGGTTAAAATGTTTCATAAAACCATTCACAAGGCTTGAAACCTCTTCAAACTTTCTGAATAGTCACTAGAGAATTCTGCAGAAAATTCAGTTTTTCACAATTTCGATCGGTTGAGAGTTCCTTTCAATCGATCAAATGCTCTTTTCGATCAATCGAACAGTAATCGAATAGCGATCAAATCATCCAGAGACTTCAAGATTATTTTCTCCATCATTTCAATCGATCAAGCAAAAGTTTCAATTGATTGAAACTACTGAATTTCGAATTTTCACTTAGTAAATTTTAGAACTTGAATTTTCACTTTATTGACTTTATGAAATAACACTCTCCAAACTCAAACATCATTATTACAACCTATCTATGTATATAACTATATATACAACAAATGTCATGCTGCTAACATAGCCTATTTGTGTAGTTATACACGACCAAAAGAGGCAGAACAACCTGCTGCAGCCCAAAACCTTACTAAGCCTATGGCTTTGCCTCCCTTGTGCCCATAATTTGAGTGTCTAGCATGAATACATGCACATCATATCGTCTGTGAGATTGAACCAATTCTAGTTTTTAAGCACGAGAATCATCAAATTTGACAAGATGTGGTCATAAAAATCTAGGACTAAAGATATTGCCAAAACAGTAGTTTTCTAAAGAATGTGTTTCTTATTCGTTTGGTAAGGTACTCCTGCAGGTTTAGCAACAATATAGTATTGTTTATAGCGCAGAGCTCAAGACACGTGGTTAATAGTTGTTGATGACACCATCAAACAGCAGGGTAATGGTGATTGCTGTGCCTGTAACAGTGCTTGCATTTATCATATAATGATGGGAGACAAATAATTAGACCGTTGTGCAGAGCTCAAGTAGATTGAATGACAATGCTGACAACAATGTCTAGGCCAGACCTCCTGTTTTTATGGCTAAGGCGGCATTTCTTTGTTTAAAGAAAAACTTCTTTTAAAAAATAAATCTGTCTTTGTTTGGAAGTGACCTCAACGAGGACAATGAAATTCCGGAGGGAAAACTTAATAAAAAGAACAGGTTAGAGAAAGAAAACAAGAATAGTTAGGATAAGTCAATCTTGATTCGATCTTGACTATTATATGACATAGAGAAAGTATTATATGAAGATGCCTATACTTGCTAGTGTCATGGATTAATCTTTCATTGTACGTGTCTTTATTGCTGACAACAAGGTAATTACCATTTCAACTAATATTATCAAGGAATGGTAAACAACTTCATAATTGATCAAAGGAGTTTGGTTTCACAATCTTTCACGAAACAATGTCAAATGGGTTATTGCAATATATAAAATTCTTGACCTTTTGATCATTGTTTTCTAGGACAATGACGTGCCAGGTTTTCTTGTCTAATTAAGATTACATTTATTATTTTCTAATTATATCGAAAGCTTGGTGATGTACTCCTTGACCTTGTAAACGGTAGATAAGTTGGTCAGACTATATGGTTCCAAGAAAAAGTCGACCTTTGTTACGTACAAATGAAGGTGAAAGTCTAGTTATAATAACAATATTGCAGCAGGAACCTTGTGAACAAGGGCGTTTGAAACCCTTTCAGATTTAGATGAAGGTACACCATGGCTTTTTTGTTTACACATGAAAGAGTCCTGTAGAACTAAGAATTTTGTAGGAGGGAATCGTACCAAATTATAGTTCCACGACAAAAGAGAATCAACGCGTCCAATTTCATAATATTCTTTTATATTAAAGTAAGAAATAATTTTACGACATAATCATATTAGGCAATGATTTTGATGGTAAAATATATAGCTCCCCCTCTCACACTACTTATGCTTATTGTTTCAATGGTCACCTAAATCTATATTTTTGGCTTAAATATTGAATTTTTTTTTTGGGGGGGTAAAATTAACAATTTAATAGATGTTGCTTAAATGTCAAAGAAACCACTGATTAATGATTAATCAAGTAAAAATTTTAATCTGATTTGAAAAATAAATTTCAACATTCAAATTATATAATATATATAAAAAAAATTGGTATGCTATTTTCACCTTTTTTTTTCTTCATCAAATAAGATGGAGGGCTAAAAAAGAAGAAGAAAGAAACTGAAAGAGAAATCTTCATAAGAAAGTATCTCTACCAAATTTACACAGGAATATAAATATCTCTATACCAATACAGACAAACTCTTTCCCTACAAGAAGGAGAAACAAAACAATGGGTGATCGATATAGAAAAATACTTAACTAGGCTCTTGAAACAAAACCTATGGCAGCTATTACTACATAGTATATAAAATTACAGGCACATACACATAACCCAGAAATTATCAGAATTAATACAGTAAGACAAATTTCATGGCTTGTGCTTCTGAGTGTAGATGTAATCAAGGTGAGCCGCAAGTGTTCTTCTCTCTAAGCACTCTTCTTTCCCAACTCCTTCACAAAGGTCTTCCACCATAACCTTCTCTAATTCAGCATCCTTCAAAACAAAACAAAAAATTAAGCAAAACCCATAAAAGATTTATCAAAAAACTACTATTTAAAGTTGGTTTTGATATTAATAATATTAGGAAATTTATGTACCACATGTTGAGTATTGATTGGAGTGGCATCGGAAAATGTGGGCTCAGGGCGGGCAGTGGCGTAGGTTAGCGTGAAGAAGAGGAGGAGAGCAACCATGCAAATGGTGCTGAGCTTTGACCACATTTTGATACTCTGTAGAAGACTAGAACTGTCAAAGGAGCATCAGACACGGAGAGAAGGGACTGTGTGGCATGAATTTATAGAGATTTTAGTTGTTGGGAATGAGGGGCAAAGAAGGAATAACGCAATAATAATAATAATAATAATAATAATAATAAACAAAAGGAAAGTGAGATGAGAACTTGTTGAAAATTATGAGAAATTCTAGAAGTATGATAAGAGCAGTAAGCCAAAACTACCCTTTTATTTTCTTCATGGTCTTTTAAAATTAACTTCATTTTCTCCTCTCTTTTTTTTTTTTTTTATAAAAAAAACTCTATTTATCGTAGAGAGAGGAAGGAATTTATCCAAATTGCACCTACCATCCAAAACGCACCTACTAAGCACAAAAAAAAAAAAAAAAAAAAGAAGGTGGGGGGGGGGGGGGGTAGTTTTAGGCTTTAGGAATTCAACTTTTTGGAGCAATAACTTGGTGCAAAAATATTGTTACATACTTGTTATTGCAAATTTTGTCTACACTTACTTTTGAATTTGTGTTTTTATTTCATATTGTGAAATCATATTTTAAAAACATGATTTCACAATTTACAGTTTTTAACATGTGACAATATATATACAATGAATATGTAATAAGGAGTATGTGACTATCATTACTTAAAGTGTGGTGCTAATTTTGGATGACCTTTCCATCACACACTGCATATAGACATAACGCAAACACAATCATTACAGTAGAAACATGCTTGGAATGTATTTTACACATTTAATTTCAAAATTTTCTCTATTTGTATTTCATTAATTTAAAGATAAATATGGTGCCATATAATTTAAACTTAGAATAATTTTTTATTTGATATAATAAAATTTTAGTTGATGTGGCGCCACTTGCACTATATAAATCATAAGCAAGTAATTACATAAATTTTTACTTTGAAATTGACAATTTCCATTCAAAACAAATGAAGAGAATCTTTTTCCATTTTTTTTATAGGGAATCTGTAAGATTAAATTTATTCAATCATTTTGTTGGCTTTATTCTGTGCCAATTTGCTTGTAATTCAGCATTTAGAAACTCTGTAATTAGGTGGGAATCATGTAAGGGTAGTGTGCAAAAGAGTGTGAAGAAAAGCTCAAGAATGTGAAGAAAAGCTCAAGAATGTGCATTCAAGCAGGGGCTCGCGATTGGATCTTGCGACTGGCGAGTCGTCAAAAAAGGCACACGTGTGAAGCATGCAGGGGGAGCTGAAGGGTCACGCCAGCTGTCGCACTACAGGACAAAACCTCTAGCTAGCCAGGCAATTAGCTCGCAACTCAAACTCGCGACTCGTTCTAGTCAAGAGCTCGAGTCGCCATAATGCCCTGTTTGGCTGAAATCGACTTTTCACATTTCATACACACCCTACTATAAATACCCTTATTCTCACGTATTGTAGATGGCTTCTAGAGAGAATTTTGAGAGAGAAACCCTAGAGAAAAACAAGATTGACTCATCCACAATCTTCATCCTTTGATTCTCCAAAATTCCTCTACTCTCACCCTCTCCATTATTACATCCTTGAGAGGTACATTAGCCGAATCCCTATCTCACCATACTCATATCTGTGAGGAGGCATTTTGATACTTGGGAAGTAGTTAAAAAGGGACCAATTCATTTTGGTTGATGCAATGGGCCTATTGCGGGATCTAGTAAGCTAGAGAAGACAAAGGTTTAGCGTAACCTCGTTAGAGCAAGAAGCTTGCAGGGTTTAGGTACACTGAGTAAATTAGGCTTGGAGGGTCCCAACTTCATTCTCTAGTGGATTATTGACCGCTTGGAGAGCGGCGAAGAGGTTTTACGCCGAGGACTTCGGTTTTCTCTTCGATAACACATCGTTGTGTTGTCTTTGTATTTGCATCTCTCTTCCCTTAATCTTTACCTTTTAACTGCTGTTGTGGTTGTGATTAATTCCGATTTAGATTGTTTTACCAATTCTGATTTAGCTTATTTTCATATTCCGCACATACATTGTTTGATAATAAGCTTGTTTTGGTAATTTGTATATTGGAGGTCTAAACGTTCATAAGTTTTTTACACACTTTTTGAACATTCAGAATCTTTTTCCATTTATTACTACATCGTTTAAGAGTTGGCATTGTCAATATTATAATAGTTCCTCTCTCTCTCTCTCTCTCTCTCTCTCTCTCTCTCTCTCTCTCTCTCTCTCTCTCTCTCTCTCTCTCTCTCTCTCTCTCTCTCTCTCTCTCTCTCTCTCTCTCTCTCTCTCTCTCTCTCTCTCTCTCTCTCTCGAGCTGATCTTAAGGAGAGAGTAAGAAGAGATTCAAATTAGTAACCTCCACTTTATGAGACGTGATTTCCAACCAATTGATAGCCTCAATTCTTACTAGTGTAATTGAGTTAGCAAGATGATACATATATATTCAAACATATCATATTGGAAGTTTTTCTTTTATTTTTTTATAATACATTTGATGATGAATATAAATATGATGTTGATGGCCAAGAAATTTAACAAGATGGAAAGGAGACAAATTTCTGTGACTCGAAAATATTTAAAGAGGTGTGAAAGAATATATCAATGGGAAACCAAATAACTCTTTAAGCCTAAAAAGAGAATTTATGATACTTAAAAGATTTTTAAAAACTCAAATTAGACCACCGGAGGTTTTCACATTGTTAGTCAGCAAGAATAAATGAGCTTTTACGTTGTAATCTCTAATCTAATTGGAGCCATCCTCTGCCCTTGTGTTTTTTGACTTTTTTCTTTGATTTCTAGAACAAAAGTGACCCTCTAAAATTGATTACTTTAATCGCATCTTTACATCGACCTCAACGATTAAATACTACATATTCCATGCATTCGGATCAAAATTCAAAATGGTTTTTGCTAACCAATTGTCTACGGAGGTTAAGTTGCATTTAATATTTAATTAAATAATTTTGTTAATAAGTGCCTTTAAGGCATTTATTAATTAATCGTTTTAGAAACATTTTGATATTACTTTTATTGAAAATATAAAAAAATTTCAAAAGAAATCAATTACTTTTTATATTTTTCTTATAAAATTTATAAATTTTTTCCTAAATTGATGTCTTTAGAACACCTATTAAATTTCCCTTTTATTAAATAGTATTTTATGTATTTTTCAAAAAATAAATTCAAACTATACATATACCTCCAACAACCATAATGAATTTATACGTGTAAAAAAAAATGTATTTTTTTTATTTGAAAATGTGCATTATTTAATTAAAAATAAAATGTACATTACAATTAATAATTAGGTATTTATTAATACTTAATTTGAGCGCTTAACCCAATCAAAATTACTTATGGCAGTGAGTCTGTGACACTAAAGTAATTTGACAAAAACAACCACGAGTTGCATCAAATTCAGGGAACAGAGTTGTAAAGCACAATTATGATGATTTTGGTTGTAGTCCATATAGAGTTTTAGTGGAGCTTTTTGCCTAAAAATGTGATATTGAATCATTGGTTCCTTTAATCAATGGAGACTTGCTCATAAATCATAATTCATCGTCATTCTCTTTGAACTTCGAAAGAGTGTCACCTCAAAAAACAGAGAGAAAAGTTTGAACTTTGAAGAAGTGGAGGACCAACAACAATAACATCAGCAGCTTGATGCAATGAAAGGGTATAAAGATTAAAGAGTGGACCGTTCTTTATAAAATTAAATTAATTAACGATTGCTGGTGGGGTTGGTGGCTTAAAAGTTTAAAAGAGAAAAGTAAAAGAATCTAAAGCATGAGATTGAGAATATTAATTTAATTGGTAGTGAAATTAAGAAGCTTCCACTGTTCTACCTCACGGGGTTTTTTTTTTTTAGGACAACTGTGCCCATTTTTTATTTTTTACCATTAAATACTGCAGTTGAGAGTTGAGACTATTTTCATGTCAAATAAGATTTGGTGGCTAGCCTCATATTTTAAAAGCCAAAATATGCATTTGAGTTAATCCCACCTTTTTTTAATGAATTTTTGGCTTTTCTACTAAAATTATTCATTACAAGACACAAATACTAATATTTGTGTTTCACACCTACCATAGAGGATTAGTTTTAAGGAAAAAATTATTTATGAACAAGAATAGTCAAAGCTTAATATTAATACTAACAATATTCTTAGATTAGCTTAAAATTATTTACTTATTTGTTAAAAGTTGATAAAATATCACTGTATTTGTGCCTTTAAAAAATGAGTATTTAAAAAATTGTACATCAAAATAATAAAATTAATCCAAATGTATTTAAATCATTTGTTTTGCTGGTATTGCACAAGTCTTTGTTTTTTTATTTTTTTGGTAACATGTACAGATGTACTGCACAAGAGTCGAGAAATACCGGTTTATGCTTCTTCTTCTTTTTTTCTTTTTTTTCTTTTTTTTAAAGGACGTAAGGTGGGCTCTCTCTCTCTCTCTCTCTCTCATGAATAACGCAATCTAGTAAAATACTTCAGTTTTTTTTTTTTTTTTTTTTGGGGGGTGGGGGGGGGGGCCCAAGATCAGTAAATAAAAACTAACGCTGCTTTTTTTTTTTATCATCTCATTAAGTGCGTTTGCATAATGTTGATTAGACCCCATGTCAAGTTACAAACTTAAAATTTGATTATTCTATATTCGAAATCATGCAATTATAATAATAATAATCATTATATATATATATAGAGGGTTAAAGTCAAAATTTCAAGAAAGTCCAATTATATTCTAAATTGGAGTTCAATTTTGTACCATGTGTCTTATTTAATTTTTAAATTTTTGTGTCAAATGAATTATTTAGTGTAAAAATCGAAAAGTCAAAATTCAATTAGATTTTAAATTGGAGTTCAAATTTGCGTTATATGTCCTATTTAATTTTTTAATTTCTGTGGTAGGTAAATTATTGGATGCAAAAACCAAAGAGACCAAACTCAATTAGATTCTAAACCATATCATATATAAAATGAGAGACCATTACATATTTTAAAAATTCATGGATTAAAAAAATGTGTAAGTTGTAACTCTAGTACTAGGTAAAATTTGAACTCATATATATGTGTAATTGTGATTGTTTCTAAATGTTCTCATACATATTCACGAGGTTATACACTAACTATTATTATTATCATACCTTAGTCACAACTCACAACAATGGAAAGGAGGATTAGAAACTTTGTTCTTTTAAAGAGTAGCAGACAATGTCCCTTAAGTCTTAACTACAATTATCTTGACAAAACATGCAATTATGAAAACGCTTACTTGTGAAACAATATTTTTATCACCTTTTATTGGTCTTGTAGAGCAAATAGAAATAGGAGTATATATGATCTTTTTGGGACAAAAGCCAAGAAGAATCCATTCATCAGGAGTGTTATTTGGGTTTAATCCATAATTATGTTCTTAAGTTCAGCCAGAAACTCTTTTAATTCATTGTTATGCCATCTCTCAATCATCTTAGTCAGACATCAGAACAATAAAAAACGATATGATGGTGCGACACCGCATGTTTCTTGTGCATACCTAAAAGCAAATTTGCCTGCCCTAAATAAGACAGATGCTTATGTTATGCTGGTTTATCAAAGTGAATCATGCCACATATATTGGCCAACATTTCCCATCTACTAAAGTGGAGAAACTGCACCTTTCCTCATCTCAATTCTCAACAATGGTGTGCAAAGAGGGATGGGATGGGATGGGATTGGATTGGACCACAAAGTTATGTTGGGTTTCTCTCCATTTTGGTGGAGGGTACATCAGCACTTGCGTCTCTTCATTAAAAGCTAAAGTTTTAGTGGATATCTTGTGGCTATTGGCCAAAGATTGGAAAAAATATATATATATATATATATATATATATATATATATATATATATATATATATTTCAATTATACCCATAAGAAGTTATCAATATCTTTGACTAATTGAAATTTTTCGTAAATGCTTGGAGGGAGGAGAGAAGAATATGAGAAAAGGATGGATGTACTTGAACATAAATTTGAGCATATCTTCTAGCATGTAAAATTTTAACCCTTTGGAGAGTGGAGATCTTGCCATGCTTAGTTCAAAATAAAACAGGAAAAAAAATTAATATTTTAAACAATCTGTTTGTCAAATTTTAGTAGAAGAAACATACGTGGGCGGGCAAAAATGGGTTTAACAAAGTTAATGGATTTCAAAGGCAATTGGGATCACAATCAGTGTGGTCCTGAGAGATATATGCAGCTTGGACACTCTACCATGGAAATTAAATTAGATGCAAAAATTTTAGTGGATATGATAAGAAGACTTAGGCTACTAACAATGGCGGAGCGAATGAGGTTAATTGCCCCCTTGAAAGCTGGAAAAAGTATTGACCATTTCGGAGCTTGAAATATGTAGTAAGGTAACTGTCTGTCCCCATCTATTATCCTTGATGTATAAAAAAATTAAAAAAAATAAAAATTCTTTTTTTTTTTTTATACAAAATAGAATTTCTATTCTAGCCTAATCTAAGTGTATATATGTGTGAAGCTCCCTCCTGGAGACTTGAGCCTCGGCCCTTGCCCCCTCCCCCCACATCCCACAAGCATTTATACTTATAGAGTGATTACCACACCAAGGGGGAGCGATGGTAAAAATTCATTTTTTAAAGCCGAAAAGAATATCACAAAGATTACTTTATTTCAATAACACATTTGAAGTTCTTCCAAGTTTATCAGAAGTTATAAATTCTTCCAAGAATAACAATGTAATTTGGTACAATAAAAAATCTAAGAAAAGTACAAATTAGTATGACTTACTTATCATATTACAATTCCAAATGCCATAGCTTTCCTTTCTTATTTACTAAAACCATTTTTCCCTCTCTTCCCACTTGCATTTTTCTTTTTATTTTGTTAGTGACCCTACTTGTGAGAACTGTGAGCATGTGAAAAAAAAAAAAAAAAATTGTTCAATAGTTTGAAAAGACCAAAAGAGTTTAAAGCATTGTGATACAATAATAATAATAATAATACCGAAAAAGCTATTGGAATAGAAACAAGAGGGTGATTGAATATGTACATGAAACAATAATGTTGGAGAATCAATTTAATTTTATGTCATGATGATCTATCATGGAAGTTATTTTCTTACTTAGATGTCTAATGGAAATATAAAGTAGCCTATAAAGATCTTCATGTGGTTTTTATTACCTAACGAAAGCATATATGATATGATCCCTAGAGAGGTTATGTTGTGGGTTTTAGAAAAGAAATGAGCTCCTCTAAAGTATATTGTTGATGCTCGTTTTCTGCAAATTTGTACCCAAAACCCCATGAGGAAGAAAGCCCAATAAAAAGTAAGGCCCAAAGGCCCACTAAGAAGATCGAAGAGTAAGAAAGGCCCAAATAAAGAAATGCAAGGGGAAGTGATCTGCATTAGAATACAGATTTGTTGTAGAATACATATCTGCAGTAGAATGCAAATCTGCTGCAGTATGTAGCTCTTCAATAGAATGACTTTGGCAGATTAAGGAAAATTAGGTCCAAGACCCTTTTGACTCAGTAAATATTATTTAACTCATAAAGGCCCAAATCCTTTTGTATAAAAGGATAGGAGTGAAAACTAATATGAAGAAGCACGATGAAAAGAAACAAAGAACGGCAGAAAGTGTCAGCAGCAAACACTACATGAAGAAAAGAAAGGTCAAATCAAAGGGAATGACAAATATAGCAAGAAACACATGAAGATATAAGACAAACCTAGCAACAGAAAACACGTGAAGGAGAAATAAAACAAAATCAAAGAAAAGACAAAAGAAAACAAGGCAAGCCCCAAGAGCCCATACCCTTTTCCACAGAGGACAAACATGGGCAGGGAAGACACGCAGCAGGACGAAACAAAACCAATCTGCTACAGCAAAAACGGCGTGGGGATGAAAGAAGACAAACAGAGGATAGTGGAGCAAGCACACAAGGGCCGAAGCACCACCAACCTGTACCTAGCTAATACAAGGGAGGTGGGCCCACGGTCAAGGGATTCAGAGGGTGTGATTTGGTGGTAGGGGGAAAAGGGATCTATATTTAGTTTCCAGCCATGACTTTTTTTAGGAATATTTCTTTATAGGATGATATCTTACCCAAAAAAGATAGTAGATGGCTGGGACCATTTGATGCATGCCATAGAGGTAAGTGGTGAGGTAGACTAATCACTATCACTTTGAACATAGAGGTAGAGGTATACAACAAGAACAAATAAAAGAGAATTTTTTTCATGACATGAGTAATAGTGTAGCAAACATGTACTAAGCAGTGGTAGTGGTTGGACAACCAATGGGTTGGTGGATAGTCCTGAAGGAATACCCACAACAAATCAAAAACAATTGGTGAAGCCTTATGAGTAAAAGGAAAAATCTCATTGGATCAACTCACTATAAAAAGGGGATGTAAACATAGATGAAGGAGGCACCCACAAAGAGAGAGGACCCAAGGGAGGAAGGACCCAAGGGAAGAAAATAGTGAAAACGGAGAGAAGAGTAACAAAGAAAAAGAGAAAGAAAGAAAGTAGTAAAAAGAAAAGAGACCCAAGGCAAGATAGCAGTAAGAAACTAAGAGTAAAAAGTACGGAGAGAAGGAAAGAAAGAGAATGGTAAAAAAAAAAAAAAGAGAAAACACGGCAGAAATAGGGGTATGCATCAATAGACCATCTTTTTTCTCCCTTTTAGCAAACCCACTCTTTGAAGTCCCCCAAAAATAATAGCTAGTAGCCATTTAGGCCTATTCTCCAAAATGCACAACTTTGATAGCAAAAGACTATAGGAAGGTTGTTCAAGTTAAAGTTTGAGTTCCTTCTTGGTTTGCTTATTCCATGGGGAGATTCAATACTTAATTTCGATCATAAACACATTTGATTTCACTTGTTAGAACTTATATCTGTTGTATTTAGTCGTTCTACTATAACATTTTTTTATCACGTTTGTTGTATCTGTTATCCTGCTGTGTTATCTTTATTTGTTATACTAGTTATTTTGCCGTAGCACATTTTTATTATATTTACCGAGTTAACTGTTATATTTGATTTCACTTGTTAGAACTTATATTTGTTGTGTTTAGTTGTACTACTATAGCACTTTTTTATCACGTTTGTTGTATATGTTATTCTACTGTGTTATCTTTATTTGTTGTACTAGTTATTTTGCTGTAGCACATTTTTATTATATTTACCGTGTTAACTGTTACACTAGCTAAACATTTTCTGCTGAAACTTTCTTATTTCTTTGTTATTATGCTTTTTACTTTTGACACAAACTAATCATTATCCTGCCATGAGTACACATTTATACATTGTAGCTCACGTTCTGCAAAATATATTTTATATATGTATATGTGAATACGTACAAGTACATATATGAATATATGTATGTATATATTTGAAAATACACTAACCCACATAAACTAACATTTGGTTGATGGGTATTTTCTTTGGGTTTTAGAGTTGTTCATGTTTTGGGAAGTGGAGAAATATTTTCTGCAGTAGAAAATGAAGAGTAGCCATTCACATTGTAGAAAAGTGTAGAAAACTTTATTGCACAGTAGCTTTACTGCATAGAAGAAAGTTAAGAAAAGCCAATTTTGCAGCAGGAAATGCAGAAACTTCACGTTGCAAAAAAATGCAAAAGACGTTATTGCACAGTAGAAAGTTAAGAAGAGTCAATCATGTGACAGAAACTGGAGAAAAGTTCCTTCTGTGGTGAAAACAGAGAATATGCCCATTTTGCAGCATTTTCCCTTAGACTTTGGACTCAACATTTACGCATAAACTGGCAGCGGCAGAGTGGTAACTTGGAGCCTATTCCGCAGAGCGTCAGACCCAACTTTCTTCTCAAAAAAAGCCTAAACTAAACATTATCTAATAATATCAAGACGCGTATCTAAGGTACAAGAAACATAAAAAGAACCCTCCACATATATTAAGTTGATTAAGAATACATATGATGAAATTGTAACTAGTGTGAGAACAAGTGGATTCACAAATGAGTTTTCTATCACTACAAGTTTGCATCAAGGATTAACATTAAGTATGTATCTCTTCACACTAGTGATTGATGTGCTCACTAAATCGATTCAAGAGGAAACCTTTTTGTGTATGTCTTTTGTAATTGATATAGTTTTGGTTGATTAAACTAGAAGGAGAGCTAATACTAAGTTAGAAATTTGGCAAAATGCTCTAGAATCTAAAGGCTTTCAATTAAGTAGAACTATAATAGAATATATGAAATGTAAGTTTAGTAAAAGTAGATATAGAGATGAAGGGGCAATAAGATTTGATGGTCAAGAGATACTAAAGAGTAAAGAGTAAGAGATTTAGATATTTGTTTTTATCAATGAAAAAGATGTAAATCATAGTCTAAAAGCAAAGTGGTTAAAGTGGAGAAGCACATCAAGAGTCTTGTGTGATCAAAGAATACGTATTAAGTTGTAAGGAAAATTTTATAAGACTGCCATAAAACCAATAAGTCCTGAACGTTTAGTTGTTAAGAAACAACATATTCATACAAAGAAAGGAGCTTTGTTTTGTAATTTGGCTTGGGAAATTTTAGAAAATGATGAGAAACCTAATCGATTGAAATCCTACAGAGTTCTTAAGATAACTCTATTGTGAAACTCTTAAAATCCTATTTATGTATTATGAAATTGAGTTTTACCACATTAGCTAGCACTATTTTAATTTTTATTTAAATTACTAATAGGGTGACAACCACTCGTTTGGCAATGAAGGGAAAGGAGTACAAGAATTACAACATAATTTTTTTTTAATTATTATTCAATAGTTACAACAGTGAGAAGGGATTTGAGCTCTGGTTTTCTTTTTTTCCACTAAACTACAAGACTCTTGGCTAAATACAACATTGAGTTACTTTAAAAACTTTAAAGGATGTTAATCCAACCAGAATAATCTTAGTGTTCCAATTAGGTGTTGAAAAAATAGCATGGAGTGAATAAGAAATTGATTTTTTCTATGTTCACTTGAAGATGTTTTTAAAAGTGGTAAAAATCTCGAGTCCCACATAGGAAAGGAAATAAATAATATATGAGTTTATATGCTTATGAGTTGGACATTAGGTTGGGCCTTTGGCATATATGAATTGGGCCTACTTGTCCAAATAATAATATTTTATTATTTATTTTTTTGAGTCAGTTAGTCTGTGCACAGCAGTTATTACTGAAACAGAGTGCCTGTTCAGTAACATATAATTTTTCATAAGTCCCTCATTCATAAAAACTACTTTTTTTCATAAAACTCCCTTTAGTGAGAATATTTTGTGCATTTTATTTTGTGTCAAAAAGAGAGAAAGAGACATTGAGTAGTTCACAGAGCACGACCTTGTATGCTTCGTTTTCGTGTTGTAGGTCATTTTATCCTAAGAGATAGACGTCCGTGAGTTTCAAAGCACCATAGTAATTGTGTGAGGGACGAAATCTACTTTAAGAAAATTGTGTCAAACACAAGACTTGATCTGAATCATTCATCCTTCACGCATTTAGTCTGTAAGTTTTTAATTATTTGCAAATTTCTTCATATATATATATATATATACAATATCCATTTATTGTTTTTTTCTATCACATTTATTTGTGTTATTGCTTATATTTAAATCTGTATTGTTTTATTACAAAAGTAAATTGTTGAAATATATCCAACATTAGTTACTATAAATAAACTCAATTAGGCAACGTGGTGCATTTAGATATAACTACATATCTCAACAGATGAGTGAGTCATTCAATGTCTATATGTAAACCACATGAAATGAAGCGGAAAGAGATTGAAAACTGAAAGTGCAGCGAACTATCACTGCTAAAATAAATAAATAAATAATTGGAGAGATGGACGACGAAGATTTTTTATTTTGTATCACAGGGAACCTCAATACGAGTGGGGTGTTATATATCCTTATGATACAAAATACCGCCTTGGCGGAGGGAGGTCGAAGGGTCTCAAAGACGTTAGCGGACAAGGCTATAAGCCAGCCAAAGCCCCAAGTCAGCCCAATGTTTGAAATAGAAAATTATGCTCATGAAACTGGTAGTATATACAGATTCATACTGCAATGAGCACAAGACAAAGGCATTGCTTGAGGCCGATTATTACACAAAACGAAAAAGCACCTATAACTTGCAAACAAGCTATCAAGCTCACAAATTTCATATAGGATAAGCCTGACCCAAATTCGCTTGCGTAATACTTTATGCTTTGGCCAACCTACATTCTTAATTTATACAACTATAATCAACACAATCATAGAATTTTTACTTTCCCTCGCATAAGGCTAATATATTAGATTTCCAGGGAATAACGATCATTGGGGTGCAAATGCAATGCACCTAAAATATGACACTTAGCTTGGCTTCAAGGTTAGTGCTTCCTCTACAAGTCATGATACAACTTCATTCGAAAAACATGAGGCCTCTCTCTTCCTCAGTGTTTCACCTAACTGTGCCAGGGTGGGACCTTCCCACATGACAAAATTTTATAAGAATATATATCAATCCAACTATTTTAACACCCAGTATAATATACATAGTGTTCAAGAAAGAGGAACATGGAAGAGTGATTTAAGGTCTAGGACAAAAGCATGTATACTCTAAGAGTATAAATCATACCTTGTTCAGAATTTAATAGATAAATAAGTAAAAGAGACCTCTGCTCCTGTAAGTAATGTTATGTGTGAATCAAATACAGGACAGAACTTTAGGGGGGCAATATATTTTTTAAGGAAATAATCTTGCAAAGATATCATCATTTCTTATATAAGAGAGAGAGAGAGAGAGAGAAAAAAAGGTTCCACAGCAATCATTAGATTCTATAGTTCTAACAAGTTGGTGTCAGCAATCAATGAGAAGGTTTCCTAGTTTTAACTTTTGGTCGTCCCCAATCAATTACGGGATTGCTGACCATATTGGGGGTCCCCCCCCCCCCCCCCCCCTCTTCTTAACTCCCATCACATTTATATATATCTCAACTATGCAATCAGGTTCTACTGTTCAGTCTCCACAACAAGCATGCTCAAAGTTCCACTTGTTACCCTACACCCTCATTTTCTCTTAACATCTTAAACTAGCACCTTTATCCTCTTTCACTCCTCATCAAGTTTCAAGGTTTAATGGCTTTCCCTGCATCTAAGCCAGCACCTGCAAAACAGCTTAGAGAACATCTCCAGGACCAACCAGAGCCTTTCAACATGGCTAGTTACCTTTCAGAAAGAAGATACATGAAGAGCTTGAATTCCAATAACCAGTCAGTTGATTCAACCAAGAACCAAATGAGATCACACCATTTTGATATAAACAAGGGAAGAAAAAGGATTTTATTCACAACAAAGTCCTTAGCATCGATAATGTACAAGCTCATTCCCACTAAAAACAGCGAGGAGCTTTCAAATTGCACAAGGAGCAATAAAGATGATGACATTTCTGAGACCAGAAAGACCTGGCGAATTGAAAGAACAAATTGGATTTTCTCCATTAAATGTTTGAATGCATATCGTTCGACTAACAGCAATGACAAAGAACATTCTTTGCATTCTAAAAGACATCCTGTCTTCACTCATGCTAGCACTTCAGTGACCTTCAATATTGAGAATCTGAAAGTAAAGGTACAACAGCTTCTAATTATAAAGCATGGTAGCAAGGACGCATTTCAGATTTCACTTCAATTTTCTTGCAGCATTACTTTGCTACAGTTTCATTGATTATGCTCACTTACTAAGCTAACAGACTGCTGCAGATGCAAAATTTCATTGGATGAGCATGGAAGGTGACATGCAACTCAGCACTGCATCACTACTAACGGAAGCAATATCCAACAAAGGTTCATCAGTTTCATGACAAGTTTTTATCTGACAAATAAAATGTAAAACATAATCATACATCTTCGCTCCAATAATTAACATGCATCTTACTTTGCAACAAACAGGGTCTGATTTCATCACAAACAAAGTAGCCCCATCAAGTAACACCTCCATTCCAAACAAAGGAGATGCTGGAGACTTCATGTTGTCCACTTCACCATGGGAAGTACTAATAAACTCACCAATAGAGGAAAAAAGCCATGTCGGTTTTGCCAAAAAAAAGGGGATCAATTGGACTTGTTCTCAGTACCTGAGAAACAAAAGGCTGTTGCAGCAAAGGAAACAACTCCTGCTCCATCCTATGAAGGAAGCTGAAGAAACCCAGGGAAGGAAGGATGAAAGACACAAGTATACTGATGACATCTCAGAGCCGGAAGACATGGAGGAAATCATCTATAAGCAGATTTGCTCAGTGGGGAAACCAAGTGGAGACTTTGTGAACATAACCCACCTAATGAATTTTGATTTGTCTAGCACATTATTTATCAAAAAAAGATTTGTCTAGCACATTAGAAGACTGGAGTAATTTTCAGCAACTAAAGAGGAAAATAGGCACGGAGATAGGAGATGCCATCATGGATGAGATTGTTGAAGAAATAATTGAATTATTTTTTCGGTAAAAACTGAGGCTCCATCCACAGATACAGATACTTGTTCAACCACCAAGTTGTATCAGAATTCCAAATGTGACTAGTTCCACACAAGGACTTGAAGTGATGCACACAAGCATGCTTTCAACAAATTTAGAGGAAACGAAAATCAATCAAGCTTTCCTCAATTGAGTGAATTAACAGCACCTCATTTTTAATTTCTTTATTTACCTCAACTTTGTGAGCAAGATACAGAAATGAAAAGTAATTGATTCATGCTCCTTCATGCTTAACTATAGAGTCTATAGACATAAAGTGGATAGTAGTACCCATTGGGAAATATGAAAAGACGATGACATTATTATACAGAGGCATATACACCAAAAGAAGATTTTATCTCATGCTTCAAAATAACGATATAGAGGATACATATATGATAAGGACTAGCAAACAGGCATACAATGCATCATAGTCTATCAATTATGACAAGTAATTGTTTTGATGATTGTCACCAAAATGTAAGGTAATAATACACAGGATGTAGAACTAGAAGTAAAAGCTACAGAATGAGTAGACAAAAAAAAAGGGAGAATTGAGAAGTCAATAGTTAAAATATCCCCCCTCCCCCCCTTTTCTCTTCTCCCAAACATAGGGAAATGATGTACCATGGAAGCTAAATGCCTCTCTCTCAAACACACACAAAACAAAAATAATCAAAATTTAATCAAACAGAAGATTATTATTTCTTAGATACTCAATACAAATTCTCCACTCTAATCATTTTTATTGTGTCAGATATGCAACAATCACCAAGAGAAAAAAAGCTGAATATGACATCCTCCTGATCCTTCCCACATGAGATCACAGCAGCCAAAGATTCATAATTCTAGCTTCACCCCCCCCCCCTCCCCCCCTTTTCTCTTTTTCTTTTTAAGATAGGCAAAACACTTCAAGGTTCCAGCTTAAGCCTTATAATTTTGCATGCTCTGCAGACTCCAAAACAAGGCAGAGGTCCAGACCATTAAACCAGAAGCCAGGCCATGTCACAAACACATCAATCTGCTAACCGGTTTAGACAAACTGAATGGACACAGTCCAACTACTTTTTAACTACTTTACAAGCATATACATTTTGCACATAAAAGATTTTTAAAGTTTCATTTTATGTGCTTCCTTTTTTAATAGAAGCTTTGTTAAAAAGTTGAGGGTGAGTGCCCTAGTACACCGAATGCGTACAGGATGGTTTTAAATATAATATGGGTTATCTCTAAGTATTCATTTCTTATAAAAATAAATAATTAAAATAATACAGCAGGATTATTACTTTCAGCCTTTAAGGAATTGCATACCAGAGTGGAATGAGTTTAATTTTGAGCTTTACAATTCCCAGAGAGATTATCAAGTATTTGGCACATTTCCATGTACTTCATCCATGCCAAAAAATAAAAATAAAAATGTCCTTTCTTTGATAAGTAAAAATATATCCTCATTCTGAATGGGAAAAACATCCACCAATTGCCAAGAAGACAAAAAGAGTGCACAAAATTCAAAGTTCTGTTTACTATATTCTGTTTCTCCTCAAATTCTTCTTACTATATTCTGTTTCTCCTCAAATAGATGTTTACTATATTCTGTTTCTCCTCAAATTCTGTTTACTATATTCTGTTTCTCCTCAAATAGATGTAACGGTACCTTACATCCTCAAGAATCAGCAAGTCCACAACCAAGAAATTAGAATTTTATTTAGCATTAATGATGTGCAATGACACTTGCACAGTTGCTTTTCATATTTGACTTCTTCTTTTTCGCTGTATGCTTAAATTAGTAGAGATTCCAGCATTTATGAGTCATTTTATAAAAGGTTAGAAATTGAACTCTTCAATTGATATTAAAAATGTTACAAACGTTATAGGACTTACCTCTAATTAATTTCTCGGAAAAACCCAAAGTCACTATAAGACAAAGATGTGGCTGATTAAGCTGAAAAGCAGTATTTACACTGATAACAAGGTACTGCAAATATAAGTAAGGTTGCTTTGAAATTAAATATCTTGCTAATGATGACTATATATCAAACTTGATATCCCCCGTTTACCCTCTATCTCAGAAGAGGGTGGTGGTGGAAGAATTAGAACTTTGTAGGATTAAGTATCTACCAAATTTTGCTTATCGTCACCAAACTCCCCATCTTCAAGCTCCTCATGACCCCCATATCTACGAGAACCATTCCGGTGGTCTCTCTTATGTCTTTTATGCCTGCTTTCATTATCTGATTCAGGAGCAGATGCATGCTGCACCATTTATCAGCAAAAGTGTTGCACGTTATGCAAGTGTTCAAAGTACTAAACCAAATGAACCAAGAGAAATCAAAACCAGCTCAAACATGCAGTAAAGGAATAATTAACTTACCCGTCTTGATTTCTTGTGGTCACTGGTAGATCCATGGGATTTCCTTGACCGGACTTTCTCATTTTCATCGACATTATCCTCAGAACTATGATGCCGCTTTCTCTGTTTCTTATTACTTTCTTCTCCCGATCTTTTGCTCTCTTTATAGACATGAACATCTCCTACATCAACATTTTTACTGTCCGCTCTCTCCTTCTTAAAGTGTTCGTCTTTTTCTTTTTCACGTCCTTCCTCTTTTTCCCTTCTCTGCTTGGCTTTTCTCCTCTCTCTTTCCTCTCTCTCTTTTTCCTTCTTTGCCTACAGAATAAAAATCAGAAACTGGAATTGTGAAAATGGGAAGTCAAGTTCAAATTATCTTTAGCTTTTTCATGCATGAATTGTGCAATATACTGAAGTTCTTATATATGTATTATGCTTTCAACATTAATTCATACATACACCTCATTATACCCATGATTAATTGATAGCCAAAAATACAGACACTGTCCTACTTCTTTCCTATTATTTATTTCCCAGGGTACATATAGGCTAAGTTATCATACAGGCTAATAACTAAACTCTGCAAACCAATATTTATGCATAATCCTTCCTCATCATGCCATTAAACCTAGGGGACTAGGTCCACAATTAAATTGTAGGCCAAGTCTTTACTCAATACTTATACTACTTCAATTCCTTTATAAAGTGGAGCACTTTTTGTTTGTTGGTTTTTTTGCTGAATATTAAGTGTAGCCCAATTGCACCGTCTTTACAAATGCATTGCCATTTGTGTTCCAGATGACCAAATTACCTCAGCAAGTTTTCTAATCCTAAAACCACTACAAGAAGAAAAAAATTCATAGTAAGGTCAAAAGTGAAAACCTGGTTTGCACAATGAAATGAGCCTCTAGAAAAGCTAGGGTAGCATGATGCATTCAGCAAAAGATTCCGAAAATGCAAGTGCTCTTAGCAAGTGTTAATTGTCACATTCTAAAACATAACACAGAGAGAGAAGACGGTTGCGTGCACACGCACACACACAGAGGGGGAGAGAGAGAGAGAGAGAAAGAGATACATATATTGTCATATTCCAGACAAAGACTAGATAAAGATCTAGGAATCACACACTTCATTTGGGGTTCCGTACCCTTGTCGGACACTTGACACGCCTAGAACACTTCTGCATGCGTATCCCAGCTATGTTCTTTATATATATTTTCAGAACATGGCTGGGACACAAGAACAAGAGGAATCAAATTCCCTTTCCCAAAATAAAGAGAGCATTCACGCTCTGAATAGTAATAGTGTATTTGAAAATTAATAATATATTTATTCTTGGTTTGTATTATAATTTCTAAACATCCTTTGATAGTCATGGAATTGCTTTATTATCTATTATTACTCATAACTTGATATATATTTAACAATATATGGAAAATAAATGCTTAATAATATATAAAAAATGTAAATAATAATATATTTAATCATTATTTAATAGATGTATCCTGCCTACCCGTGCCCTATTTTTTTCAAAAATTGCCATATCGCCATGTTGTACCTATACATGTGTCTGTGCTTCTTAGATAAAAATTAATATGTAAAACAATTTTTTTCCCCCAGATCTCATGTGAACATATTAATAATCTGCACTTCACTTGGTGAACACTTTGGCAAAGGTTCTACTTTCAGATATTGTCAATAATCGAATATTAATGATCAGAAGATGAATGCTCATGGTGTAGAAATTGGTACTAGTTGAATACCTTTTCCTCCTTCCGTTTTCGCTCTTGTTCTTTTGCCTGTTCCTTTAGTTGAGCTATATGTTGCTCAAATATCTCCCTGCAAAAGCTCTCTTCTCCTATGGAACTACACACAAGGGTACTCAAAACTGTTATACTTCATGTCAAGCAAAGGTCATCTAATAATGAATTTGACAGTTTACATAAGTCCAAAAAAGCTAAACCAACATGTACAGCTTTTTTTTTATATATGATAAGCCCACATAAGTTATAGGTACAATATAATTAGAAATTTGATGACCATTAAAACACGGGTAGAATTCTAGTTTTTTTTTTCATTTGTCATTATTTTTTCCAATTACAATAAAATAACTAGTCAGTAAACAAATCTTTCATTAATGTTCCAATTTGTCTTTAACTTTCCAATTGAAATTGGCATTCTTCCAATTTTCATCCATCCTGCAAAAATCTTTTTTTTTTTTTGACAAGTTAGAATTTTATATTTTTTGTTAAAAGAAGACTACCTTCATGCAGAGAGGGCAGGAAGTAGTCAAAGAATACAAAAAAAAATAAAAATACAACAAATTATGTACAGAAGGACAAACTTTAAGAACAACGGAATGGAATCTCTGGATATGAACCCCTGAGCACAAGACCATTCAAACAAAGTGCCAACAAAAAAGGTGGTGATAAGCCTCTCACCCGTACTTTCCATAGTGTCGAACGTATGTCTATATCATTTCCTCCATATGATGCACATCAAACATCATGAAACCATATTCCAAATATTTGGTTTACCCATCCAATTCCTCCAACCAATCACAAGATTAATCACTCTCATCCATCCGTCCAAATTCAAGCCAACAAAGTTAGTGACTTGGCTACATTGCTGATACCTCAACCATGTCAGATGCCACCTAAACTGAAAACTCATAAATTTATATTTTAGAATCGAGGAGAAATGTTGATTTACATTGTTTTCTCTCTTCCTCCACCTCATTCCCTGCCACATAAACCCTACACCAACTCCGCAGCCACATCCATAGCCTGAAATTCTGAAACCTAACACCAGCAATCCCAAAAACCACAGCCATGCTCATGGCCCAAAACATCCCATAATAATAACCACACTGCTGCCAAAACAACACAAGAGCCACAAAATCCCCCAAAACACTGAACTCTCTCTCACACACACACATTCATCTACAAAAATGGCATAATAATGCAGCCAAAGCAACAGCTAATCCCCACTAGTCAACTAATTGCGCCAAATCACCTCTCCAAAACCACCCCTTCGCCCACTCTCTCCAAACAAAACCCTAAAATTTCATGTGTTTAGCCCTAAATCAAATCCAAAGCCCAAGATATAGCCCCACCACCCCTTCCCACATCCAATCCAAGCCCAAGAACACCACCGCCGGCCATCCACCTTTCAATGTCCCTCTCGCCTCCTATCTCGACTCCCTCCACAACCACCATTCCCTCACCTTTTTCCCTTTCTTCCTCTGCTTCTTCACCACTGCCCTCAGTGATATCTCCATACACCCCCTCAGGGAAATTGGCTTTAAAAATGCAGCAGAACAAGCATTTGGAAATGTTAATGTGGGAGAGGGAAAACTTTTATTACAATTTGCTGAGAAAGGTGCAAGAGAGAGAGAGAAAGGACTTTCATTGTTAATTAAATTTAATTAACATATCTTTATCAACAACAAATTTGAAAAAGAAAATTGCCAGAAGGATGCTGCAAATGTGTTGCAAGATAGAATAAAAGGGTACAATGTCAATCTAGACAGTGTCATGTGTCAAGTCACATCTAAAAGTTACAAGGGAAATGGATCGGACAGAAGGACAGAAGTCAAATATTGGTGAAAGTTTGAGAGTAGCATGGTTGCAATTAAGAAGATAGGTGAAAAATAGAATTAGTAACATTAATACTAACAAAATGACTTTCTAGTATGTATCCCTCCCACCCCAAGAAGAAAAAAAGAGTATTTGCCCTTCTTAGCAATCAAAGTATCCAAAGAGGACAAGGTTGTCAACTGCTGCTCATGGTGTCCACCAATGGACAAGAAGTCGTTAATAGAACAAAATATCTCAAACAATATAGAATTTGGCACTAAATAAGTGGAAGTGTGAAATCATCCATCTGGTAAACAATCAATTCCAAAAAATGATTTATACAAAAGGAGTTTTAAGTGTGTATTTGTATAAGTTCAAATTTTAGCTTATCTTCACTGCCAAATTATGTTAGCTTTTTAAAGCCTCACTTTTTCTAGGTACAACGATACTTTCACCCAACTTTTTTTAAGCAAAATAAGCCAAGAAAATGAACTATTCCAAATGGACCCTAAGACAAAGTACCATTGTTTCAATTACTAATAAAAATTACCTGAACTCCCGGCTATTGTCAAACTGTGGTTTGCAATCCTCCCACTTTGAAGATGCAAATATTTCCTGCAATGAAGTAAATAATTAGATAGATGGACAAAATCCTTTTGATACTCAACCATTACATAATGAGCGCATCTCATAGTTGCTTCAAAGCATGTTACACCTTTGTTGAACAAAGTAGATGAGCAAAGTCATCTGCAAGGCGTTTACGCTTTTTAGCTTCTTTCTCTTCCTTCTCCCTAACTCGTTCCAGTAACTCATCAAATACCAGCTGCAGTGGAGTAGAACATCATGTCAGATCATTAAGTGGGCATAAGGTACAAGAAAAATGCACACACTGCAGGAACAAGGAATTTTCTAAATGAACAGATTCAGAAAAACTTTGATTTTCTCAATAGATGTATAAAAGCCTTTAGCAACTCGATTACTTCATAAAACATGACTGCTTATCAGTAAGAGAGAACTCATCATGGTTAACAAAACATTTCTTATAATTCCAGGCCATGATATAAAACACATACAACAAAATACAGATTTGGTTAGACACTGTGTGGTTGGTAAACAAATTTTTGTTATGCGAGTTCGCTTAGCTCAGAGGTTAGAGCATCACATTTGTAATGCGATTGTCATATACCATAATTCTTATTACTGGCAGCCAACTATTAGCAATGTAGATAGGTACTCTGGGCATATCTTACATGTGATGGCACCTTATATAAGTTTCAGATGAAAATAGATATATGAAATCATAAACAATGCCTTGCATGCAAGCATTGGTCTTTTAGAGTCTTACTAAAGAATTTTTGTAAACCGTAGACAACCTCTAGGTAAAAAAAGCTTTTCATCCAAAATTTTATTGATAGCATTTAAAAGAAGCATCCCTGCCCAGGTTACAGGATATGTACTTGAGTTAATAAAAGACATCATCTAAGGAGATAATGGTGGAGACATTAAGAGATAATAACAAAACAGATAGTGCCACTTTAAGCATTGCAACTTTTTTTTTTATAAGTAGCATTGCCACTTTAATTTGAAACTAGAAGGCATGGTTGTAGAAAATAAAAGGTGGAATTAAGGATGGCAATGGGGTGGGGCGGTGCTGATGGATGGGGTCTTTGCCCCCACTCCACATGGTTGTCTTGCCCCATCCCCACCCCTTGGGGCCCTGCAAATCCCCGCCTCACCTTGTAAAACTCTACTTCTTATTAATTTTCCCCACAACTACTACAATTTTCTTTAATAAAATCTGTTTCATTAATAAAAATATACTTGAAATTACAACTAAATTTATCCCATCAAATCAAACTAATTTTTTGCAAAAACTTAATAATATTATCCAATTGTTTAATAAAACAATATCATAATAAAAACAAAATTCTCATAGTATAACACATAACAAAATAGAAGCAAAGAGCCATGTTGAGTAAAATATAATAAGCTAATATTAATATGTTTGTTTAAATAGTAGGGGGTATGAAAAATTTACAATTATAACCCTTATCAACGGGGGAGGGGTGGGGCAGAGTGGGTCTAAAAAGTCTAAACTCATCCCCACCCTGCCCATGATACGGGGCTAAAATCTTGGCCTATCCCCGCCCCCACGACCTTAGTGGGGCAGGGAAAACCCACACAAAGCAATGCAAGGAGGGGCGGGGCAAAATTGTCATCCCTAGGTGGAATGTTTTTAATTCTTCATTTTGACTACCATTATTTTATTTGTAGAGTTTGTTAAAAGAAAATTCTTCTCAGTAGGCCTTTGCCACTAAAAGTTCTTCAAGTTTTCGCAGCCTTGTGTTTAAAAGTTTAAACCAATAAAGACATTTGTTGCAGTAAATATTTTCTGAAATGTCCCAAATTCCAAATTGTGACTTTTTCATCATTTGTAGAGATAGTTTTAGGAAATTTACATATAACCTATAATTGGGTTAGAGGGAAATCCCGTGCCTTGTCTACAAATGGATTGGTTTAAAAACTCTAAATATATATATATATATATATATATATTTTTTTTTTTTTTTTTTTTTTCTTTGATAAGTAATAAAGATTCATTGATATTAAAAAGAGAGAGTCACCCAAGTACACAGGGAGTATACAAGGGGGAGCAAATCAAAGATGAACATTACAAAAGTCAACAAACTCCAAAAAAGAAGGAAAAGGATGGCTTCTCCACACAGAGAACCAATCAAGTAAGGTTCGGAAAAAAAGAAGCTTAAGATCAAGCATGGAACTCTCGATGTCTTCAAAACATCTACTATTTCTCTCCTTCCAAATACACCACAACAAACAATGAGGAACGGCCTTCCAAATATCTCCATTACGATGGCGACCAAAACGACCTTGCCAGCAAGCCAAAAGCCCAACAACAGACCTTGGCATAACCCAACAAACTCCAAATAAACTGAAGACCATATCCCACAACTCCATGGCAACCGGGCAATGAAGGAAAAGATGGTCAACACTTTCACAATTGCACTTGCACATATAACACCAATCCAGAATGTAAACTTTTCTTTTCCTTAAATTGTCAATAGTCAGACATTTCCCCAAAGCTGCGGTCCAAACAAGGAAAGCCACTCTAGAGGGGATCTTTTGCTTCCAAATGCTTTTCCAAGGGAAAAACTGCTCACTATGGCCAACTAGAAGATGGTAATAAGCACTAACCGTGAACCCCTTACTCTTACAGGGCAGCCAACAACTCTTGTCCTCCCCAATCCCCCTTACAGGAGTGCTATAAATGGAATTGATGAAGCTCCTGAAAGCTTCCAATTCACGATTATGCACCTCTCTACAAAACTTAAACTCCCAATGGAGGACGCCATTGGTGTACCTCATAAGATCCGCCACAGTTGCCTCTTTTCTACGACAAATCCTATATAATTCAGGATAGCAGTCTGCAAGAGAAGAAGATCCACACCAATGATCTAGCCAAAACAGCACCTTTGATCCATCTCCAATATCATACATAATAAAACGAGATAAAGAGTGCCACCCCCGTCTAATATTTTTCCACAAACTGACTCCATAAGGACCAGAGAAAGAGCTAGAACCCCAGCCACCCCAATCACAACCATACTTCACCTCAATCACTTGACGCCATAGAGCATCCCTTTCTTGCCCAAATCTCCATAACCACTTCCCTAATAAGGCAACATTGGTTATCAGGTTCCTAATCCCCAACCCACCTGAAGAGAGAGGAGTACACACCGAAGACCAATCAACCAGATGAAATTTGGGCTCATCTCCTAGACCACCCCAGAGAAAGTCTCGTTGAAGTCTAGCAATTCGATTGGCCACCGAAGCAGGAATAGGGAATAGGGAAAGGAAATAAGTAGGAAGATTAGAGAGAGTGTTTTTAATTAAAGTGACTCTACCTCCTTTGGATAAATATAATTTTTTCCAACCTGCTAATTTTCTTTCCATCCTTTCAAGAATTGGAATCCATATTGACTTGTCCTTAAATTTTGCCCCCAAAGGAAGACCCAAGTATTTCATTGGGAGGGACCCTTGTTTGCAACCTAAGACAGCCACCAAAAGATCCATATCATGAACTGACCCCATTGCCACCAGCTCCGACTTACCCAAATTTACCTTCAGACCCGACACAGCTTCAAACCAAACGAGCACCATACGGAGAGTCAGTAGATGATCAATATTAGCATCACAAAAAATAAGAGTATCATCAGCGTAAAGGAAATGGGAAATCATCAAAGGTCTTCCAGCAGAAACACCAACACTAAAGCCTGATAAACGACCTTCATGGGCAGCCTTATCCAACATTCTACCAATGGCTTCCATAACCAACACAAATAACAAGGGGGACAAAGGATCACCTTGCCGCAACCCCCTTGAACTTCCAAAAAACCCATGAGGAGTACCATTAATAAGGACAGAGAAACGAACCGTTGATACACAAAATGAAATCCATCGCCTCCACTTATCAGAAAAACCGCAACGCTCAAGCAAGTAATTAAGAAATCTCCAATTCACATGATCGAAGGCTTTCTCTATGTCTAGTTTAAATAACAACCCTGGCTGACCAGACTTCAATCTACTATCAAGACATTCATTAGCAATAAAAACGGAATCAAGGATCTGCCTATTTAGAACAAAGGCATTCTGAGGAGCTGAGATGATCTCTTCTAAAACCATGCAAAGACGACTAGCCAAAACTTTTGCAAGAATTTTATAAACCCCTCCAACAAGGCTAATAGGCCGGAAGTCCTTTACTTCCACTGCTGCAGCTTTTTTAGGAATGAAAGCAATGAAAGTTGCATTCAAGCTTTTTCAAACTGGCCTGTATCATGGAAATGGTGGAACACAGCCATGATGTTTGATTTGAGAATCCCCCAGCAAGTTTGAAAGAAAGCCATCGAAAAACCGTCAGGCCCAGGAGATTTATCCCCATTAAACTCCATGATGACATCAAAAATCTCAGAATCCTCAAAAGGTCTCTCTAACCAATCCACATTATCCCTAGAAATCCTAGGAAAATCCAAAACATCAGGAAAAGGATGCTGCTCTTGCCGCTCCGAGTAAAGGTTCATATAGAATTGTTCAATATGGTCAGCAATCCTATCCTGGCTGGAAGACAAAGCCCCATCAATCATGAGGTTTTCAATACAATTACTCCTATCAAAATTAGCCATCCTATGAAAAAACCTCGTATTGGAGTCGCCCTCCTTTAAAAACAACATTTTGGACTTTTGTCTCCAGATAATCTCCTCTAACAAGGCTGCCTTCTCAAGATCAGCGCGAAGGGATGCTTTTTCCAATATTTCCTCCTCTGTAAGAGGTTGATTGTCCGCTTTAACATCAAGAGCATTCAACTTACTTCATAATTGCTGTTTCTTGACCGTGATATTTATATTTCCTTGATTAGAATTATGAAATTAATGAATCTATAAAGGTCTCAAAGGATTTGCAGAGGTTACTTGAGGGAAAAACTTGGAGAAGCATGGAAACTAGATACTTTATGAGTTTGGGGGAACAGTAAGCAATGAAAAAAAGATAATTTTTTATAATTAAGAACTTTTATTGATTATGCAAATAAGGGCACAGCCCAGATACATGGGATGTATACATGAGATGCAACATAAAAGTCGTCTAAAATTACAAAGATCAAGATTAGAGAAAGAAGATCAAGATTAGAGAAAGAATGGACACATACGGCAGCCATCCAATCATACATATAACGTTAAAAAAAATTTAAATAAAATTCAACATCAATTGACACGTGACAACCTAAAAGGATTCATTAATAAAATTAAAAGAAAAAAAAGGATAGGAACCTAGGAGTCAGTGCCAAGTAAAAAAACCACTAGGAGTTGGCACCTAGGGTTGGCAGGAGTCGACACTAGACCAAAGAAATTTAAAGATATTTTTATTCATCCAAATCATCTCCTCAAGAGAGAACAATAGTTTGCTTGTATAGGTAGCGAAACCCCAATTCTAAATTCCTAATTGGCGTAGGAAACTGTACTTATTGAATGAAAAATACCCTAGACTTTGAAATAAAAATATGAGGGCCTAAAATAAATATGAGGGTATCCAAAAATAGATAAAACTAAATTATAATAAAATCCTCCTTGTGCATCCTGCAACATTCTATCCATAGTTGGAGAAAACTTGACCTTGAGTTTTGAAGTGCTAAAGGATCAGAATTCTAATAAGGAACCAACATCACGACACCAAAGACCCAGCCAGCCACCATCCAATCAAACCAAAGACCTATCTAACTGGCACGGCACCGCAACACCAGAGACAGAAAAACAAAAAACAAAAACAAAAACAAAAAAAAACCCTCCATCCTGAACCACCAGTAAAGGAAATAAAACACCCAAACACAACCACATCAATCACCTAAATCCAACATCAAACCCAGATAACCCATCAAAAACCCATATCTGATTCACATGGGCAGAAGAAGACCCATTTGTTGAGCAAATCCAATTCACACTCCAAGACCGAGCTAAGCAACAGTGCCGAGATCGAGCTAAGTGACAGTGCTGAGATCGATCTAAGTGAAGATTCCAACAATGGTGGTGCTATGGTGGTGATTCAGGAGAGAGTTTTTTGGGTTATGGGTGTGCAGCACTGCTTGCATTGTGGGTGTTTGCTGGGTTGTGAGTTTGTTGGGAGTTGTGAAATTTAGGATTAAAAATGTGAAGGAGAGGAAATAATATTTAATTATAAATTTATAATAGTGATGTAGTATCGAGTCTGATGTATGCGAATGAAAATTAAAGATAGCTAAACTACAAAAAGTTTTTTTTTTTTTAGTTTAACTAAAAATCTAAGGAGGCCTATGTGAATGCTCTAAGCTTTGATTGGAGTCAGCACCAAGTGAAAAACCCACTAGGAGTTGGCACCTAGGGTTGGCTGGAGTTGGCACCAGACCAAAGAAACTGAAAAAAATTTTCAATCATCCAAATCAGCTCCACATAAGAGTACAATAGTTTGCTTATATAGGAAACAAAACCCTAATTCTAATTGGCGTAGAACACCCTCCTTATTGAATGCCAAAAATACCCTAAACCTTGAAATAAAAATACGAGGGCCTAAAATAAGAACACAATTGATATCCAAAAATAAATAAAACTAAATTATAATAAAAATTTTCCCACACCACCAATGTACCCCATTCAATTCCAAATGTACCACATTATACGCAAAGGAAACGCATTCCAAATATCTTCATTTTGATATCTTCCAAAACACCTTCCAACACGCCAACAAATCAACTACTCTCTTAGGCATAACCCAATATATCGCAAATAAACACGATGAAAGACCATAATTATCATGCAATATCATAACAGAAAAGCAGGTGAATTATTGATTCACCACTCTTTTTACACTTACAACACCAATCCACAACTAAGCAACATGCTCACCCAATGTCTCCAAATCAATTGATTAATGTTGTCCAGCTAAGTAAATTAAGGAATATGTGTATCCAGATGTGTGTGTTGAGCAACAAAGCATTCTAATCAAAGAAAAAGAACATGCCCTGCACTGATACAGGAAATAAAGAATAATCAACTACTGAGAGTAAAATAGAGACCTTTAAGTTGACATTTGATACTGGCGGAGAATGAACATCCTTTGAAATAGCAGTCTGGAAGTCTTCAAGTGTCCAGGTAGATGACAGCATAATCTGAAGATCACCAGAACATTAGACACCTAACAAAATTGTTGCAAGTAGAAACAAGACAACATTGATACATTATACCTTTCCAAGCTTCACTGCATCTCTTATACGAGTTTTATCCTCATCATACTGCAAATCAAAGGTTTCCAAGTTATTGTTAAAGCGCCACTGTTTTCAACACAGGATGTATATGATACTATAAGCCCAAAAGTTACCAAATACAAGAATTAGCCTTACAACCCTAACATATTTGCAAACGACAGTTGCTGTTTTGATTTGGATTCTCCTTTTCAAATAAAATCTAATCAAAATTATAAACCAGTTGGCTCAGAAAGAAAAATCCCTGAGTCCCAAAAATGTTGTCCTCAGGGAAAATTAGAATATTTTAAGGAAACTGTAATTAATTTTTCTCATATACTCAATCAGCTTCAATTTTAATTTTCCAACATTAATCCATTATCTAAAATGTAATAAATAGGGATGAAGGAATTATGGACTTGTAGTACATATCTAAATTGGTAATTAAAAAATTTATTAGCATTAGCTATTGATGTGGAAAAGTTTTTGGTGCAGGTGAATAAGAAACAACTTATGGATGGGAAGAGTATATAATGTGGCAAGTGCTTGTTCTATTTTTTTTTTTTTCTGATAAGTAAGAATGATATATATACGAAGGGTTACTCTATGCCTGAAAAAACACAGAGCAACCTAGGAGATACAAGAAAAAGAAAACAAAGAGAAGAAAATTAGAAAAGGGAAAGGGAGCAAAGAAAAGAAGGGAGGGAATCACTAGACGTGAGTCCCCATGCGCGCGACCAATCAAAGAGAGTCCCACTAAAAAAAACAAGCAACTGATCACTAGAGCTATCCAAATCCTCAAAAGTCCTCCGGTTACGCGCCTTCCAAATACACCAAAGGATGCAAAGCGGGACTAAATTCTAGATCTGAGATAAATACTTCCCCAACCAATTCCACCAACCAAAAAGCATTTCAGGAATCGATCTAGGCATAACCCAGGCCAAACCAAAAGTTAGGAAAACAAAGCTCCATAACCGGTAGGCCATTTCACAATGAAGGAGAAGGTGATCTACCGTCTCTCCACTATGACGGCACATAATGCACCAATCCACAAAATCCAATCTCCTCAATCTCAGATTGTCTCCCGTTAGAATCTTATTCCAAGCTACACACCAAACAAAAAAAGAAACTCGCCTTGGGGCCTTTGCTCTCCAAATAGCTTTCCAAGGAAAGATAGTAGAAGGAGAATTTCTCAATTTGTTGTAGTACGATCGGATGTCAAAAGCTCCATTAGACTTCAATTTCCATCTCATCCGATCTCCAACATCCATAGGAGGGGTTATAGCACCCAACATACGAAGCAAAACATTGTTTTTATCATCAGTGTACTTAATTATGTTTTCTTGTGTAGACCTTGTGTACTTGATTTGAGTTTTTTTTTTTTTTAAGTTATTTACTTATAAATAAATAAAAAGATAAAACGGTTTGCATATGGCACTGAAACTCCTGAAATTATGAACAGAAAATTTACAAGCAAAACATTGCATTTATCATCAGTGAACTTGATTATGTTTTTTCTCGTATACACCTATGCACTGAAAATCCTAAAATTATGAATAAAAAATTTAATGATATGTGACCATAAAATGAGTTTAACTAAAATGAGAATGTTAAGATGGATAAGTGGAAATACATAGAAAAAAGACGATTTAATTTTTTTTTTTTTTTTTTTTTAAATCACTTGGAGAAAAGAAATAAAAAAATGTTTTGCATATGGCACTGAAAATCCTGAAATTATGTATAAAAAATTTAATGATATGTGACTATAAAATGAGTTTAACTAAAATGAAAATGTTTAAGATGGATAAGTCAAAATACATAGAAAAAGAGGATTTGAAATAAGAAAATTCTCTTAGAAATAAGGGTGCTCCTATTGATGTTTATGTAAAGATGAGGGGACTACTTGAAAGTTTGGTCATGTTTACCTACCAAAAAATAAAAAAGTTTGGTCATGTTCATAGGAGAGCAATTAACACACCAATGAGAGAGTTAATTCAAGTTAAGGGAATGAAAAACATTGAGGTTAGTAGGAAAAATAAGGACATGTCAATTAAGGAAGTTATAAAAAGTATGACTTCAGATAGAATAGAATGACAGAAGAGAATGCATATGGCCAACTGGCAAAATCTTGTGACAAAGGCTTGTTGTGAAAATAAAAATCAAAGTTACATATTTACAAGACAAAAAAACATGCAAACTAATGCCCATTAACTAAGTAGCATAAACGAATTCAAAGGACAAATGGCTTTAAGATCTTGGAATAATCTTCTTGAACATTGATTGAAAAGCTGAAATCTACAAGAACTACAAAGACAAAGTTTAGTTACTTGTTTCTCTAGCTCCTCAAGAACATCTTGAAACAGCTCTTTCGGAGTTGAACCAGAGGTGTTTGATGAAACCGCCACATACGTAGGTATATCTTTAACCTAGAGGGGGAGAAAAGACATTAGACAACACATGGTGCAGCAAGATACAATCCACATAACAACTAAGCTATAACTTACCAGGACCCACATATGTTGTGCTGACATAAAATAAAAAAAATAAAAGTAACAAATTCTTGGCTGCTAACCTTCGTGCTATAATCACGCCAGTGGGTTTTGGCTGTAAGAGTGCCTGCAGCTATATGCTCTTCCATCAATTTGCGGAACTCATCACGGTTTTTACGCTCCACCTTTCTCAATTCTTCCTATTTTGAACAAATTAAGATCAGCATATTACACAAAATAAATACAAGAACAAGGAGGAGGAATGTGGGCTCAAACACTAGCACAAAGAGGCTAAACATTAGAGAACCTTCTCTATCTTCCTCCTCTCCTCCTCTTCCCTCTCTAAATCACGTATATATTCCTGGGAGAACAGAACAAAATTAAATTGAAAATCCAATAGAAAACTCCAAAGCTACAGATACAAAATTACCAGAAAAATTTCCAATCGATCAATTTTTTCAAGACGTGCACATCTTTCATCTGCCTCTAAGCGGTCTTGAAGTTTTCTCCATTGGCTGTCTGCCTGAAGGAAAAAGATAACGCACAAGTATAATTTTAATAGCAAAAGATAAACAGCAAGAAAGATATACATACATACATACATACATACATATATATATATATATATAGAGAGAGAGAGAGAGAGAGAGAGAACATTGACTAAAGAGTACCTTAATAAAGTCGCAAGATTGCAAGAATTCCCTGTATTCCATTCTATTACGCTTGCGTTCCTCCTCTACCCTTGCTCGTTCCTAAAATGCAAATTATAAAAACTAAAAGCATAGATGTTTGAAATCCAAAACCTTCAATATCTTTAAATATTGGTATCAGACTAAGGCCTCCAACCAAAAATACAATATGTAATGGACATAGATAAATTGTTATCTCGTGCTAATCATTACAATCATGTAAAACCAAGTAAAAATAACTACTATTATTATTAGCATAAGTTTTCAACATATTGATTAGATCTAAATATCAGAAAACTCCCAATTGACAAAGCATGATGCAAAAACTTACAGTGAGTATATCACCATTGGAACTTATCCGCATGCAACAATTCACTTAAGGAGTCAACTTTTTTTATAAACAAAAAATTGAAAATATTACAAGGGATAGGTGGTGCAACCCTGGACAACCAAATGTATAGGAAGCATAAATGAGATGAGGTACTCATGGGTGTGGGATGTGGAAGAGCATTAGAGAAGGAGTAGAGAAGTTCTTTGGACAGGTAGTGTATAATGTGGGGGAGGGTCACCGCATTAGTTTCTGGTATGATCCTTGGTGTGGAAGTAATCCTTTAAGGACCTTTTTCCTGATCTGTTTACCCGTTCTCGATCTAAAGAGGCTTGGATTTCTGACCTCATTGTATCTGCCTCAGAAGGGGGAAGTAGGAGTTGGAATTTTCATTTCCATCGAGCTCCAAAGGATTGGGAGCAGGAAAATGTTTGTTCTTTCATTGAGTTTTTGTATTCCCATATGCTGAGGGGTGAGGGGGATGATACTTTAACTTGGAAGTTGACTAAGAAGGGGGTGTTTGATGTGCGTTCTTTCTATAAGTTGTTGTCTGGTCCCCACAATGAGGTTTTTCCTTGGGAGTATTTGGCGCGTAAAGGTGCCTAAATGGGTGTCTTCTTACGGATAGAAGCTAGGGATGGGATACTCACTATCAATAATATAGTTAAGAGAGGTCAGTCTTGGTTAACAAGTGTTGTTTGTGTTATTGTGATGGGGAAATTGTTGATCTTCTTCTTCTCCACTGTAAGTTTTCTCATGCATTATGGAGTGCAATTTTTGAGGTTTTTGGCATCCATTGGGTAATGCCGAAGACAGTTAGCTCTCTCCTCTTTGCTTGGAGAAACTGGTTTGGAAAGCAGGGGATATTTGCCATCTGGCATAATTTTCAAAGACTATTTTGTTAGTAAGCACAGATTTGAAACCATTCAGGAAACTAGCACTTTAATTCGTGAAGCTCGAATTCGGTGACAAACTCAAGCCCCAAAGACTTGAGTTCGGACTGCTAAGGTGGAACAATTCATCCACGTGAAACTCAAGTTTCTTAGACTCGAGTTCTATAAAACCAGAAGCAGAAGAACCAAGGAAGAAGACGATCTGCAGATCCGAAGAACAGAGGAAGACGAAGAAAATCTGGAGCTTCAAAGAAGAATAGAGGAAGACGATCAAGTTGGAGAAGAACAGACGCTAGGTGGACGATCTGGCTGGAGAAGAACATACGCTGGGTGGAGAAGAGGAAGAAGAAGAAGAAGAATAAGTGGTGGGAAATCAAATGGTGGAACTCGAGTTCCATGTGGATTTTTTTACACATCAGCTACCACCACTTACAAATCGAGACTTAGAAACTCGATTCTATCTTGGAACTCGAGTTTTAGATACTCGAGATGCTAGTTTGCTAAATAGTTTTGTAAGCTAAACAACTAACTAAAATATTATAAAATTAATGCTAAATGCAAAAAAAAATTCTTGGAAAGCATCTGTCAACATATGGAATATGGTCCCGGCATGTTTAATGTGGCTGGTTTGGATGGAACGTAATACACATTTCTTTGAAGACAAGAAAAGAACCTTAGATCTTTTAAAAGCTCTTCTCTTCGGTACTTTGTTTCAGTGGGCACATGCTTGGGATTTTACGAATCGTATTTCCATTTCTAATTTCTTACACTATCAGATTAAGTTTTTTAACCTGCTGTATTTTTTCCTGATCAAAATTGTTCACCATCATGAACATGATGCTCAATACTTTTGAATAAAAGTTTTATTACCTATCAAAAAATATATATGAGAAGAAAAGACTAGCAATCCAAAATATTCCAAGGTCAAACTTGCAACAAATAGTGAATTTTGTGTTCAATCGCTTTTTGGTTCTGATTACTAGATTTGCTGAACTTGGAGAGCTTAATCAATAATTCAATGCCACCAAGGTACAAATGCCATTTTAATATTTGGAGATTTTTATTTTGTGTTTGGCTGGGAATAGGATTCAATTTGAACGTCAACTTTTCTTACTCAAAATTCTTGAATTTGTATTGTAATGAATTAGGGGTCTGTTAATTTCAAATTCAATTTCTCTATGTATTGGTTAAATAAGAAATCGATGTTGAATTTAGGCCCCCAATTTGCAATTTTGTGCTTAAAGTTTCTTTAAATTTTTGTGTAATATTGGTTATTAATTATGACCAACTACACGGATAATTTCTTTTTTAGAAAAGAACTCTGACAATTTCTCAGAATTTTTTTCACATTAGTTGGAGGGTGAGAGGCGGAGGGGCAAATTGTCCACAAATGGCAACTAAGTTAAGAGATATGCTTTAATGATAATAATAATCATCATCATCATCATCTGGTTTGTGGCCTTATTTTGGAATCCATATGAACTCTGATTGTGTAGCAGTATTTTGGATGAATCTCAATAACTTGTGAATTCAAAATGAACCAAGACAAATGCACCAAGATGAGGATGACATATTAAACAGGCTGATTTAGACCAATGACCATATATGGAAAAATGTTGAACACATAAGGCACTCAATTCAATTAAAAAGTTGAAACTTGCCAATGAGCTCTACCTCAATTGGCAGCTCCTACCCTTATAAATGCTAGGTGGAGAGTGCGGTCATGCATTCAAAACCCATTGGGTGTGTCTATGACTTACCAATAAGGTTGGAAACTTCAACTTCTTTTTCCCCTTCAGCCTTTTCCATTTTCTTTCTTAATTTTATTTGACAAGTGAGATTAATTTATTAAAACAATATGTAGTGGCTGAATCATTATATTAAAAACCATACAAGACAAAGAACTAAATAAGGGAGTGGCTCCCGGTTTTCTAGCCCACCTGATGGTCAAACCAATTACAACATAAATAATTATTTAATACTATAAATAAATTTTAAAAATAGATTTAGATAACTTTCTATTTTATTTAGGGAATCCCAAACTTATTACAAAGATACTTCCTGATTTTGAGCCTAGAAGAGAGATTTACAAAGACTTAACTTTTTTAATAATCTTTTAATTTGCTGCTCAAAAATGAAAGGTAAAGGGAAAGAGTGACTCAAAAAAAAGAAAAAAAAAAAACACGACAAAAAGTATTTATACTTTCCATAAATACTACAATCCAAGAATTTCAAACATAAATGTATGGGCTAACTTTTGTGTAGACCTAACAATTCTTTAGTTCAATGTGGGCTAGTTTTGGTGTGGGCTTAACATTCTTTAGTTTAATATTGGGCTAGCTTTTATGTGTGCCTAAAATATTACCTCACTTTTTTTTCTTTTTTGGACAAATTGAAAATTTAAAAAAATAAGAAAAGAATAGTCAGGAAAACTGGTCAAACCGGAACCAGTTTTCTCCTTTAAGGAAAGCAAACCCATGTGGAAACAACCCCCCCACCCCCTCCCTTTCTTATAAGTCAAAAAGCCATGTAGAACCCCTCACTACATAATAGTTAGAACAGACCTCATATTTTTTTAATCCAAGGGTCACAAATAGGTCTGACTTGCATCCGCACCTTGACCCAATGGAATTTTAGAATACAATAGCTCAAAGAAATCCACAAACTCTAACTCCCAATCTTGCAGCAATCTACTAGATGAAGGTTCCGACTTTGCCCTCCATTCAAATGAGACTCAACTGAGGCATTCTCATCTACTGCAATACAACTCAAGAAACACATCCTTAAGACTATAGTTGCCACACCAAGTATCATGCCAAGATCTCACTGGTGGGAGGTTAGCCCAACTGGTTATGATATCTTTCCAAAGAGCCCCATGCGAAGAGGAAAGTTGAAACATCTTGCCAGTTGGAAGAAGCTATCTCTTTCAAATGGTGGGAGGATCACATTCATCAAGAGGAAGATGCTCCAAAGAGATTTTCTATTGGTGGAATGAAAGATGCCAAGAAATTTCATAGGGTTTGTTTGTGATGGTTTATTTTATTGGCTTATTTCGCTTTATAAAAAAAAATTAAGGAAAAGTTCAACTGTACTTAGTAAAGAAAGAGGCTTTAAAAAGTTCCATATAAGCTGGATTATAAGTTTATCCTAGCACACACTTAGTGGATTGGGGGATGGTATGCTCTTTGAAGAATAGAGGATTGGAGGTTCACAACCCAAGCATTTTTAATCAAGCACTACTAGGGAAATGATTGGTTGGAGATTTGGGATTGAGCAAGAACATTTATGGCGATGGGTTATTTTTCAACTTCAGCTATAAAAGGAACTGATTGTGAGTGCATGGATTTTTATTTATAGATAAAGTAGATGATTTGTTTTTTTCTTGAATAAGTAGATTCATTTCCCAGTGGTTTTTTTAGTAGCTCCAGGGGTATTAGGCACGGGTTTTTTTTTTAGAGTGCATGGTTTTTTTTTCTTGAACATTTATCGCCACTATTGTTTGTTATAGTGATGGAGGCCTTGAGCAAGCTGCTGAACAGGGCAGTGGAGTGGCAGAATACTGAGGGCTTTTTGGTGGCAAGTAGCTAATCACAAGTACAGTAGCGATTGGGGTGGATAATGCTCAAAGGAGGTTAGAGGAGGCATGGAGTTTGTTTAGGGAAGTATATTAGATCTGGTTGGGATCTTTTACTAGGTTTAATTCATTTTCTGTCGGGAAAAGGACTGATGTTTGTTTTTGGCTACATTCATAGTGTGGACACAAGGTTCTAGAGGGAACAAAGTGAAAATTTTCAAACGTCTCATATATCTCTTTTTTTTTGTGAATTTTGAAAATCTAGCCGTTGAATTTCATGTTTCTTATGTTCTTAACATGCATATCAAATTTCATTCAAATTGGATATTATTTACTATTCGATCAATAAACTTATTTTTTATACACAATTTTAGATTATAAAAATTTGAAATTTTAGCATTTGTTTGATGAGATAGCAATTGATCTTTGATCTTCTTGAAATTTTACATGTATAAAGAATATAATAAGAACGTACAATCTAACGGTTAGATTTTCAAAATTCACACTCAATATATAGATATATGAGAAGTTTGTAGAGTTTCTCTCCAAACTACTTTGGAGAGAAACTTTGTTCTTCTAAAGGATGTATTTCCGGTTTTGTATAGTATAGCATAGGATTAAGGGGCTACTGGATTATTTGAGTTGGAGAGATGGTTCTATGGGTTGGGATGTTACTTTTACACGTCTTTTAAATGATAGGAAGTTGGAAGCAATGATCACGTTCATGGACCTTCTCTACTCAACCAGAATCAACAAGGATGTTGAAGATCAGGTGTGTTAGCAACCTACTATGGAGTGCTTGCTGTTGGAGGAGTCACTTCTTTTCCCTAGAAGAATATTTGGAGGGTCAACGCTCTGCTTAAGGTTGCCTTTATTACATGGACTGCTGCATTGGGTAACATTCTTATAATTGATAACCTATGTCACCACAAGGTTTGTATGATTGAGTGGTGTTACATGCTTAAGGCTAGGGAGACAGTTGACCATCTGTTCATCCATTGTAAGTATGCATGCGAGTTGAATTCCTAGTTTTCTGTTTGTTTGGAGTTCAGTGGGTTATGCCTCATACATTTCTTTTAAATGTTGGCTTGTTGAAAGTGGAGATTTCCTAGATGGTGCATTGGTGTTGAGCTTTCGAAGGTATTGAGAAGCCTCCAATAGATCTTAACTATTGTTTGTGTGTTTTGCATGAGTGGATGGTTGTTTCAAATCATTCACAATCTTCTTTGCTTGATTTCAATTATAGTTTTTCTTTTTCTTGACAATGTGGCTTTCGTAACATATTTCTTGTGTACTAACAGGCCCTTTTTTCTTAATTAAAATCTTATCATTCATCAAATAAATATTTTAAAAAATAGGGACGAAATAGGGATGGGAACATAAAAATCAATTACACAAATGCAAATCCTAAAATCAAATGAGAGCAGTAGAGGAAACAGAACTTTACCTTGATTTTGAGCTCCTCCAAGTAGCTTTCAAACAAATCCTTGCGATCCCTATCTCGTTCAACAGCTTTAAAACGTTCATCATTCTCGAACATACTCACTACTTTGCTGAATGATTGTTCGAAAATCCCCATAACAAAGAAAAACTATAATGAAACTTACAATGATATATGAAAATTTTAAATTTTAACATAGGTCTTATTTAAGAAGAAAATTTTTAATTTGACACCATTTAGAGAAACACAGACCTCCATCTTGTGGATGATGTTAGCTCTGTAGACCCCTGTCAAAAAGTTAGTGGAAGATCAGAAAAGAAAAAGAATAAAAATTACATTATTTGAATATAATGGAAGAAATTTCCAGAAGCAGCAAACAACATACTTCTAACATTTGTTTAAACTCTTCCCGTGCTTTTTTCAGTTTAATGCGCCTTTCCTCAGCTTCCTGTTTTTTCCTTTGACTTAAGAACTGAAACAAAACAATCGATTCCAAGATAAGAAATAAAAAGAAAACAGGACTTGTACTTTTTTTATAAGTGAAAACAGGAGTTGTACTTAATGAATAAGCTAGATAATACTTAATTCCAGAAGTATCATATTTAAGAATGTATGCCAACACACAGCCAGAACCAGACAAAACTACTAACATATTAAATACTTAATTCAAAAATGCGTCCTCATAATGGTTTACCTCGCTGAAAACTTGCTTCCGCTCTCCAAGTGTCTTCAAAGCTCCATACCTTCTGTCGTTAATTATTACTCTCATGGCCTGATATTTAAGTAAGATGTCAGGTATTAAAGTATATAAGAAAAACAGAAGACGATATTGACATAAGTACCCGATCCCAGGTCCACTCAGACCCAACATTGGCTGACTCCAAAAGTGCTTTAAATGCATTTTTTGCCTCCTAAAAAGAAAAGGCCAGTGACAGTTACTAGTCAATGTTCAGAAAGGCAACAATAAAAAAAGACTTGAATGCAGTGAGTTCTAGATCATACCAGTTTATTGGCATAAATTAAGGGTTCTGGATCAACTGGTTTTGCTTCCAATGCAACTTCATGCATTTTTTCCCCTGTTTCATCTTTCTTAACTTCCTCCAAGGAGTTAACCGCATCAGCTCCCTACAAAAACTTACTGTCTTTGAGAATATACATAACCACGACTAATATTTTTATTAATTAAAAAGGGAATACCTCTGCAGCTTTTACAGGTACTCCATCTACAGAACTAAGAATATCTTGAGATGAAAGTTCACTGACCTCGTTCCTATAAAACTCAAGCATAGAAGTAAATACAAGTACATGCCATTTGCAAACTACTATCAGAACACTCAAAATTAGTTAGATTGACCATACATTGGGTCCTGAGTGGTACAGGCCATGGTGACAGTGGCTTCAGCACTTTCTGGAACAGCAGCTGATGGAGTAACAACATTTGGAAGTGTCTGCACTCCATCTGCATTTTCATCCATAGAAGAGGGTATAACAGTTGAAGCAGAGGACCCTGAAACCAACATAGGTTCACCAGCAGGGGCATCAGGTCTCACTGAAACTGGGCTTGAAGCAATTCCTTGAGCAGCAGAAGATGCAGTATCTCCACCAGATGGTGCTTCAACCACAGCGGGCGGAATACAAGCTGAGGCAGGAGGATTTACAGATGTTTCCAGCTGTGTTCCCACAACAGACGACTTCTCAACTTGCTCACGAGCCAACTTGAAGCAAAAGTATATGCTCAGTATGATGGAGAAAATAATGAAGGACAAAATCAAAAACAGGTATGAAGATAAATTTGTTGATAAGGGAGAAAACCTTCAGCTCCTCAGGGATAGACCATTTGGATTCCTTGGTAACCTTGTTGTAGTAGTACCTGCAACAAAATCATGAAAACGGGAAATAAATCACCAATGACTTCAGAGGTTGCAAAGCTAATAAAGGAATGGCTTCAAGGAATCAAATATTAGATCACACACTTCCTTCCATCAGGACTTGTATATTCCTTCCAGTTAGTTGATGCATCTGCCCTCTGTCACAGCAGTAAAAAATAAATAAATACTGTAGCCCATAAAAATTTCCAGATTAAGAAATCTTGGAAATGAATAGCTTATTCCAGATAATGATAGTAACTTAACCAGACTTTAGTAAGGAAAAAAGACTGAAACAATAACATAAACAGAAGGGGAAAAGGGGGGAGGGTGGTTTTAATTTAACTATAACTAAAGGTGCTTTTTAATTTGTGATCAATTTTTTTCCACCTTTAAAAAGACAAGGAGAGAAAACTTTCAAGCAAGTAGAAGCCCACCGGTAACAGGTTTTGGAACCCTTTCAAGAGATGACATTCTCTCATGCCTAAGATCTGGGCAAGGTTATAGTTGCTCTCTGGCATTTGAACACGTTATTTTTAAGTTCATATAATAAAAATTGTAAAGGATAGCCATACCCCTTCAGAAAAGACAAGTACTGGAAGGCACCTCATTTGACAATAAAGAAATGTTAAAAGTTTTTTTATTAGTAAGTTACACATGCACCCAATGGGTCTTGAACTCATGAACTCACCCTCCACCTAGTACTTGCAAGAAGGAGGAGGTGCCTGTTAAGCTAGAGATTATTGGCAAAAGTTACACTAAATTTTACTTTTCTTGGGTTCCTTTTTGACTTCTTGATGAAATTATTCCAACAACTTGGATTCAATTGGATTAAGAATATGACACTTCCATATATTCATTAAGGAAAAATAATAAAATAAACTCCCCTATTAAAAATTTGGGAATGGTGTGATTTGAAGGTTCAAAAATTGAAGGTGTTGCAGATAGCAAATACTACCATTTCACTATGAATCTTATTTAACTATTATGCTCTATTAAGGAAAAAACTTTTACTAGATCACTAGGAATGATGCAGTTTCAACTCATCTCATACTAGCTAACACCCTCAGCCCCCTAGCATTAGCACTCAATCCTTACCTACATTGGATATGCCCAATCCATCTCAGCTAATGTTCTGTCATCGCATCCTGATCTCACCATCCTATCTGGCATACTATTTCAACACAACAGAAACTGGGCTATGTGACGCTTTGGAAGCAGACAACAGGAAGACCAGTACATGCACCCACACTCAACACTCATATCCAAGTCCATGCCACAGACATTACTATCAACTTTCATTTCTTATCCTGCACACATTCATCCCGACAATACTGGCATTATAAGAATAATGCACATCCTATTATGTAAACATAGGAAACCACAACTTTAATGAGTCAAGAAGTGCAAAACTATAGGTCTCAAATAATAAACACCAAGAAATATAATATAACCATTGTTTTCTTGTTTAATCAAATCAACACAACAACAACAAAGCCTTAGTCCCAAATTTTTTTGGGGTCGACTATGGATTCTCAACAAATTATTTATGGTCAGTCACATGTATTCTTTTCCTCCATTCTATTCTATCTGAAGTCATATTCTTTGTCACTTCTTTAATTGACATGTAATTTATCAAAAAAAATTTTATATAAGTAATAAGTTTTATTGATATAAAAAAAGGGACACCCTAGTACACAAAGAGTATACAAGGGGTCAACAAAAATTACAAGAATCAAAAAAATCAAGAAAGGTAGAGAATGATTGGTTTCATAAAGTAGCCAACCAACCTGATAAAGTTCTAAAGAAAAATAGCTTGAGGTCTGGTATGGATCTCTCATTATCTTCAAAACACCTACTATTTCGTTCCCTCCAAAGACACCACATTAAGCAATGGGGAACAATTAACCATATATGACCATTTCTATGACGACCAAGTCTGCCTTGCCAACAAGCTAGGAGCCCCATAACAGACTACGGCATAACCCAGCTTACTCCAAATAAACCCAAAACCATAGACCACAAATCCAGAGCAACCAGGCAGTGAAGAAATAAATGGTCAACAGATTCACTGTTACACTTGCACATATAACACTAATCCAATATCCAAACCTTCCTTTTATGTAAATAGTCAATCATCAAGCATTTCCCTAAATCAACATTCCAAACAAAGATCGCCACTCAAGAAGGGATCTTCTGCTTCCAAATACTTTTCAATGAAAAACAAAAATCACCAGAAGACTATAATAATTATTAACCATAAATCTTTTACTTCTATCCGGTTTCCAACATATCCTATCCTCACCAAACCCCCTTACTGTAGCGCCATATATAGTATCCATGAAGCTCGACATAGCCTCTAGTTCCCGAGCATAAACACCCCTAAAGAAACTTACATCCCAAAAAAGAACTCAATTAGTGAAATTCATAAGCTCCGCCACACTTGCCTCCGTATCTTGGCAAAAGCTAAACAATTCAAGATGGGTGACTACAAGAGACGTCTCCCCACACCAACGGTCTTGCCAAAACCTCACCCTTGACCCATCACCAATATCATACAGAACATAAAATGATAAAGAAGGCCATCCCCTACTAATATTTTTCCACAAACCAACACCATATGGACCATAAACAGATCTGGTACACCAACCACCCCATACACATCCATATTTCACCTCTATCATTCACCTCCAAAAACATCCCTTTCAATCCCAAATCTCCATAGCCACTTCCCAAGCAAAGCTTCATTAAAAAGTGTTACCTTCCTTATCCCCAAGCTACCCGAAGGAGTACAAATAGTAGCCCATCTAACCAGGTGAAATTTGGGCTCATCACCTAGCCCACCCCATAAGAAATTCCATTGAAGTTTCTCAATATGGTTGGCCACAGCAGTAGGTATAGGAAATAAGGATCAAAAGCACTATAATTTATCAAATTAAATAAGTAATAAAATTATATAATGGGAGCACTACACGCTGTACATTGACATTCAAACACATGGTCAAAAAAAAAATCTAAGACTAAAACAAATAAAAAAAAATGATATGTACGCTCAAGAATAATGCACATCCTCCTATCAAAATAAATAAATAAATAATGCACATCCTATCATGGAAACAGGGCAAGAGACAATCTATTACCATTTATTTATGAATCAACAAAACCTCAACCAAATAAAATTATAACAATCAAGGAAGTAATACAAATGATGGAATTTACTAACATTCAAGCTATATAGTAGGTAGAGAAAGCAGCAAAGACCCACAGCATATCCTACCTCTCAAAAGAGTAGCACAGCATGTACCTGTAACCATCTTTAAAACTACGGAAGTCACACAGCATATATATGGATAATAAACGAGTGAATAAGAAACAACTTTCCAAAGAAATTGAAAACACCATAACTTTATAGGTCTACAGGAAAAATTATACCAAAACCAGAAAACTGTCATGATATCTCAGCAATTCTTACCAAGAGAGAATACCTTGGAGTACATCAAATGGTAGACGAATAAGATCAAAGATTTAGTACATGGCAACACAGTAGTAGAGAAACAATATCAAGCATGGAATGAACAATGAAGGTTGTATTCAAACATATTGTGACTAGACTATGCAATACATCAGCATAGAAATTATGTGAACAGTTTCATTTAATTCCAAAAAATACCCTATAGAGTAATTATTTCCCATGCAATAACAAAATTGGGAGTGGGTGCAAAAGAGAGATGAGAACCCGTGTTTTCCAATAAAAATACAAAAGTGAACTAAATAAGCATTTAATTTACAACCTCAAACAAAAAATGGAACGACAAAAAAATCTAAAATACAAAAGGCAAGAGATATACATTCCTTCTGTTCTCAACAGAGAGGTAGTGGGAGTAAATCACAATAACAAGCTTCTGACCAATTTATAAGACAGAGCTTCCAGCCATAATTAAGAGCCAGAGGAACAAATTTTTATGGACTGAGAATTCTTCCACAAGTTCATCCAAAAGAGAGCTAAAAAGCTATTATCTAACAGTAGCAAGCACCTATTGGATGCAATCGCCCTTGCTCTAAGTCCAAAAAGTTCAAGATTGATGCATGTCTGCTTGACAGGAAAATCATTCCATATGAACAATTGGAAGTATCTTTTCACCAGACCACAGAAAAAATGTTTATGGAATAACAAGCAATGCAAAATAATAATAATAATTGTAAAACAAGAAATTTGCTAACGCGGAACCAAGTTAGGCATGTAAATCACGGGAGAGATATGTATACCAGCACACATATCCACCATACATTTTAATACTATTCAATAGCATAACTAACATGTCATACATTTGAAGAAGTGGAGAAGGCAAGACTCACCTCAATTGGTGTCATCAATTCTAAAGGCTTCTCCCAACTAGATTGCCTTGTCCTCTTGTTAAAATAGTATCTGAATGATTAATGTGGAGAAGAATAGTCAGAATTTGTAACAAATAACAAATCAAACCAATTATGGAATATAAATAACAACTGAAAAACGATTGCAATAAGCATAATTTTGTGGTACTCTATAGACAAAGGGAGAATATTGTAGCACCTCTATGCAAGGATATAGTTCCAATATCCCCCCAACCCCCCCCCCCAAAAAAAAAAGCAGAGGGTGCCAAGATGGACTAACAATGATCGTGCAACCATAGCTTGGTTAGAGAAACAATATCCTCTTAGGAAGCCTAAGGTTAAGGTAAAGCCCAAGAATAAGTTTCCATGGTAGTTAAACAGGCTTTTGTATTTTTAGTTGGTTATTCTCAAGTCGAGTATTTTAGTAATTTTGTAATTGTTAGGTATGGACCATAATTGTGGGCTTTGGGTTTCATTGTATAAATAAGCAAGTCTTATTTACTTTATGGGTCTGTATACGTGGCCTTTGGATCAATTCAATAAGGGTTTGGTTTACTAGTCAAACTTATTTGGTTCACTAATAAAGTATGAGTTTTATTTGTATTAAGAGTAGTGAAGATTTAGGGTTTATATAAGTGTGTTATTTCACTAAAACGAAGGGGAATTGATCAATAGAATTTTCAATGTTTTGAGTATTGAGGCACATCATCCTTATTGCTCTCTCTCTCTCTCTCTCCTCTCTCTTTGTGTGTGTGTGTGTGTTCATTCTATTTGATATTTTATCCTTGGTACTTTTCGTGAGCACTATTATTTTTTTTGACAATCAAGAGACTAAACTAAGAAAAGAAAAAAATTGAACAATAGAAGAACATTCTGTAAAACCCCAGCACCGAGACCAATCAAAAAGACTTCTTTGGCACAAGCCTATTAACTCAACCAAAGACTTCTCAGAATCTTCAAAGGACCGATGATTACGCTCTATCCATACAGTCCACATCAAACATCCTAGAATTAAATTCCAAATATCTGAATCATGTTTCCCAAGCCAATGATTCCAACAAAATAATAATTCCGCCACAGAGCTAGGCAAGACCCATTGAATACTACCTGAAGCATAAAGACCCATAAAGGATTCACCACATGACAGTGAATAAGGAGATGATCCACAAATTCCCCACTGCACCGGCACATACAACACCGATTTGTCAAAGGGCAACCTCTAAGAATGAGATTATCCAATGTAAGAATACGATCATGAGCTGCCGTCTATAGAAAAAAAGCCACCATTTTGGGAAACCTTTGCTTTCCAAATGCCCTTCCAAGGGAAGATAGGGTTGGGAGTCGTCCTTAACTCATTGCAAAAGGAACAGGTATCAAACTTACCATTTCCATTAAGACCCCAACACAAAGAATTGCTGCCTACTCCACGTGGAAGATGAACTTGAATAAAATCAAGAAGAGAAAAAGAAGCAGCAAGCTCCCAGTCTTTGAAATCCCTATAAAGTCTCAAGTTCCAAAATCTAACATCATCCCCTTCTTGATGACTCATAACATCAGAAATATAACCTTCCTTATCTGCTAAAATCACATATAACTTAGGGTAGAGGATTTTAAGGGGATCAACCCCAACCCATCTATCATGCCAGAAATGAATCTGAGTACCATCACCCACAACAAAGGAAAAATGCTTAGAGAAGTTTTCCCACCCTTCGTTAATACTTCGCCACAAACCACACCCATGAGTTTTCCTACAAATTTTAATACTCCAACCCCCTTGACCCTCCCCATATTTAGTGGATATAACCCTCCGCCAAAGATGAGTAACTTCATGCTCGTATCTCCACAACCACTTCCCTAATAAAGCCTGATTAAAGGATACCACATTTCTTATCCCCAAACCTCCCATTTCAATAGGTGAGCAAACTTTATCCCATGCCACCAAAGGATATTTGAAACTCCCTTCAGACGATCCCCATAAAAAGTTTCTTTGGATTCTTTCCAGCCTAGTAGCCACAGCTATAGGAATAGTAAAAAAATGATAAAAAATACGTAGGAAGGCTAGAAAGAGTGCTCTTCAATAAAGTGAGCCTACCACCCTTGGACAAATAAAGGCGTTTCCATCCTAATAATTTCTTCTCCATCTTCTCCAAAATGGGATTCCAAATAGAAGTTGTCTTGAACAATGTACCAAGTGGCATCCCCAAATATTTCATAGAAAAGCTACCCACCCTGCAACTAAGAATATTAGCCAAAGCATCCAGATTATTCACCTCCCCAAAAGGGGCAATCTCACTTTTCCCTATATTAACCTTCAAACCTGTAAAAGCTTGAAAACACGATAATGTCAACCTTATAGACAGCAACTGATCCCTAGAAGCATCACAAAATAAAATAGTGACGTCCGCAAACAACAAATGAGAAATATGCACACCAACAGAGTTCACTGGTCCCACATGAAAACCATGAATCAGGCCACATTCCTCAGTTTTTCTCAGAATCCTGCTTAAGATCTTCATAATCAAAAGGAAGAGGAGAGGGGATAAAGGATCACCTTGTCTCAAACCTCAAGAGCTTCCAAAGAAACCTTCAAGGAAACCATTCACTAGAACTAAAAACCAAACTGAAGTCACACAAGCCTTTATCCACCCACTCCATTTTAGCCCAAAACCCATCCTATCCAAAAGATAGAACAAAGCATCCCAATTAACATGATTGTAGGCTTTTTCAATGTCGAGCTTGCAAACCACACCCGGTACACGACTATTCAACCTACTATCTAGGCATTCATTAGCAATGAGCACTGAATCCAAAATTTGCCTCCCACCAACAAAGGAATTTTGAGACTCAGAGACAAGATTGTCCAATACCGTCCTCAACCTATTAGCCAAAACCTTAGATAAAATTCTATACATACTACTCACCAAACTAATGAGCCTAAAATCTTTAATATTAAAAGCATTACTCTTCTTAGGAATTCAAGAAAGAAAAGAGGCATTCATAGACCTTTCAAACACTGAATAACAATGAAAATGTTCAAAAAAGCCATGACATCCTTTTCCACAACACTCCAACATTTATGGAAAAAAGCCATAGTGAAACCATTCGGACCGGGTGCTTTATCCCCCTCCATTTCCTTCAAACCTGGATAACTTCCTCCTTAGAGAATGCCCTCTCTAAAGACAGCCTCTCTTCTTCCTCTATACAAGAAAAATCCAGCCCATCCATAGATGGGTGCTGCATCTCAATCTCCTGATACAAAACCTCACATGTACTGTTCATATATTGTGGACATTCTTTTTCTATTTCTTCTTACCTCTTAACTCTCTGCAACCCGAAATCAAATTGTTTCTCTTCCCTAAAGAACCATAGTTATTGTTTTATATATATATATATATATATATATATATATATATATATATATATATATATATATATATATATATATATAAACCATAGTCATTGTTGAACCCCAACCCTTCTTTTTTCAAAAGTTGAAAATCCTAGATCCACAAATCAAACTAGACCTTTAATCCACAAGCACATGCAAACCTTTAACCCTAGATTCTACACTTGATCTTTTTTTGATAAGTAGATTCTACACTTGATCTTATCAGATATATATACATTTAAAGTGTTTGAATTACTCAAAGACAAAATTCACCCTATGTCCTAGTATAATAAAATTCAGATATTGCAATCTCAACAACCCTTGGGATTGGTTGTCAGCTGGGTCATAATACTCCACAGAATAATAGTCTTTAGCCAAAAAAAGCATTCCTCAACTTTTTTCTTTTTTTGGATAAGCAAGTAATAATATTTAAGTAGAAGATACTTCATTTTATTTTTTTAGGTAAGATTAATTTTATTGAAATGAGACTACCTCATGAAAAAAGACACGAAGTAGCCTAAAGAATTACAATCTGAAAAACTAACTACAAATGAATGACTATGAAAAATTAGACAGATTACTGTCTGGGAGACCTAAAGAAAAAGACAACTCATAAAAAGAACTAATGAAGGATGCTAGCAATTGAGTTGGCATGCACTCCACATCTTTAAAGTGCGTCAATGGAACAAAATTTCAGACATCTGAAAAATGATTAGGTACCCCATTCCACCACCCACATAATTAATCAAGAACCTTCTCTGGTATTACCCTCTAATTCCCAAATGTCCGAAATACAAAACTCCCCAACTCAAAAGCCACACTACAATGTATTAAGAGGTGGTCCACAGTCACACCGCTACAAAGGCACATACAAGATGAACTCACCATGGAACAACCCCTATTAAGTAGGTTCTCAGAAGTAAGAATTTTCCCCCAAGACATTGTGCACACAAAAAAGGAAATTCTATGAGGAGCCTTAACCCTCCATGTGGCTTTCCAAGGGAAAGGCATAGGGGATGGTGAGGTCTCATAAAAAGATCACACAGTGAACCGCACTATTCTTTAGCTTCCATCTCATTTGATCTTCTCCCTCCCTAATGGGGAACATGAGAATCTAACAAATGGAGGAATGCAGCCACCCCATCAATCTCCCAATCATTAAAACTTCTCATGAAGCCCACAGCCCAACTCCTCCTTTCCCCCTCCTCCTGTCTCTCCAACAATGATTCCACAAAAGCATCCTTATCCATGGCAATTTCAAACAGGACAAGAAACATCTTCAAAGGCTAATCCCTACACCACAATCATGCCAGAATTGAATTTGACTGTCGAGGCCCGCATCAAACCGAATGCATTGTAAAAACAGAACTCCCCTCATTCTAACACTCTTCCACAACCCTTAACCATGAGCATCTCGAACAGGTTTCGAATACCACCAACCCCACTCCTCCCCATACTTCACAGTAACTACCCACCTCCACAGTCAGTTTTCCTCCAACCCAAACTGCCATAACCACTTACCCAACAAAGATTGATTGAAAGAAGTAGTAAGTTTCCAAATCCCCAACCCTCCACTAGCCAAGGGAGCGCACATCTTATCCCATCCAACCAAATGATGCTTGAACTCTCCTAAACCACCCCACAAAAAATTCCTCTGTAACCTCTCTATTCTATTCGCTACACTAGTGTGAATGGTGAATAAAGATGAATAATATCTAGGCAAGCTCGAAAGTGTACTCTTCAATAGCGTCAACCTTCTCCCTTTTGATAAATACAAAAAAGTATCTTCCTTCATATTCACAATGATGAACACAAAACATCTCAATATTACAAAAAAGCAAAAAGAGTTTAGGAACTAAAAAACTGAATTACAATGTGTAAAAAACAAGCATGAGACCAATCAAACAAGGTACAAATCAACAAGGATTTCAATTGATCTAGAGTTCTCTCAATGTCCTTGAACATACGGCTATTCCATTCCTATCCACATCAAACGTAACGGAGTAAGATTTCGAACATTCAAATAGTGTTTCCCAAACCAATTCCTCCATCCAAATAATAGGTCAACTACTGTCTACAGCATTACCCACTAAGCCACAAACATCTTAAAAACTTCACTCCACAAACATCCAAAAACTTCCTCAACCTATGGTGAGCCTTTTCATTTTTTTTATAATTAAAAAGAAAGGGCTCAACTCAAGTACACGAGTACAATGTGTTTCAATGCAAAGATTTTTTTTATTATTTTATGATTTGATAGTTTGAGGAGGGGGATTTGAACCCTGGATGTCTCCTTCAAAAACACCAAAGGTGCCAACTAATTGAACCACAAGGCTCTTGGCAATGATTTTTTAGATGTTTATTGACTTTATTCATTAAGGTTAAAGTTTTTTTTCCCCTTTTTGTGGTGGGATTTGGCTGTCTCTACTGGTAATTAATTGATTAAATCATATACCTTCTTCCATCAGCAGAAGTATGCTCTATCCAATCTGTTGAGGCCTCTCTAGTGGAGCTTGGCTGGACACTTGTTGCCTGAAAATTTTGCTAAGCGTGTACATGTCAAGAATCCAGATAAATAGCACTTCAGACAGCAAAGAAGCAAAAACAATTTGACCATGATGCTGAAAAACTCAGCAACTGAGTTAAAAGGAGAAAAAGAAAGACACCTTACCGATGCAACAGAAGTGGGAACCGAAGGTTGTTCAACACTGTGCGGCACAGATGTAACAGGGGCAGTGCTCTGGCTTTCAGATGGTAAATTAAGTTGTCTCGAAGAAGAAATACTGGGTGGATGCATTTGAGATGTAGACTGATACTGGGTGGGTGCATTAAAATTTATATGTAGTTGACCATAAGAAGATGGTGCAAACTGCATAAATGTAATTATATAGATTCAAGCCCAAAGAATTGGAATAAATTATGAAATTCAGAAATGAGAATACTTTGAAATCTTACAGTATATGACGGAGTGAGAGGTCTTTCTGGGCCACCTAATCCAGGTGAATAGTTATTGGGATTTTGAGCATTAAGCTGAGGAATTGGTTTTTCAGATGCAATGTGCATGTTTGGCTGAGCAACTGGCAGTGGAATTGCCTGTGATGGCAGTGTAGCATGACCTGGCTGACCAGCTCTTGGGGGTAACTGCGGCATTGGCTGAGAGAATTGGGGTTGCAAAGTTTGATGAGGAGGCAATCCAACATTCATTAGCGGAACACCTCTGCCAACAGGATAAAAATGTTGAGAAGGCACAGGATTGAACTGCTGGGGTTGCTGTGCTGGAACCACCTGTCGGAACTGCAGCAAAAAAAAAAAAAAAATCATTTAAAAAGATTTTATTTTGATTCATGTTAATGATATATACGGGTGATACAAACTCAGCTAGAAAGGATGCATTACTTGAGAAGACATGGGTGGAACAAAACTTCGGGGAGGTTCCATCGAACCAATTATTGGAGGCTGAAGAGGCTTTGCCAACAAAAAGAAAAATTAATTAGCAAAAGGAAGAAAAAACCAATAGATCAATTTTATCAATAAAAACCCCATCTTTTGGTCACTATGGTAACAGATCCTAACTAAGAAAAGCTTCCATGCATGGGCTTTTATCCCTTGAAACCAACCTTTTTTTTATGAAAAAAAAAAAAGTTGGCTTTCAAGTGATATAAGCTCATGAGCCTGGAAAACCAACCTTTTAAAACACATGAGCCTGGAAACATAAATTTAAAAGGGAAGCCCAGTTGATGTTTCCTTCAGAATTTAAGTTACTCTAAGGTATAAAAGCCTTATGGTATGAATGCTTTATATTGAAATAAAAGAAAATACTCTCTAGAACTAACTGTTTCATAAGACATAAACACTACAAGAAACAGTTCTCTGGGCACACTACCTGTACACCTGAAAATCGAGGATTATTGGCCATTAAGCAAAGTCACGAGCCTTTAGAATGCAAAAACAACTGCATCCAACAATCACCACAAACACCTTAGAATTGTCCAAGATATAGCATAGTAAGATTGAAGTTTCAAATTAGCATGTAGTGTAACATGAAAATGGAAAAATATGAATTTTGCCAAACATACAAAAAATGTGACTTAATGTAGTAAACTGATAAAGAGGAGTTATTTTTTACCACTTCATAATGCAAAATGCTGGGCAATAGGCCCATAAGAGAAAGGTAGTCAGCATATTAATGTCAAGAAGAATGAGCAGCAATGAGAGAACATGGAATGAGAAACAAAGGCATGCATTGGAAGGTGGAGGTGGCAATAATCAAGGATAGGATGACAAAAGGACATCTCAAATGGTTTGGCAATGTGTAATAAACACATCCAACATTACCAGTGTGAGAGTTTGATTTGACTTAATGTACAGGAGTAAAAACAAATCATAGACCAAAATAGCTAGGACAATAGGAACAAAGGAGATAATGATAAAATATTTAACAGTGATATGGCTTAGGCAGGGCTGAGTCAGTGTAGATGACCTCAGCTATTTGAAGCAAGTTGGTCCAAGATAATAAGTAGAATAATTACATAATTATTATTATTATTAAGTATAATAATAATAATTACACATTAAAATAAATATATCAGTTTTTGGTGTTTCTCTTGTATACAAGCTGTGTACAAGGGTTGCGCCCCTTTTGCACTTTTCTCGATGAGATTACCTAAACTTAAAAAAATTGCTATAAGTCCTGCTACCAAAAGCCTTTAACAAAAGGAGGAATAGAGCAAAAGTCAATCTTGCACTCATGAGATTTCCAAAAAACTAACAAAAATTATTAAAAGGAAAAGAGTTGCCCTTACTTATCAAAAAAGAAAAGAGCTGCCCTTATATAGAGTATAGACGTAATCCTGCCAATTCTTAGACACAATTAATTTCCCAGGTGATAGTGGTGGAATTCAAACAAATCTTAAGTATGAGTCCTAATCTTTAGCGTACATGGGCACAGAGAGAATATGGTTCTGTTGAACAGAGTCAAAAGACTCTCAGTCCATTGGAAGTTGAGGTACCATCTCTCCAAGCGTCTTTCACCTCACTAAAACCCATAATTGTTTCCATAATTCATACTTTCTCATTCACAAATAACAATTTTTAAACAGACTAAAAAGAGTGTGGATGTATATTCATCATGTTCAGTCTTTATTACAAGAAAGTTCCAAATAGATTCCTCAAATCAAAATGAAATGTGGACAGGAAAACAAATTCTCATCAACTTAACACAGTTGACAAAAAAAAACACTCATTAAACTAGAAAAACAAAAGTTGAGAAGCACGTCTGTTGATGATAAAGCTTGTGACTTATAACAAAGCTGCAACTCTTGGTATTCTGCGGCATCAAGAAGGGGATTACAGAGAAATTTTAAGGATTTGAATTTTCCATTACTAAAGCTTAAAACTTTAATGCCAAGGTCCTCAATTTGCAGGCTTCAAGGTTTTATGATGGCATGCATCTCAACTGTATGTATTTCATTTGCGGCCTAGCACAGTTTGGAGTGGACTAGATTGTTTAACACATACTTAAGATGTATTTTGTATTGACCCTAACTTCAAGCTCTCACTTCTCTATAAACATTTACCATTTTCTGAGAATTGCCACTTTTAAAAATATTCATAGTGGACAACATCACCAAATTTGTTGTCACTTGTTACAATAGCAGTTCAATAACATCTTTCCTCTACTCTCCAGTTGATTAACCATTTAAATTTCGTCATAAGCAAACAAATAAGCAAAAGTAGGCCACTTTAGTTGGAACAAAGGTGCAGCTAAACCCACAACTACTCAGGAACACTATCAAGACTCAAACCACAGTAGACTCAAACATCTAAAAGTGCAAATAATCAAGTGCACTGCAATACTGCATGCGATCACTTTATAACTAAAAAAATTGAATAAAATAATTTTAAAAACTTATTTTGAAATTTAATAAACATATTTTATTCAAAATTGATTTTTTTTTTTTTTTTTTAAAAACGTGTTTGGTTAACCATTAACTAGAAAACGAAAGAAAAATTTTCAGGGAAAAAAATGAATCCTACTACAATTAAATCTTGATTTCTTACTAAATAAATAAAATTGATTAAAGAAAACAAATGTGTACTATTTGTATTATTCTTCAAAATATTTCTTCTACTATTCATCTTAATTTCTCAGCAACCAATCAAAAAAATTTACCCTATCACATCAACAGCCAAGCTATGGTCCACCACCAATTTGAAATTCATCTTAATTTATTACAGTGCATTCTGTTTGACATAGCCTCAGATTTTAGTAGCTAAACTTTTTCAAATTTCTCATTAATCTAACAGAGCATCAATATATTACTTCTTTTATTTCAAATTTCTCATTAATCTAACAGAGCATCAATATATTACTTCTTTTATTTCAAATTTCTCATTAATCTAACAGAGCATCAATATATTACTTCTTTTATTTCAAATTTCTCATTAATCTAACAGAGCATCAATATATTACTGCTTTTATTTCAAATTTTCTCATCAACCTAACAAAGCATCAATATATGAACTGAACTACAAACAATATCAATTATGCCAACCCATTTCAAAAAAGATAAAATAAAAAGAATTGGGCTAACATTGACAAAGCTTTAGCACATGATGGCAGATTTGAACCACTACTGTCACATATACATTGAATTTTCAAATGGGTATCCCTCAAATTTTCTTAAAAGACTCTACAAGTACCAGAAACAATAATGTGGTAATTTGTGATATCACACAAATTAAATTCACTTTGCCTCAAAAACAACCAAATACCCTAATTCCCAGAATTCCAAATGAACAAAAACCTAGCCTGGTTGTAATTTTCTATGAAAGTTCAAAACTTTATAACTAAAGATTCGAATATCACTCACATTCTTGAAAAAAAGCTCAATCAAAAGCCAAAAGATTTGCCAACCCAGAAACCCGAGAAAACAAGAACCAATCCCAATTACACCCTTAGAGAAAATTTTAAAATATATATATATAAAATAAATCCATCAATGAGAGTAGAAACTGTTCTTGAAGAAGAGTGGAAAGCGAAACTCTTTAAGAAATATTTGAATTAAATAACGGAAGAGAGAGTTTGTACCAGTTCTTGTTCGTAGGGTACTTTGAAAGAGGCGCGCGTGTACTGGCAAGTGCACAAGGGTCACGTTCTTCAAACTGAAAGCAAAGGAAAAGTCCTTTATATATCAACCCTTTTAGTTTTAGACCGACCAATTTTTGTACTTGGGAACTTCTTTTCTTTTGTCTTTTTAAATTACACCTTTTTTTTAATTTTGGGTCAATTTTTTTTTTTCCCAATTTGATTACTAATATTAAATTTTTACAATTTACTCCATATAAAACTTTGAAAATGTTGCCAAGAGTTATGTATCTTAACTAACAGCATTAAGTGTTTTCAACATAAACAATTTGAATTCAAATCCCCTACCCACATTGTATATATCAAATTATAAATAATAAAAAAAGAGGTGAAAATAATGAAATTTCATCATTATATATGTATGCCCCTAACTAAATTACTAGTCTATTGAATAAGGCATGTTCAAAGATCAACCATCTTGTTTCTCAAAAAAAAAAAAACCATCTCAACAAATCTTCCACTAAAAGCAGGCTTTTCAAACAAATGCTTTAAATAATCCATTTTGGCAATAATTCATAGCTTAAAAAAGTAGGAGGATATCTGATAGACCAAGAATGTATTGACTCATTTGGTAAATTAATCAATTAATTAGCCAAGTTAATTAATTAGATTCGTTTCTCAAAAAAAAATTAGATTCAATTACATGCAATAGCAATAATTCATACCTAAAAAAGTTGGAGGATATCTGATAGACTAAGAATGTATTGAACCATTTGGTAAATTAATCAATTAATTAGTCAAGTTAATTAATTAGTCAAGTTAATTAATTAGTCAAGTTAATTAATTAGATTCAATTACATGCAATAAGCATGGTAGCACAAAGAAATCACCAAATAACTAAATGCAACTGCAAATAAATTTGACACGGGTGATTTGTTTACAAATGGAAAAAACCACCAAGAGAAAACCACTGAGGCAAAATCCCACCAGATGAATTTAAGGTCACCACTCCCGAAAATCCACTATTATCAAAACAAATGGTTACAAGTAAAGGAATCACAGTACCTTATACCAACCTACAATTGAACCTTTAGCCCAATACACAATTGGACTTGTAATGTAGTGACAATCTCTCCTTTCAATGCATGGATCCAAGTACGTGACTAACACACCAACTTAAAAAAGATGTTGGCTGCAAAGTTTTTCAGTTTCATCCAAACGATGAAAATTAAGAAACTCCTTGATTACAAAACCCTTGGCGCAAAGACGCAATTGCTTCTTCAAAGAATATGATGAACTAGGTCAACTTTTGTCTTCAGTCACACAATACACAAAGGGATGCTCTGATTCCTTGTGTAACGGCCTTTAAAATAATCTTTATATATGTCTAGGGTTGTAAGAAAAGAGACACAAATACACTTGGATATGCATGAAAATAGATTTGAAAATCTGAATTTCGTAATTTTTGATAGATACTATTTTTGTCAAGTAGCTGTTGAGATTCGTCATTAATGAACAACACTTCTTCACTTGTTTCTTAGATAGTTTTACATGGCTTTAATACTAAACTTGAACTCTTGTTCCTTGAAGTACTAAAGCCATCCTAAATCTCCTCAGTTACAAGTAAAGTGTGTTTTGTCAAAGGATTAGTCAATTTACATAACATGTCTCTAACAAAATCCCCATATGTCTTAACAATTTCTCCTTTTGGCAATCCGTGACAAAACCACAACAAACAAATGAAATATGAGAGAAGTCATAAATCACTAAACTCATAATCACTTGTTGAATATAATAACATATAATTCTAATACAAACTCTTGGAAAACTTTACAAGAAGAGAATGTTAGGATGTGTACCCTTAAATCCTATTGTATGATGCTATGTATAACATTATGTATAACTTAATGTTATGATTAATAAAGTTGTTTTATTTTTATCTAAAATAATGGTAACATGAATATTTGAACATTATCATATAATCCATGAGATGTATAGTATGTGATTTATGTGAAAAGTCATAGAAGATATAAATCACAAGTTCTTTGTAAACTCAGAATTATAGTTCATAGTCGGTGATGAAATTGGACATTTCATCTGGGAATACTATGACGTATCAACTAAGATGATTTGTCTTGATCATGGAAGTGAAGACTTCTAGTTGATATGTTTTAAGAATTAAGACATATTGAACTGGACCGCTGTGAGATTTATTATTCTCCTAACGACTGTCAAATGAATAATAAATCTCACAACTTCTATTTTCATGAACTCTTAATTCTGAGAGAATAATGGACCTAATCATGACATGTAGGTTGCTTTAATATATCAAAAGTGAGATCTAAAGTCATGATCAAAATCTCAATATGTTGGGCAACCACATTTAGTATTGATGGAACATATATTCTCAATATGGAATTCTTAATCTCTTAACGGAGATATAAAATATTCATTTGAGATAAGTTTAATGGGTTTGGTTATTCAGAGTGTTAGGCCTAACCACTTTATACTAAAGTATATATTTATGAAATTGGATTTCATAAATATATGATGAATAACTTAAAGGATTAGACCGGGTATTCAAGGATTAAAATGTAGTAATCTTCAAATTGGCAGTCTACATTCATGACTTTGTATTATTACGAATATTTTATGAAGGGGTTGCATATATAATAAAGTCTTGGAATATAATTTATTAATAAGGCCTAGAGTACAATTATATTTATATAGTTGTATTAAATATAATTAATAGTAACTTTGGACTTGTCAAGAGTTGATAGAAAAGCCCAAGGCCTATTAGAGCTAGTATCTTATTGGTCCATTTTGGTCTCATTCCAAGTCACACACTAAAGCTCAATTGGAAAGGCCCAATAGGTTAGCCCAATTAGATAATCAGTTAATTATTAAGAGAGAAACATATAAAAATTTTTATTAGAAAATTAGAGAAAAAGAGATATCATTGTGAAATGGTGTGTATATGTGAGTGAAGCCACTCGATAATTCTCCCTTGAAAATTGATTGAGAGACCACACTTCTTAGGCGTAAAGTGGAATTAGAGTGAAGATTAAAAGTGTTCCCAAGTACTTCTAATCTTTTGTTTTGAATTTCACCACACCAAGGTATGCTATCTTATTCTTAAATTTTAAAATTTACACAGTGTATGTTATCAATCATGAATGAAATAGATCCATATTGTTGCTTTCGCTGTGTGTTTTGTATGAGATGCAAAACCAGATTTTCCAACAGAGAGTTCATGGCATGATAAATTTTAACAAACTGCCTTTTTGAAACACTTTAAACAAAACTCATTAAGGCATCTTAGTGTGAAACATAAATAAAAGATTGCACACATAAAGAAATATGTGTATAAAGAAAGAAAAGAAACAATACATGGAGAGATAGGTGAAAAAGAAACATACATCATATATATATATATATATATCAAAAAAAGTACAACATATGTAACTGAAAGGTCACAAGAACAGTATATAAGAGGATAATGTAACTAAAGATAAAGAAAATAAAAGTACATAAAATTCACACTACATCCCTAAAAAAAAAAAAAAACACTCCCCTTAACAAAAAAAAAAGTCCTATGCTAACTTTCCCCCTAAATACATGACTATTCTCATCCCAAAACTACTCTCCCTTTTTGTTACGAGTGACAAAGGTTAAGTCATCACTGAGAGGTCGTCTCATCATCATCAGAAGAACTAGCATCCTCATCCTTATCACCATCACCAGTACCATCATCAACATCCTCATCCACTGAAGCCTCGGGTGAAGGAGAAGAAGAAGTGATGAAGCCAACCATCTGAGTCTACCATCGAGCAATACGACCAACACAGGTGTTCACCTGACACAACTCATCACTAAGAATGTTAAGAGCATCCATGCACTCGAGTTGCGCCATGATAACCTCAAAAGTCACACCACCAGAAAAGAAGAAGAAACGAAGGTGGATGGAGTGGTAGAAACTGAAGGATTCGTCGTCACGATCTGTGGTCGCTTCGGTTGAAGCTGGGCCTTGCTTCGTCGAATAGACGCTACGCTAATGGCACTGATGATAGGATAGAAGGGAGAATCAGGAAGAGGGATAGAAAGATGGCGAAGAAACCGCGTAATAGCTGTAGGAAAAATGAGCTTATCACGGGTCACCGTATCTCTATAGACATCGATGAGAGAAAGAATGAAGTGAGAACGAAAGTCTATAAAGAGGTCCTCAATGAGGGATAGCAAAAACTGAGCACGAGGCTCTGTAATGGAGTTATAGTGAAACAGTGGATAAAGAACAAAAGTCATCACCATGTTTAGGAATCTCGGACCTTTTGCAAAGTCCAAGCATGGGGTGTTTTAACAACCACCCCATATGGAAGGTCTCTCACAAAAGTGAGATAAGAGCTCGACTTTGGACATAGTCCTCAGGTGCTGATGAGTGGGGTAGTCAGGATGTGCTACCCGTGGAACATTTAGTATCTCGAATATAAGATCTGAAGTGACTACAATACGTGTACATCTGATATGTGTAGCAAATCGAGGCACATGAGTATCGATACCGTGCATATTGGAGTAAAACTCCGGTATGACCACGATAGGACAACTCATGGGTATCTCACAAAGAGATTCCCATTCCTGACTATAAATGATAGTGGGTAGAGCAGTATCGAAAAAATTTGATAGAACCACGTGGCGCTCAGGATGAATGCCACGTTTAGAAAAGTTCTCCAAGAAGTCCTTATGGGCCTTCTCATCATGGAGCCGAACGTGAGAGAGGGTAGGATCAAAAGAAGATGTCCCAAAATGAAAAGGGCTCTGAGACAGAGTGGATTTGCGCTTGGGTGCCATGCGTAGTTTATTCGAGAAAGAGAGAGAAGAAGAAACAGAAAAATACAATCACAACAGAGTTCCAACAAGAGAAAAGAGAAGGTACGTATGCATGAACATGTGACGTGCTAAAAGAAATTGCATCATGGGTTCAACCTAATCCAAACCTAACAACTCATAATTTTCAACATTCAAGTACATATCTAAATGCATGAAATATTGTGAAAATGCAAATGGAGTGCAATGCATGATCATATAGCATCAAATAAGCAACACCTAACCCAAAAGTTTCACAAGAATCTCAAAAGTTTTCAAAAACTCCAAAAATTTCACAAAACCCCAAAAACCTAGGTCTAAAACGTGAAATGCATGAGAAAAGAGAGATTAGAGAAACATACCAAGTGATTTGAGACTAGATTAGGCCGAAAAACACGTGGGTAGGAGGTTTTGAGTGAGAGAAGAATGTTTGGAAGGAAATAAAACCTTTTTCTATCGAGAGAGAATGAGAGAAATGAAAACAGATTTTGCGTTGAACCTATTTAAACAAAATGCATCTCGATGGATCGAGGATTTGTCGAGAACTAAATCTCGATAGATATGAATCTGTCGAGATGCTTTCGAAAATATGTCGTTGGGAAAATCACCTCGATGGATCGAAAAGCTGTTGAAAAGCTATCGGCCAAATAGAAACTTTCTCGATGGATCGAGAATTTGTCAAGAAGCTATCGAGACAAATTTCAGATAGCTCGATGGATCGAATATGCAATAAGATCTGTCGAGGAAAGAAGTCCAAGAGGCTCGATGGATAAGAAGCTGTCGAGGATCTGTTGAGAAGCTGTCGAGCTTGATATAAAGCAATTTTTCAAAGAGAGTAAAAACACATAAAGATGAATGCAAAAAAGCAAGCTACTCAACCAAAGATCTAATCAACATGTTAAGCTTTAAAAAAAAATCCATCAACAAGAAAAAGCAAAGCATTCATGATCCAAAACACACACACACACACACTAAACAAGTCTAACCAATTTTATATTTCGAAAACAAGTCAAGACAGTTTAGTGAGTATATATTAACACATGTGTCCCTTGTGATGGCCAAATCACATTGTATCTGCACATGTATCAAAAGTAGCAATGAATTTGCGTGTTGCGTGTGAAAACGTCGCAAGAGTGTATAAGTGTCTCATATTATGACAATTTGAGATATGAGAAAATCAATTTAACTCACACACAATCATAACTGCTCTTGATGGAAACTATCACATTTAAGGTACATCCTATAACTCTCACATCTCCTAGAAACACGCTTGCAATTATATTTAAAAAGTATTTTGATTCTTTTTACTTTTGTTTTTTTTTTTTGTATATTTTTTCTTTTAAGCATATCATGCACGGGCATATATAGAGAGAAATGAAATACACAATTATATAAGCCAAAAACATCACAATTTTGCTATGCCGAAGCATACAAATGTTATTCATGATTGACGAGATTTAGTGATGAGATAGTTATTTATGCCTTGAGTGTTAACTATAAGAGATTACTTAATCGTACTCATCACAAGCACGAATCACAAAGCTCACTTGTTTAATTGTGCATTAAAATGCTCATCTAAGTTACAAAATACACAAAGTTTAGAAATTCTGTTTCAATAGCCATCCAAGGTACACAAGTACCAATATACACAAAACACGCATTGTTTTTGTATTTTTCTAATTTTTTTATTTTTAAGAAAACCAAAATAAAGCAAAAACTGAAAAACAAACAAACAAAAACATGTTAAACAAAACATAACATAAACTAAATTGACTCAAACACAAGAAAGCAAAACACACAAATAATGCATAACCATAAGAAGGAGGGGAGAGAGAATAAGTGATTGAATCACTTGAAGCTTTTTTCCTTCCACACCTTGGAAGAACCTTTCCGTTTGGCAAACCCTTAAACCAGTGGTAAGGGGGAAGAATTGAAACTATTCAAGTTCGAAAGGAACATAAGGGCCTTTAGAAGATCTCCAAGAGGAGCAAAAGATGAGGAAAACTGATTTTGATTTCCAGATGAGATCATACTGTTGCTTTGTTGAGTAACTAACCACTTGTAACAATTTGAACAAGTATGCCCTAAAACTCCATAGTGATAACCAAGATACGGCTTCTTTGGTTGCGAGTTTTCGTTGTTAACCTTCTTAGTTCTAGGGTTTCTAGTCTTTTTCCTTTCTATCTTAGGCGGTGCTCCTATAATAGATTTGCCATTGTTTAAGTTCTCACTAGCTAGTTCAGTTTTAAATACGATGTTTTCAGAATTAACATTATTAGCATGTGAGACGAAAACAGTTCTATTAGAAGAAGCAACATTAGGAAAAGAGAAATTATACCCCAAACCGGTTTTATAAGAAGCAGATTTCTTGAAACTTAGCATCTCATTGAGCTTTACACTAGAAGTCATCTCTAATCGAGCTTTTACCTAGAACAGTTTTGCATCAAGCTTCTTTGTCTTTTTAGCAAGGAAGTTCTTCTTAAACCGCAAAACTCCAATGGTTTGATTTGCTTTATCAACCTTAGTAGAGAGCTCTTCTCGATCAAGTTCCACTTCACTTAGTTTCTTGGTGGCCAGCCTTTACAATTTCTCATGCTTTTCGGAGATCTTGTACAACTTTGCATAGGCTATATGGATGTCATCCTGCTCATCCATCTTCTCAAATTTAGATTCCACCAAGTCCTCTTCTTCATCTACCTCTTCGACAATCCCTTCAGTAGGATTCACTATGGTAGTAAAGGCATTTAAGATTCCCTCGTCATCATTGTTTTCTGACTCATCATCAGGCTCAGTGTCACTCAAGGTAGCAATAAGGGCCTTGCTTTTCCTAATAGTCTTGAGATAAGTTGGACATTCTTGTTTCATATATCCAAAACATTGACATCCAAAGCACTTTGGTCCGGAGGGAACAGTGTACTGAATGTCATCCTTAATATCCTTTTTTCCTTTATCTTGACTCTTGAATTGAGAGAAATTAGATTGCTACAGTCCTTATCGAAGCCTTTCACACTAGCATTCTTCATGAATTTCTTGAATTGCTTTATGATGTAGGACTTCATCATGGAATCTTCATCATTAGATGACTCATCTGTATCACTGATTTTGGCCTTCAATGCCATACTCTTGCTCTTCCTCGATTTCCTGATCCTAGTCAAACCCAATTCATAGTTTTGCAAGTTGCCAACCAGCTCTGTCAAAGGAATTTTATAAATGTCCTTTGATTTCTCAATAGCGGTGATCTTGGCATGAAATCTCTTAGACAGAGATCTGAACACCTTTTTTACAATATTGGGTTCGGGAATAGTTTTCCCAAGATTAAAGGCAGAGTTTACTAAGTTCTTCAGCTTGTCATAGAACTCATCAAATAACTGATCCTCCTCCATCTTAACTTCTTCAAAGCTCATAGTAAGCCTTTGAAGTTTTGAATCCTTGATAGCCTTCGTTCCTTCATAGGTTATTTGGAGGATAGTCCATGCTTCCTTAACAGTTTCAGTAGAAGATATCTTCTTAAACTCCTCATTGGTGACTACACTGAATAAGGCATTCAATGCTCTGTTGTTGAAGTTTGCCGCTTTAATTTTGGCGTCATCCCAATCAGCCAACACTTCCTTTAGCTTAATCCAGCCAATCTCCACAACTTGCTATACTTTCCCATCTCAAGACTGCAAGAAGCTCTCATGTGTACTTTCCAGTATGCATAGTTAATACCATCAAATAAAGGAGGTATAATAAGAGATTGTTCTCTATCCATGACAAACAGGGGTCAATGGATCACACAACAAAGATTAACCATAATCAGAGTGTGCTTGCTTTGATACCACTTGATAGGCCAAGAATGTATTGACCTCTTTGGTAAATTAATCAATTAATTAGCTAAGTTAATTAATTAGATTCAATTACATGCAATAAGCATGGTAGTACAAATAAATTACCAAATAACTAAATGCAACAAAAAATAAATTTGACATGAGTGATTTGTTTATGAATGGAGAAAACCACCAAGGTAAAACTCCACCAGGTGAATTTAAGGTCATCACTCCCGAGAATCCACTATTGTCAAAACAAGCAGTTACAAGTAAACGAATCACAGTACCTTATACCAACCTATAGTTGAATCTTTACCCCAATACACAATTGGACTTGTAATGTAGTGACAATTTCTCCTTTTAATATTTGGCTCCCAGTATGTGACTAATCAATCGATGCACGGATCCAAGTACGTGACTAATACACCAACTTGAGAAAGATGTTGGCTACAGAGTTCTTTAGTTCATCCAAATGATGAAGATCAAGAAGCTCCTTGGTTACAAAACCTTTTGGCACAAAAACGCAGTAGCTTCTTCAAAGAATATGATGAACTAGGTCAACTTTTGTCTCCGATCACACAATACATGAAGGGCTGCTTTGATTCCTTGTGTAACGACTTTTAAAATAATCCTTATATATGTCTAAGGTTGTGAGAAAAGAAACCCTACACAAATACACTTGGATATGCGTGAAAACAGATTTTGAAATCTGAATTTCATAATTCTCGATAAATATTGTTTCTGTCGAGCAGCTGTCAAGATTCGTCATTAAATCTCGATAGATATCTATCTGTCGAGATATCTGTCGAGTTTTAATGAACAACACTTCTTTACTTATTTCTTGGACAGTTTTGCATGACTTCAATACTAAACTTGAACTCTTATTCCTTGAAGTACTAAACCCATCCTAGATCTCCTCAATTACAAATAAAGTGCGTTTTTTTAAAGGATTAGCCAATTGACATAACATATGTCTCTAACAAAATCCACATATGTCCTAACAATATCCCTTAACTTCTAGACGGTCCACACAAAGGCGAAATAAGATTTCTCTATAGGAGTGTATCGAGTCTCATAATCATGCAATCTCTTGCTCAAGTAGTAAACAACTCTCTCATTCCATCCATCATCCTTTTAAGCCAACATACTTCCCATAACATCCTTGAAAATAGAGAGGTAAAGGAGTAGGATTTCCCAAGTTTTGGAGGCACTTGAACAGGTGGGTTAAGTAGATATTCTTTGATCTTGTCAAATTCTTTCTAACATTCCTTGTTTCATGTTTGAGGTTTATTCTTTCTTAACTATTTAAAGATGCATCCACAAGTAGAGGTGAGTTTGGCAATGAACCTACTAATTTATTGCAATCCCCCAAAAATCCTCTTATCTTTTTTTCATTTGTGAGGGGAGGCATGTTCAAAATGGTTTTAATCTTAGATATGTCCATTTTTATCCCTCTGTCTCTTACCAAGAATCCCGACAACTTTATAGCAGTCACTTCAAATGTACACTTTTAGGGGTTCAACCTAAGTTTGTATATCTTGATCCTTCGACTTTACTATCATGTTGTCCACATACACTTTGACCTCATTGTGCATCATATTAAGTAACAAGTTCGTGGTCATCCTTTAACGGGTAGTACCTGCATTCTCCAACCCAAATGGCAAAAATGTGTAATAGTAAATCCCTCATTCAGTGTAAAAGTTATCTTAGCCAATTCTTGGATGTCATCTTAATCTTATATTCAAAGAAACCATATATCCATCCATGAAAGACATCAATGCACTACTGATAGTGTTGTCCACAAGAACATAGATATAGGGAAAAAGGAAGTCATTCATTGGCAAGCTTTATTAAGATCTTGAAAGTCCATAAACATTCTTACTCACCCATCTTTCTTAGGAGTTGAAACGACATTGACTATCCACTTAGCTTGGTGCACAAGTTTAATGAACCCAACTTTTAATTGTTTGGTTACTTCTTCCTTAATCTTAAAGAGCCATTAAGTTCTCATGCACCTCAACTTTTGCTTTGCCAGCACTATGTAGGGATGAGTGTATATATGATGTTGTGCAATATCAGGATCTATGTTTGGCATGTCTTTGTAGGACCAAACAAAGACTTTTTGAAATTCTCTCAAAATGCTTTCCATAATTTTTCTTTTCTTGCAAGGTTAAAGTAGAACCAATTTGAATTAAGCATGATTCTTAATCATTGCCCAATTTAATAGTTACAATTATTAGTTTGTGGGTTTAATTTTCATTTCCAATTTTTTATTGATTTCAATTTCAAATTCATTAAATCATTTAAGTGCAAATTCTCAAAATTATGTGACACATCAAAATAAGTCAAATCAGAATTCATCATTTTTATTGAAAAGATTGGAAAGTACATTAAAACTTGTGTTATAGGACATTTTTTCTATGACTTTAGAAAAACTGACCCAAGCCTATATACTAGAGTGCCGCACGTAGAAGGATCTTTTGGATCTTAGCAAATGATGGTCAGCACATTCCTCTCCCACTTAGTTGTTAGCAACATTGTCATCGCCTTCAGATCCATGTAGTCCATTATTGAAAAGGTCTTCAGCTTTGTAGACCAATATTTATCTTCCATCGAAGTCCATGTTTGAATGGCTTCAACCAGGTCTCTATGTTCATCATCTTCATCTTCATCATCAATCTAGACATAGTCTTCCTAAGATCCAACACTACCTTCATTGGAGAAACTATTTACGACATGGATGGTCCATGGCCCAAGAGTATCCCTTACGGATGAGATTAGCAAACTAATGACCCCTTCTATCATAGCATTGTCAAGTTTTGTAGACACCTTATTTTGCAATTCTCATTTGACCTAACTTGCATTGCATTACACGTCATCATCATATCATGTCACTAAGAGAAAATTGAATTTTGGTAGTTTGATCTCCAAATACATTTCATGAAATGAATCTTAAGACCATAACAATCAAAACGAGAGTTTATGAGCATTAGTTGGACCACCAAATTAAAAGATATAAAAAATATATATGTTTTAACGGTAAAGTATACTTACATGAATTAGGTCCCGACTATACGTAATTACGATCTCTTAGAAACTTGCTTAACTCTTACGTGTTGTGTGTGAGTTTTAGAAAAGAGAATTAGGGTTTTAAAGAAGATGGAGGCAAAAAATAAATTCTCTCTAGCTAGGGTTTTGATTAAAGACATAAAGTGGGTATTTATAAGTTAAAACTAAGGTTTTCAGAACTTTTGGAGGCCTTTGGACGTTTCCAAGGGTCTAGGGTTTAGCCTCCATCAAAGAATGATGTTTTAGGGGCTCTAAAATCATGTTCCGAAGGTTTGGGAATGTCGCTGCGTATGCAAGCTTCCCAAAAGCTCTAAATTCAACTACATAGTTGGATCAACTTCAAACGGCCATAAATCAATCAATATAAATCCAAATTATGAATATTTATATTCAAATTGAAGCTTATGATATCTATTTTTCAATGAAACGAACCTCATTAAAAATTTCTCTATGGATAAAATGTAATGTTAAAAAGAGTGAACAACTGTCATTTTTTAGCATCATTTCCAAAGTGATTTGAGCACTTCTGAGTTGTAATTACTTTCAACCTATTGTGAACTCTTTCATTACCTTTGGTTGACATATGTTAAGGTCATCATTGGGGATAGAGACCAAAGGTTATTAATGGGTATAAAATGAGGTGTTTACATTATGTTTACAAAAGCTAATAATGGGCTAAGGCCAAAGGTAGTTAGAAGGAGATTGCATGAACCTATCCTTTTGTCATTGATGATTATCAATAAAAAAAATTGATGACTTTGCCATGATTTTGTAACTTATTGTTGATCTTAAGAAGAAAATAAAGTAAAGTTAAAATTAAAGAAATGAAAAAGACATTGCTTTGAGCACTAATGAAATCACTAGGCATGAGGTAGTGGTGGAAATTTTATCCAAATATTGGGTACTATATAAATATTGAAATTTTAATTTGGAAATACATTTAATGTGTTAAGATATTTAATAAGCAAGTATATTTAATGTTGGGTATTTGTTGCAATAATTTTTTTAATTGATATATGGCAATAAATTTAGTATATAAATACTAAAAATTTTATTTAAAAATACTTTTATTGTGTTAAGAAATTTAATATTTAAGTGTATTTAATTTTGGAAATTACAAAGTACATTTGTTAAGACATTTGTTAATGAATGCCAAAAAAAAAAAAAATTACATTGTCTACTATTGATGTTTACTAAAATTACTTGGACCTCCTATGTATTTCTAATTATAAAAGGACCTCTACTTTTAAAAATAAACTACAATCACATTTCTTTCAACTTAACCCCGTTAAATAAATTAAAGGAATTTTAAATCTAATTTAGAAAAGTTTTGTATTTATGCATTTTCTTTTCCTTTACATACGAAAATCTCATTTTCTTATCCATATGGTTTATAAATAAAAGGAAATTTTTTAAACAAAATTCAATAAAAAACCAAAATATGAAATTGTATCAATATTGCAAGATTCAATATATCCCATCAAATAAATATAAGATATTCTTTCCAATAATTTTTTTTGTTGATATATGGCAATAAATTTAATATATAAATATTAAAAATTTAATTTAGAAATACATTTAATATGTTAAGCCATTTAATAAGCAAGTGTATTTAATGTTGGATATTTATTGCAATTTTTTTTTTGATTGATATATGGCAATAAATTTAGTATATAAATATTGAAAATTTAATTTAGAAATACATTGAATGTGTTAAGACATTTAATATGTAAGTGTATTTAATGTCGGATATTACAAAGTACATTTGTTAAGACATTTGTTAATGAATGCCAAAAATTAACAATTAAAAATTGGACTATCTGCCATTGATATTTACTAAATTTACATTGACCTCCCCTATATTTCTAATTGACATATATATATATATATATATATATATATATATATATATATATATATATATATATATATCAAAAAAATTATTGCAATAAATATCTTTTTTTTTTATGGGATATATTGAATCTTGCAATATTGATACATTTTCATATTTTGGATTTTTATTGAATTTTGATTAAAAATTTTCCTTTTATTTTCAAACCCATATGGATAAGAAAAATGGGATTTTCATTTCTAAAGGAGGATAAATTCCTAAATACAAAAAATTTGTAAATTTTATTTAAAATTTCTTTAATTGATAATGGTTTTAAGTTGCAAGAAATGTGATTGTAGTTTATTTTTAAAAACAGGGGTCTTTTAAATTAGAAATATAGGAAAGGGCAATTTAATTTTAGTTAACATCATTAAATTGTCCTATTTTGTAGGAGTTTCTCTCTCTCGTTTTCCACGAGAACTCTCTCCCTAGGGTTTTCTATGGAGCTGCGTTTTTGCTTTCTTTTTGCCGTTTCTTTCTTTTGCCGTGGAGTCTTAATAGGCCAGCTTAATTAGATAATCAGTTAGATATAGAGGGAGAAACATACATAATTTTATAAACGATACATCATTGTGAACTGGTGTGTATGTGTGAGTGAAGCCACTTGATTATTCTCCCTTGAAAACCAATTGAGAGACCACACTTCTTGGGCGTAAAATGGAATTTGAGTAAAGATTAAAAGTGTTCCCAAGTACTTCTAATATTTTGTTTTGAATTTCACCACATCAAGGTACACTCTCTTGTTCTTAAATTTTGAAATTTACATAGTGCATGTTATCAATTATGAATGAAATAGATCCATATTTGTTGCTTCCGCTGTGTGTTTTGTATGAGATACAAAACAAGATCTTCCAACACCCCTTACCTATCATTGTAAATCTGCGGATGATGATTTAGGCCTTAGAACTCTTCAACCAAAAGGAGAGTGAGAATTCTTTTTTCACCCAACTACTTATAAGACCACAAATTTCTACTGCTATTTTGTTTTATGAAAACTTTCATGCTACTTTTGATGTGTATATAGAAGATAGTGAGCTTGAATCCAATTATGGTGGATTTGGACGAAACAAGAGGATGGATTCTACTTAAATAATATGGGTTCGAATTAAAATGTGAAGATGCATGATTGGAGCGAATAAATATTAAGGTGGTGAAATGTTTATGTATCAAAATAAATGGAATTGATGATTTTATAAGGGGAAATCTATATGGATTTTGTGACCAAACTGAAATGGTAGTCTTGTTGACATCAATGTCGACGCAAATTTTTTTCTTTCTTTTTATTAAATAAAAAATAAAAAAATTTCTTTTTGTAGACACCCCATTTTGTAACCCAGTTTAACTTTACAAATGGGTAAAATTGTCATTTTGCAATGTACTAGAAAATCTTAATTTTGATGATTCAATCTTTTGATACATTCTATAAAAGAAATCTTGAATGAGAATTAAGAGGTTTTAAGTAACTATTTGTATGTTATGGTTTTTGTTCCTAGAGATAGTTGTAAGTTGCCTCGAGGGTCTAAAAACTATTTGTATGTTTTAAAAACGCGGCTATGGAAACGCAGCTATATCCTATAGCTGTGTTTTTAGGGTCTATAGCTGCGTTTTTAAAACGCGGCTATAACCCTCGTTTTTTGTAGTGCTCCCACCATTTTAGGCTTCATTTCTTTTATATAGTGGTGTTAGAACTAGTTCAAGACCAGCCGAATGAAGGAGAATGCAAAAGAGGCCATTTAGGCTAGTCCATTATTGAACAAAATTCCTTCTTAAAATGAGTCATTGCCGCAATTTTACCTAAGAGTCATTAAATGGCTGATCTAAATGCCTTAAACCATTTTTGTAAGATGAAATATCCTTGTTGAAAATTGCTGGAACTGTAGACACTCAATTTTTTACAAATAATTTAATCTTGAGAGATGACCAATATAATCATTCTAAATATCCAAAAATCACAATTGTATTTTATTCATTAAGTCAATCATCACATATCATAAAAATGATCTTGAGATTTTAACAATTACAATGATACATCCAGTTTCCAAATCGGACCTTCGGATTGAAAACAAGATCAAGTTTTAATGGTTTGCATGCATTCATTTGGGTGGAACTGATCACATGTGATTAATTGAAATTAATTTTGATTAGTTAATAATTAAAATTAATTAAATGAATTTTTGTGATAGGTTAAATATTTTTCTTAAAGTGAGGTTTGTTGCATGGGATTAAAACTGATGGTGATGAACACTAAATATTGTTCATCCTTCTGTCATCGTCCAAAGCACAGGAGAAGTTATATCAGCTAGTCCAAGAACGAGAACACATAAAGGAGCTCATCCATAGACATCCAAGTCATGCCACGAAGAGAATTCTCCACAAACGAGTATATCTACAGACAACGTGTACGTGAACGAGTTATTCATATTTGGTGAATTTTATTAAAATCCTCCATTAGATTCACATAAGCAAAATACGACATGTTGCATGATACGAGGAAGAGATTCCACATACAATGCCCCATGTAACCCATTTTCGTTGTCAACCACTAACATTACCCATGATAGTAATGGATCCTAACAAGTAGACCCACGTCTAACTCTCCATTTCAGTGATGCTAAAATAATTTAGGGTTGCGTTTGGTTCTTTGTTTAGTTTAAGTTTAACCTTAATTTTTTGTTTAATCAGTTTGTATGAAGATTCTCATCTTACGCCCTTACACCTGGCAGATCAATTGACTGTAGTGTGGAGTCTGTGGACCACTCTACAGAATTAGAAAAACTTGTTTGTGATATAAACTAAAGTAGCAAGGGTCCCATTTTTCTTATCACAAACCATTTTATAGAATAGCATTGGTTAGCTTTTGGGATTGGTATTCTCATTTTCCTTATTCCTTATTGCAAACTAATCTCTAGAATACTTTAACCTCAACCCAACCTGAACCTGTCAATCCACTTGAACATGAAGGAAAAATGTTATATAATGTTAAGAATTATATTTGGTACATGGTAAGTGGAAGAAGCTTATAGTGTTTACCCTTGGAATATTAACTATCAATCTATTGGGGTTAAGTCTAGACTTTGAGATTGGAGGCGGTTTAAAGCGTGAGGTCAGCATTCTTGCTTTAGTGCTTTTAGCATTCTACACGTTGGTCTACCTCCCACCACTGTGCTTTTAGCATTCTTGCTTTAGTGCTTTAGTGCTTCAGTGGTCTCTAACTACACTGCAAACTTGTTGGTGGCCCTCACATATTTGCAATTGAAGAAAATTGGACCCAAGACTTGTTCTTCATTATCTTCTTCTATTTTAAAGCCATTTGTTCTTAATAATGTAGGTTGCTTTGAAATCCTTGGTTTATGAGAAGCAAAATAAACTGAGAATCATGATGATATGCACGAGCTTGGCAATGTGCCTTATTGGACAATTTTCTAACTTTACTTTCCTTTCCTGTTGTATCTTCAATCTACATGTTAATTTTTGTGATATCTGGTGCACTTATTGGTAAGAATGCAAGCCAATTACTTTTCCTTTTAATTATTTACTATGTTGTTAAAATGTAGTTTGTATCAATTGTTGGGTTAAAAGTTTTGTATTGAGCTACTTTAGCTTTCAATTTGTTTATTTCATTTATATAAACTCACAAATTTCATTGGGTATTTAAGGAGATGAATTTTTTTCAAGTACCAATACATAGTAATGCAGAATTGTGCCGAGCAACCCAAAGTATAGTAATTAATTTTTTTATTGTATACGCCCCAAATTCTATTACAAAAGTTGCCCTCCAACTGATTTATCTCTTTCTTAATTTAATTTAAAACTTCATTTTGAGATTCATTTCAATATAAAATTCGGCCATAAGTTCAAATTCAATAATTGATGCTCGTCATACAATGTCATTATAGAAAGTGGGGTGTCCATATGTTAGTTTGGGTCGGGTTTGTGTGCAACTTGCGACCAACCCAACCAAATCGGGTAGAGGACATTCAAACTTGCAACTGATTGGTGAGAGAGGCGGATCAGAGTGGTTGGATTCACGTCGGATGGCGGTCAAAACCATCAATGATGGAGGGAATGGCCAAAGCACTGCAGTTCAAGTGAAATCTCACCAGATTCGGCATAAATCTCATCAGATCTAAAGGATTTTGACAAAAAAACTCACCGAAAAATGCTTGGAATTGTCAAATTTTAGTAAGTTTCACGGTCAGGTTGGGATAGGTAGGTGTAAGGGGAGTAAACTCGCCAATTGACCCTCTAGAGTTGGTTTTTAGGGTCTGGAACTTGCCTCTAACCACCAAAGTTCTCAAATCGGTCATTGGTGGGTTGGTTCCGGTCTGTCCCGACGAGTGGTTGGACACCCCTAAAGATAATATCATGGTTGTGTTGAATGAAAGTTGTCCTTTCCCACAAACCATATTTAAATTGTGGCATTTTGTGGTAATTATAAATATGTTTGTGATTTGACTGTTGTGTTTATGTCTAAAAATAACATATGTTCAACTTCAAATTGATTTTACTCAACTCTATTCCTTATAGCTTTTTCTTTCATATTAGAAGTAGGGAAGTTTAAGAATCAAAATTCAGTAGGAAAATATTATTTACCTTTAAACAAAATTATTTTCTTGTTAAGTTTATGTTATTGTTATTTTATTTAAATGTTTTTTTCCAGAAAATAATTCTAAATATTATATATCTATAACATTTTTAGAGTTTTTTGATGATATATGAAAGAACACTAGTTATAATATACATTTAGCCAAGTATATTTAATACTCTCTTTAGTAGCTACAATTATAAAACAAAAATAAAATTAATTAGATTCAATCATGACATTCTTAAATTCTAATAACTTAATAGAAATTTAAGAGATTCTTAGTAATGATATAATTTAAAAATGTAGGAGAAAATAGTCAAATTATTTTATACTAATGATTACTTAGAACTTGAAAATTTTGAAACTTATGCGTCTCTTATATATATATATATATATATATATATATATATATATATATATATGTTCATGGACGAAACTATGCTTGGGCTTGGGGACAATGCCCCCCCCCCCCCATTTAAAAAAAATACTAGTATATAGTTACTTATGTACTAACTTTAGCAATTTGGTTCAATAAAATTTTACATCGAACCAAACATAGCCTTAGTCTCCCTTAACATATATATATATGTTCATGGACGAAACTATGCTTGGGCTTGGGGACAAGCCCCCCCCCCCCCCCCCCATTAAAAAAAAATACTAGTATATAGTTACTTATGTACTAACTTTAGCAATTTGGTTCAATAAAATTTTACATCGAACCAAACATAGCCTTAATCTCCCTTAACAATATTATTGATCCTTTTAAAGGCATAAAAAAAGTTATCGATCTAAAATCTAGAACAAAATCAACTAGCCCCAAAAAATTAGTCCAACAACAAAAAAGACAAATAGCATAGCTAAAAATAATTAAGCCCAATCAACTAATTTTGCCCAAAACAAACAACCTGGCCTTTTAAAAGTTATATCAAAATAATTGTCTTCAACTTTCAGCAAGCGCACACATCAAAGACACACACAAACATAGACACAAAAAAACACCATCGAGTTCAGTTTTTATAAATGATTGCATTGTAACGTATTAAGAAACAATAATTTTGCGTCTTTGTCTTCGATAACAATTTGTTAATACTAAATAGCTAGATGCTTAACTAACTTTCTAATGCTGATCCCAAATACCTCCCCAATAACTATTTGGGGTTACTAGGTAGGGCTACATTATTATTATTATTATTATTATTATTATTATTATTTTGTTAACCCACGGGACATTGGTTTATATGGCTAGCAAAATTCGTCGAGACCTCACCATCCACACCATACTTGGTGGGTATTGGCTAAGCTAGTTGATGATATGTGATCCCAATTAGATGCCGATAGAGTGGACAGGAGAAACACTGATACAGTTGTAGGCTTAGTGGTAGCCCAAAGTGGGAGTTTTGTGCATTAGTAAAACTTTTTTTGCAATAATGCCAGTACAGCATATGTGACAGTGACATATAAAACAAGGAATACACGTTAACCAGACTACTCATAGAGCAGAAGGATAGTTATTGCGTCTTCTGGTAATTGGATGCTTAACATAACTGCCTCTTGGACTAGATCCACAAGATTGAATGTGAAAGTGTTGAACCAAAGCTATGCTAAACATGACCTTTTCTTGCCCAAAGCAAATTGAGGCCTGGCATGAACTTCTCTAGCACTTGTCATGGGCTTTTTCACCTAAACCAACCAGCCCAAGCAAGCCAGTCCTAAGCCTAGTGGCTCAGGTATTCCTAGCTCAATTTCCTCTCTACAAACTAAGCAAACTAGCCCTTGCACTGGAAAAATTCCAATCAAAAGGCAACTTACGACCACAAAAGAAAATCTACTTTCTTCGGTTTGGCTCCATGTAATACCCATTCAGGCAGGAATGCATCTTCATACATGGCTTTTCCAAGAAGCCAATGACTTATACCAATGTATGGCATCATGAAGTTACACCCTTCCAAAACATTATCCAGCAATTCTCAGCCTTAATCATCATCTACATCTTCTCCAAAAAGCATCAACCTGTTAGCATACACATTGAGCTTTCACCATTCTAGCTGCACCCCACCACAGCTTTTTAAATAAAAATATATTTATTAAAAAAAAAAAAAAAGGCTTAACATTCATTTACCCCTCCTTCAGCATCAAAATAGGCATATGCACAGCATCATCAAGCTCCATATCATCAGTGTACCTAAATGGAAAGGGAAACTTAGTCAATATGAAGAATTGGAAAAACTTAACAAAAACAAAATTGGGAAAAAGAGAGGGTGTGGGGATGGTTTTGACAGATAACTAAAGTTAAGTGAAAGATCCTACATCGGTTATTCTTAAGAAATGCATCCAATTGAATTAAATATGTAGTATATATAGATAAAAATTAAAGAAATATCGCTACATGCATTTTAAGTTCAAATTTAATGGCATGGACAAATGTTTATGACCTGTGATATTACCTCTTGTTCTTTGCAAAGTTGCACTTCTTTAAGCTGCAAAATTAACCATAGCCATGAGACAAGCTTACCAGGACAAGTGAAAGTACGGAAGGTGCATCTCAGCAATATTATGGGTAACCTGGAGGGCTTTTACATGATTCCAAAGGGGTGGCAAGTCAACGAATCATTTCTTCACAGAAATCTCAAGAGACTTTGCATGCTTGAAAAAGGGGTGTTTCAATAAGTTTCGCCTCTTTACTTGATCTTTCACCGGACACATTGCAACCATTTCTTTAAAAGACTGATCACATATAAAAATCATGCAATTAGAATATTAATCTATAAGAGAGACATTGAAAGATGGCAACCACCAAAGAACATATCTTTTGAACATGAATACCTTAGAAAACTTTCAAAATTACAAATAAACACACAAAAGACAAACCTGTAAACATCTCCAATATTTAATGTGAGAGACTGTATCTTTTGAACCTGAGATCAAATAAAAGCACACATTAATTGGCAGCCAAAATTTTAGGTGATTTAAATTTTGAAAACTTTGAGAGAAGGAGGGACGGCTTTGAAACAAAGCAGCCATAACATTTTAGAAAATTAGAGATAATTCACATATTTAGAGAGAAATATGTTTAAACCTGTGCCATTACCAACTTGAACTCTGATTTGAAGATATTAGATCAAAGCCCATGTCAAGAGATCAAAGGCTATATGAGTTGTTGCTCAAAGAACATGAAAAGTAAGGGGTTATATGAAAACCATGAGACACCTGAAAATCAAGCTAAGCCAAAACATCACTGTAACGACAAACCACATGGGCCTTAGGTAGCACATAAAGCATCACAAAGCAACAAGAAATAAAAAACTGATTTTCCATCTAATTATCTCAGGTCAAAACCGAAAAAAGAAACGGCATGTGTAAATTATATGAAAACATAGGCTAAACACAAAAACATAGATATGCACACTTCAAATGTGAAATCTATATCCTACAATCTAGGAAATACGGACATGAATAACGGTACAGTACAACACGGCAATTTTTGAAAAATTAGGACATGGGTATAGCAGGGATATATATATATATATATATATATATATATATATATATATATTTTAAATAATTGTTAAAAAATCTATTAGAAGCATTTTAAAGTCTAGCCACTGATATTGTCTACCTAGATAATGAATAAAGAATTGTAAAACGTTGACTACCTAGCTTGATAGGTGGTAGACTTTTAACTCATAAAAGGCAAAAAAAAATTGAAACGAAACATCTATTTACACATCTTTTGTTCAAGTGGGTGGCTGGAGATAAAAGAGCTCTTAATGTGTGACACTGTGAGGCAAACAAAGCAATAAAAAGCACACGTGGACAGAAAGGGCAAAGGGGCAAAACTGTAAAAGGGAAATAGGACTAGATCTAAGAGAAGAAGAAGAAGAAGAGATTGGTGTGAGAGGTAGTGCGTTTCAGCTTTTTATTTTGGAGCAGAAAAATGGTTGGGACACGCATGCGGCCGCGTCCGACAAGTTTCCTATGTCCTGTACAAAGAAAACATCAAAAGAAACAAGACAAGTAGACAAATGTACAAGAGGAAAGTGCAAACCCTTAGTGGCGCAAGCTTTGAATCCACCACATGTAGCAAACTGAAAATACATATACCCAGCTACACAGTTCAAGAAAAATGCTTCCAAGAATAAAATTAAAAAAAAAAAAAATCAACTCAGAACAATATAAGAAAGAGAACGACAAAATCAAATCAACCTTACATAAAAGAATGCAAATGCATCACCCCGGGAATTAAATAGACTATACAAAATAAAAAATAAATACACAAGCATCATTTAACGAAAAATAAATTACTAAAGTAAAAGAGAAAATCAAAAACCCCAACCAACAATTGTTAAAGCTAAAGCAGATCAGAAACAAGTGGTTAGGGTAGAAGCACAATCAAAACTTAGGTAACTTAAAGCAAAATGCTAAAAAGATTATAATAAATAACAATAAAGAGTGACTAAAAATGAGATTAATAACATGCACTAAGAATGACAGGGGTTGCAAAACAACAAATAGAAAAACTAGCATATTACCCAACAAATATAAAGGTAATTCCAATTAACATTGAAAGCCAAGCTCTTCTCTGCTTCCTTGTATTTGGAAACAAGGAAATTAATTAGCAAAATTCCAAGTTAACAAATTATGAAGCAAATCCAAAACATAAGTTAAATCCATATAATCCCCCAAAAGCCCAACTCATGCTGGTAGAAGAGAAAACACTATCTTGATTTCCTTTTGTGACCATATTCAGGTCACACTATTATATTACTACCCCACACCCATAAGAGGCATTGTCAGATTAGCTATTGAAATTGATATTAAGGTTGCCAACACAAAATGACCAAAAATCAAACAAGACAGACATAAAAAAGCATAAGAATCGCATGAGAAATTTCAAATGTTTACGCACTGAGACTGGAGTTAATAATCCACCGAAAAAAATGGAAACGAAACCAAGGAAAAGTAACGAAAGAGCCTAATTGCAAATCGACACACACATATGAGCACTATACGATGGCACATTACCAATCCTTTCAGACAAAGCAAACAGCCTAGAGAAATTTCGCACATTTTCTCACTAGCCAAATAGGGAAATAGAGAACCCAAATATGCCTTTTAACTACTGATGCATGCAAGCAGAACATAATAATCAACCAAATATACGATAATGATTACAACAACATAATGTACACACAATGATCATGATATATCGACTTTTGTATTCAAGAAATCACCCAACAGTAAAAATTTAATTTATGTAAAATCAAGTCGTAACAGTTGCAAATTTGCAATCATTATTATTGCATCCAAAACCCACTATCATAGAGGGTCCCACATCCTAAATTGCTACATAGGGAAAAACTAATGTATTTGTTTTTTCTACAAACAAAAAAATAAAATATAAAACCTCAACAAAACAATTATAAACTTGAATCATACCAGATCTTAAACTTACCTAACAATGTGATATTCTCATCTATCATTCCTATGAACCACAATGAATAAAAGAATGAGAAATTCTGAACTTACCTCTTTGTCAACCAATATCATACCAAGACTGATCAGGTCATGGTCGTTTGATATGTTAACTGCATCCCACATTCATAAAACTCTAACTTTCACAGTCAAGTTGTCTTTGTCCACAGATATCTACTTCAAACTCTAACTTTCACACTCCATTGTGATATAAATCTGTAATATTTGAACACTCTAAACATCAGTAAAGTTTGTATATAACTATGGGGAGAAAAATCTAGTGTTTGCAAAGATTGTATAAGTGACAATCTAATTTACACTATAAACTACTAGAAATAATTTTAAAAAACAGTATGTGTTACCTCTAGGCAGATTATCAAATATTTCTTTATATACAATATTTATTGTATGGAGGTGATCACCATAATCATTTTCTACAATATGTACCCTAAGGCCATTTTTACTTGTAACTCTAGAGAGGGCAACATATAATTGTCCATGACTGAAAACTAGTCTATCTAAATAAAGTCCAACACGTTGCAAAGATTGACCTTGGCTCTTATTAATTGATAGCAACGTGATTCTAAATTAACTGCTGTTGTATAGGATGTTTGTCATCAGGATGTAGGAAAAGCAATATGTGTGCATGAGGTAGCCCTTTTTTTAAATTCAACGGTATAGACAAATGGCAGCAAAATAGCAAGTTAATTATATCAATTTAGAGTAATTATGAAGGACCAAAAAGAAAGTTGAGGAAAATAAATGTAAAGAAGTTGGACAAGGGCTACACTGCATATTTAAATTTTTAAAAAGAAAGAAAAATGAGAACAAATAACTTAGGAACCAAAAAATAGAATCAAGCTGGTTACACTCATAATAAAGTTTATAAGAATGAAACAACTTTCAAAAGTACACTACTATTGGAATCACTAAATATTTAAAAAAAAAAAAAATTGTTGTAGAAGCAGGTTAAAGAACAAAAAAGATATGAAGAATGATATTGCAGAAAGCAGAAGATCCCCTCTAGAGTAGCTTTCCTTGTTTGGACCGTAGCTTTGGGGAAATGTCTGACTGTTGACAATTTAAGAAAAAGAAAAATTTGCATTCTGGATTGGTGTTATATGTGCAAGTGCAATTGTGAAAGTGTAGACCATCTTTTTCTTCATTGCCCGGTTGCCATGGAGTTGTGGGACATGGTCTTCGGTTTATTTGGAGTTTGCTGGGTCATGCCAAGGTCTGTTGTTGGGCTTTTGGCTTGCTGGCAAGGTCGTTTTGGTCGCCATCGTAATGAAGATATTTGGAAGGCCGTTCCTCATTGCTTGTTGTGGTGTATTTGGAAGGAGAGAAATAGTAGATGTTTTGAAGACATCGAGAGTTCCATGCCTGATCTTAAGTCTCTTTTTTTCCGAACCTTACTAGATTGGTTCTCTGTGTGAAGAAGCCATCATTTTCTTTCTATTTTGGATTTTCTTGATTTTTGTAATGTTCGTCTTTGATTTGTTCTCCCTTGTATACTTCCTGTGTACTTGGGTGACTCTTTTTTTTTTTATTTCAATGAAATTCTTTATTACTTATCAAAAAAAAAAAAATGATATTGCAGAAAAATGCTTCCTTCACATAAACCACACATGTCACTTATATGCTCATTAGAAAACTCTTCATGGTAAACAAAAAATAACCTTGAGCAAATATTCAAAATCCCACAATTTCACTCCCCGTTACAAATAACAGAATAGGTAAGAGGGAAAACAAAGACCCGAAAATTAAAATGAAAATATTAAGTTTAAAAGATAACCAGCCATTAAAATTTAGGTAGGATTTCATCTTGTAGGGTTTTCCCAGATTTCAACAAATTTAGAGGAAAAGGGTTATGAATCAAAATTCTTAAATTGGCAGCAAACCATAATTGAAGAGAATATTAGCAAAAGAAATTAGTACCTTTACTTTAATCAAATTAGAAACTCAAGAATGTAGAAAGATTCCACTTCATCTCTACAAAGAAAGAAATTGAATGATTTAAATCCAATAGAGACATGTTTTAAAAAAAGAAAAAAAACCATTACCGAAAATATTTAATAGAAATAGTTTTTCCTTAATTTAAATTTGGAACCAAACCCAATTAAAATTGTCAAAGTTAAAAACATATAAGAGATCTAATTTACCTTTCAAATTTGTGAAAATAAAAGTCAGAGATAGAATAAGAACCCCATAGGATGCGTTGTTTGAGGGGACTCTTTCGTTCTTGACGCCGAAGTCGACTTCATCATCCATTTGGAAATCAAAAAATCAGTGAACTCTAATCTTAGTTTTAGCAAAACTGAGACAATTTTTTTTGAGGGATTGAGAGACTTTCTGTATATGTCTCCTTTAAAGTTTTATAGGTTGATACGATGATCCTTCCAAATGGTAAGGAATTGGGCAAACACAATTGAAGGATGAAACTTTCATGTACTAATCTAATCACAATTCTAGTATCTTAACAAGATTGAGAGTACTAACAGAAGAAGATACACCAATACTACATGCTTTACTGAAGGGATATCCAGGTGAGAAGCATTTAAGAAACAGGGCAGTTCACCTAATGTCCTAGATAATGTTTTCTAACAATTACCTCTAAGATATCCAGTTATAACACATTCAACATTACCTCTAAGATAACAATCTCCCTACATCGATCAAGAAGTCACAACATAGGATTGTCATCAAGGTTAAAGGATTGGATATTACTTTTAACTATTCCAAGACACCAAACAGTAAACCTGCGATATTTTCTCAATTTCACACCAAAGACAAAAAGGAAAAGAATTGCAATACTTGGTTAACAAAAGTTCTTGTAAAAAAAACAACTGTGCAACATCAGTAGATGAGCTCACTATTATACAAAAGCATATTAATCCTGATATACTATTGATAGTGCTGAAGGTGTTAATGACATTTACATATTGCAGTTGCTAGAAACAAACCAAAGGAATGAAAGAATTTCATTACCTTCTTTTGAAGCACTCAGAAGATTCAGTTCAACAATAACATCAGCTATATCAGAGCATTCGATGTCCTCAACTACAGTGATCAACACAGTTAACACTGTTTCAACTACATGTACAAAGAAACAATATCAATATCTAACAATTTCGGCAGTAAAAGGGAAGGAAGATTATGGACAATATCTCTTACACACACCTGAAATCCCACCTCATGATAAAGCAGAAACCCCATGTCAATAAATGACATGTATTAGCAAACTCAAATTGTATTACCAAACTCCACAACAAGGCACAAAAAGAAACTTCCTGGGATATCATGATGACACAGGACTTTTTATCATGATGACACAGGACAAACCAAAACTTTGTAACAGGAGATTATAGAACGGGAAAAAATGAACATCACCCTACACACAAGAATTACACACAAGCGGTCAAATCAAGGGAAATTACAATCATCAAGAAACACGAACATATTAGAACATGAATGGAATGATAAAACAGTCATCCATTCACATAAGGAATACAATAAAAGCATCTTAAAACCCGTCGTGGACCATTCTAACCCTTTAAATGCTCTATTGTTCCGCTCTCTCCATGTGGCCTACATTAAACCTAAAGGTACAACTCTGCAAATTAACTAAACTAGTTCTGTCATCTACCCTCCCCAAGGATGGCACAGAATTGTCACGCAACTCCTTACGCAAAATTCCCCTAAGAGATAAGTGTTTGAGAAAGAACAAAAGGCTACAACTAACAATGTATGTCACAATGTTAACAAAGGTCCAATACAATAATTCTAGAATGTAACCACCAAAATTAAAAGGTTAATTAACTGTTATTATGGCAGTGCCATTGTATAAGCTGTAAATGCATACTCGATGGAAATTTCAACCCTCCACTGTTAAAATGAGCACATCATGTTAACAAAATCTATCTTGCACAAGAATAAAACATACTAAGGTTTCTGCCATATAAAGGAAAATCAACAATTTACGAGTGCTTACATCCACATTTGTACCTAACAAAGAAGTGTTTACTGCACATATAACGTAAGTTAAACAGTCAACTAAAATGGACATAACATATAAATGACCTGAGTAATGCAAATGTTTTCTCCTTAGTCCTTCTATTTAAAAGACCATAAAGAAGCAAGCATGGAGAATCAAAAGGAATTTGTTTCCACTGACATGTAATCAAAGTAAAATGCACTTACACTAATGGCATTCACTAGTTCTTGTGAATGGTGCAATTTTTAATCAAGTTCGGTGTGCTGGTGTAAGCGTGATGATTAGAGACCATGAGGGGTGAGTTATAGCAGCTATGAGTAAACTGACTTTCCAACCACTGGGACCTTTTGAGATCGAAGCAAAGGCCACGGAGGAAGGAGTTCTCTTTGCTTGGGAGATGTATACAAGATGTGTTTTTTGAATGTGATTCTAAGATAATTTCAGATAGTCTCAAGGGGTTGTGTACCCCTCCCATTGTTGTAGCTAACATCCTAACTGGAATCGGCCAAAGGCTTGATGATTTTAGGACTGCTTCAGTCAGCCACATGAAGAGGCAAGGCAATAAACCCCAGCACATATCCTGGAACATGGAATACATTAATTAGCAGGTAAATCCAATTTTAATGAGTGTTTGAAAAGTTATGTCTAACAAGGTATGCTATTTTCCAGTCTAAGGCCACTAGCGCACTAAAAAAAGGGACACCAGTCAATTGGCTCACCAGTTTGCTGCTCCAATTCAGACAGGTTGGAAATTTAATCCTATCAATTAATCTACATTAAACTGATCACCCTTGCTACAATGTGAAGGAATGCAACACAAATTTGATTAATAATATCTCTTCAAACATACATATGGCAGGCAAGAAGAGCAAGCAGCAAGCTACGCCACTTCTGCTAAATACATCAATTACAGCTGGGGTTAGTTCTCTACAAAAAGCAAGTAAAACAAAACTAATATGAATTAAAAACTACAAAAGAAACTTCAAAATAAGAGAATCATCAAAGTCTAGGAATGATTAGAAAATCAGAGTTTAACAAGGACAGAATCAATAATAAGTTGAGGAAACATAACTGATAATTTTTCATTTGAAGGAGGCTAATTAAAGACGAGATCAAGGAAAAGGGATTTTATGTTGCCATTCTGAAATTAGTAATGACAAAGCAAAAGCATTTCAACATCATTCTAAATTGGTTTTCTTACTGGAAAGCCACACCATGCAAATAAAGTGTGAGAACAGTCTAAGAGGATACACGTTCTGGCACTCGCATATAAAATTATGTTTCCAAGGAGTACCAAATCGGCATCTACCTGCATGGAAATTAAAATGAACTTAAAAGCGGCAGTGCAAACAAACAGTTAGAAAAAACTTGCAGGCTATGTTGGTAAATTTTTCAACAATTAGATCTTTTAGGCTATGTTTATTTCATACTACCAACAAAACAAAGAAAGGTAGTCTATCATCATAACTATAATTCAGTAAGGCCAAAACGTGTACTCCTTAATATTCGAAATCAAAAGCGTCCCCATTCCAGACCCAGTTCCAACACCCAATGACTGACACACCTGAAATCCTAAACCCCCAAAAAAAATAAACACGCATTATTACAAAAATATTTTTCAAAAAGCTAGAAAATTGTGGAAAAATAATAACCCCCAAACATTACCTACCCATTTCACATTTCAAATCAAACATTACAAACATAAAATTTGAAAGAATTAAAACGAAGTTGTCTGGCCAAAAGATCTGGCCATAAGGACCGGACCTCAAGCTGTCCATGGTCTCAGGCTCCAAGTCCATTAGAACAGCACGAGGCACAAATTTACCAGAACTTGCTTCATTGTAGTACATGTTAACCCTCTCGAGTTGAAATTCCAAGTCACTGCAGTAGCGACCAGTGGAATCAATGCCGTGCTAGGCACAAACCACTTCCCAGAACTTGGCACCGATTTGGTTCCCACATTTGCAAAATGACCAGGGCAATTAAAGAAGATAAATTCTTGAAATTTTGTATTTTGTGTGCTTGATTTTGTGATTTGTGTGCAAAATACTAGTCAGCTATACACCTAAGGCAGTAGATTAACAAGGAACAGACAAATGATTAAATAGTTTGTAATAGCTTGCATCAAGATGATAAACATGTCATACCACAACCTAGCAAAATATTGGAATGGAGACTATATACTCTATACAATCTATGATATTGTTGTGCCTGCTTCCTACTTTTTCAAACCAAAACTCGAAAATCTGGTCCCATACCATTGCAGAAGACTTTGCATAGACTTTAAAATTAGGCAACAGAAATTGAATAATAAACAGAGGATATATAGTAATAAGCCCAAAATAACCACTCTGTAGATCTAGATGTAGTAATAATGTCTAGATACTCGTTTGGGGACTACTAAGAGCCATTGTTAGCTTAGCCCGTGAATTCAATATTAGAATCGACCCCGAAATCGAAACCTAGGAAAAGCAGTGAAGGACCCAAATATTAGAAAGAATTAAAACAAGCAAAAAATGATCCTCAAAATTCTTATGCACATAGGAGAGATAAACAAATATGATAGGAAAAGAGAGCATATTGCCAACTGAGACTTGACAGCAAAACACCAAAAAATCATGCTTCCTATAAACAGAAAATAAGTGGCAATCCAAACTGAACATGGAGTTTCCACCATAACAGGATAACCCAGTTCAACTAAAAGCAAGAAAACATCAACAAAAACTAGATGATAGGATAGATGAACAAGCACTACATAAAAGCGCAAACCCTTAGTGATGTTGGTATTGACTTATTGCATGAGCTAATTGAAAAACACGGAATCCCAGCTACACAGTTAGAACAACTTTAAATTGCAATAATTTTAAGACTACTCAAAAGGATGTATCATTAACAAGCAACAAAATCATATCAACCTTAGTTAAAGCACTTCAAATGCATCACTCCAAGGATTAAGTAAACTCTAAGAATGCTGCTAGAGAAAACACAAATCCCAAGCTCCAATAATAAAATATAGACTAAAAATGATTATGTGGAAGATACATGCACAAGCACACACAAATATATGTGTGTGTGTGTGTGAGTGTGTGTGTGTGTGTGTGTGTGAGAGAGAGAGAGAGAGAGAGAGAGAGAGAAAATCAATAACCCAAAAGGGTCAAACAAATAGTTAAGGGAGAATTAAGTTCAATCGTAAATAAGATCTAACACAGCGGCAACAAGGTTATCTATATTCAATATAAAATTTTTAAAACACAATAAGGAGAAAAGTACCAATATGAGATTATTGAGAAAACCAAAGAGAATTTTGATCTCAACCCTATGTCACCCTAGCAAAGTCTTTTAACTTGCATCTTAATTAAAAAAAACCTTTAAATTTAAGGAAAAGAATATCGATATCTAGGTCCCTATCCAACTTCGTTGCCATAGTATATATATCAGCATTAAATTTTTTAAACATGGAAATTGGGGTAGCAGAGTCATAAAACCTGAAAACATTCCCCCGCATGGTCCAACAATAAAACACAAGTAGTAAATGAATCAAGCTCACCAAATTGTTAGGGAACAAATCGTTTCAAAGGAAATTACTTATGCAAGATTCCATGACCTAAAACTTTGCACAAAAGAAAAGTCACCAAAAACTTTCATTATGTTAAGAATAGAATAAGAAGATAGATTTTGAGGGAAAATAACTATAAGATTGCATATTATTTCCACAAAAATACCACAGGTAGGTGTTGTGTTATATCCACAAGCCCTGGAGGGGGGGGGGGTGTTAAGTGCAACACAATTAACCAGTTGACACATAAAGCAATACCCAAATGAATACCTATTCGGAATGCCCCTTTTGCTACTTGGGAAGGAGACAATACGCACGTGGTAGTTTCTGTCTAAACCAAAGTAGTTTCAAAATTTTACATAGTGCAATAAAACTTATTTAGCCTTCAAAAATAACATAGGAAAGTGAGGGTGACTTGTGATACCATAACAACGACAAATCTATGTTGTAGGCTCTGGTCCAATGTAAGCACCTATTCAAACAGATTATAAGGGACATTTATCTTTGACATCAAATCAGAAGGGAATAACAGAAATAAAAACTTAACTAACCTGGATAGTTGCATTTTTCAAAATTTGCTATGTGCCATACGCATACCTATACCCCGTTTCATAACGGTGCTTCCTAGTATTTTATACTTATGTCCTATATAAACAAAGAAGCCATAACTCACCAGCAGGATATTGAAGGGCAGCTGAAACACAGAATATTGAGGGAATTGTAGATAGATCCAAGGAACTAGCTGTTGCAGTCAATAAAGCCGCATTCTTTTCTGCAGCAGCAACAGCTTCAGATCCAGTAGATCCATTAGCCCCCATGGACTCCAAGAGTGTCAGATGCAATTACAAAGATAAGTCCACAAAGATAAGTCCAACAGCTTATGGATTCATGCTTTTACAAAAAAATTCAGGGGATCAAAAGCATAAAGAAAATATGAATCCCATAAATATATGACATCATAATTAGTTACTAGTAATCAATTTTAGGAATCCCATTAAGCCATGACAACATTATCAACATCCAACTTGAATGTCAATGTTTTACAAATTTGATAGAATATTATCAATGGTTAAGTGTTACAATGGTATCTATGGTATTTTGAAAAGAGAACCAAGAGAATACCATTAAAATAAGCTAATTCTTGTAGCATAGTTGGATACACAATTTTTAAGTACTCACACAATGGAAGTGTATGAAGCATCTATTAGAAATAACATTTTAACACAAGAAAAGAGCTCCCCCTACCCCCAACCAAAAAAAAAAAATTATGAACTATGCATTTTAATAAAAAAAAAAGTCCTTTCTTGCAGGACATGTGGACAACAATGAGAAGGAAGAAGAAGAAAAAAAGACTATATAAGTGGTTGGACGTAGACAATGAGCCAAAACCACTAGGAAGCCGAAAGACTCATGATTATGATGCAATGGGCATTAGAAACTGAAAGCACAAAAGGTTTTGCTGTAAATGTTATGGCAGTGCCATTGTATAAGCTGTAAATACATACCTATACCCGTTCCATAACAGTGCTTCCTAGTATTTTATACTTATGTCGTGTATAAACAAAGAAGCCATGACTCACCAGCAAGATATTGAAGGGCAGCTGAAACACAAAATATTGAGGGAATTGTAGATAGATCCAAGGAACCAGCTCTTGCAGTCAATAAAGCCGCATTCTTTTCTGCAGCAGCAACAGCTTCAGATCCAGTAGATCCATTAGCCCCCATGGACTCCAAGAGTGCCAGGAGCAATTACAAAGATAAGTCCACAAAGATAAGTCCAACAGCTTATGGATTCATGCTTTTACAAAAAATTCCAGGGGATCAAGAACATAAAGAAAATTTGAATCCCATAAATATATGAAATCATAATTAGTTATTAGTAATCAATTTTAGATCTCCCATTAGGCCATAACAACATTATCAACATCCAACTTGAATGTCAATGTATTACAAAATGGATAGAATATTATCAATAATTAAGTGATAGGATGGTATCGATGGTATTTTAAAAAGGAACAAGAGAATAACATTAAAATAAGCTAATTAGAAATAACAACCTACCCCCAACAAAAAAAAAAAAATTATGAACTATGCATTAAAAAAAAAAAAAAAAAACCTTTCTTGCAGGACATGTGGACAACGATGAGAAGGAAGAAGAATAAGCAAAAGACTATATAAGTGGTTGGAGGTAGACAAAGAGCCAAAACCACTAGGAAACAGAAAGACTCATGATTATGATGCAATGGGCATTAGAAGCCGAAAGCACAAAAGGTTTTGCTGAAATTGTTTGAACAAATTTGACATCAATTTAGAAGCTTTTGATAAGTAGAAGATAAGAAAGGCATAGCTCAGATAAAGACTATCTCAAGATTTGTATATGTCTACATCAGTAGACCTCAATCTTTGCTCTGTTTTTCGAGTTAAACAAATTCTCCACACCAAAAAAAAGTGCGAAAAAGAAAGAACTCATTCATGAAGATTATTATCCCATTAAAAAAACTACTTAAGCCATTGGTTATTTTCTGTAAATAAGTCGTTCAAAATGAAAATCTCTAAATTAATCTTATAGGCCCCAAAAAAAAGAGAGTGAACCAATGGAATACCAGTAAAAATACGCAAATTCCAGCAAACAATCTTACTAGAACTTCTAGCTTTTCTCATCATCAACACCAACAAATTGGAAGGTTGGCAAATGATTTTGCCTCATTTGTGTTACAAAAATTTAACAAAAGAAATAATAATATTCTAACATAGCTTAAAAATTATAAATTGCAAAATAGTCAGATACTTAGTGAAAGACTCATAAAACTCAAAGATACCCTACATGTACAAATTATACAGATATAATCAATCAATCGTAATTAAAACCAACACCACAACAGAGGGGTGTGATTAACAATGGTTCAATTTGGGGATTTGAGGAGAAAGTGATAGGAAGGGAAAGACGCATGCCAAAGACAAAAAATCAAATACAGAAAGAAGGATTATATAAAACAGTTTATAAATGTGAAATTTATGCAAGATACTTGGAATATCAACCCAAACCAAGACCAATTCACATCAAGTGTAAGACCATCCAAATGCTTAGTGAGGAAGGAAAACGAACCTTACCTGAATTTCTTGTCGGTGCTAATTAAGCCAAAGTAATAGAAGAAACTTTCATCATCACATAATTATACTCTCTTTTTATGCTACAACCAGAGTGGAAAATTCATATTTACAACTAGCCAATGTTAAGTCACTAACAGCATCATTAATATTTTAAAGAGTAAATCATATTGCATTTGAGACAAGGCAATGCCAAAAGAATTTCATAAATTTAGTGTAAAAGAAGATTTCTGTATGCCAAAATGTTCAGAGGTGCAACCTATTAGATAATCCAGTCCAAAATTGGAGCTAGTTAGTAACTATAATTTAAAGCATATCAGAAAAACAAATACCTAGTATAATTGTGGTCCATAGTTATCAAACCTAGCAACCAGAAGAGAAATTCCAAAGGGCCTTACACCGCTGGCAAGAAAAGTAAAGACTCAACTATATTCAACATCATAAACAAATAAATAAATAATAAATACACTTCCCTACTTTTTTGATGCTTAGAAAAATATGGTGAAGCTTAGTTCCATTCACATAACAAAAGCAAGGCTGGTTGTTGCTTTGAAATAAGATAATGAAAAAGTCAGGGACAAGAAAGTCAAAGAAATAAATTTCTCAAATTTAATAATGACACTAAAAATGCAGGTTCTAGGAGCATTCCAAAGTTCTACAATTTCAAAAAAGAGAAAAAAAAAAATTATATTCCTAGAGCTTGTATCCTTTCTTCCTTTTCAAAATAGGTAATTTTGACCAACATGCCAAATATTTTGGTTTAGAAAAAGATGAATTTATAAATCTCTATACCAGGCAACAACAACAAAAATGCAGTCCCCAAACTTTATGCTTTGGAAGGGTCACTTGCTCCATTCTAAGCAAACAAAGCATCACAAAATATTTAAGGTCCTAGCCAATGAGCTCTAGCTTAAATGGCACTTCTACTTCCAACAGTAATGGAAAGGAGTGTGAGGTCATGATACAAGAACCGTCGAGTGCATGTAAAACTACTTACCAATCCAAAAAACAACAAAACTCTAAGGTTTCATTTGTTTTTGGCATAACTGATATTGTGTTTTTAGGTATTTGGTGTGTTAGAAAATTTTAATCAACGAAAAATCACAGTTTATAGGCAGAAAACATATACACTTTTTTATTATAAATCAAAATCATTTACACCTTTAAAAAACATAAACGGAATTCTGAAAAAAAGTCATGCATTTATCCCTACCATCCTTGTCCCTTTTAACTCCATATATTTCCAAACTAAAAAGGCAAAGAAGTGTTCTATGTAGCCAAAAATTCTCCATATATTTCCAAACATAATGTGTTCAGTGCAGTCTAAATTAGTGAAGCCTTTATGACTATCAATTGTATCCAGATTGTGCACCTTCATTCATGCTAGGTTAGTAGATTTTATTTATTTATTTTTAGTTGACATCATAAAAACCAATTAATCCACAGAAAAATGATGCCGAAGATCAAATAAAACTGAATAAAAATGTCAAAAAAGCAATGAATAAGTTTACCCAAAAAAGAAAACACTACGAATAAGACTTTGACCTACACAAAAATCAACCACAATAACTTCGAATTTGAATAACTAGCAGGAATCAGTCAAACTCATTAGGCCAAGTGTTGGAACACGTGCAACATTACCTCTAATATAACAATCTCCCTACCTCGATCAAGAAGTCACAACATAGGATTGTCATCAAGGTTAAAGGACTGGATATTACTTTTTACTTTTCCAAGACACCAAGCAGTAAACCTGCAATATTTTCTCAATCTCACCCAAAAAACAAAATGGAAAAGAATTTCAATACTTGGTTGACAAAAGTTCTTCTAGAAACAATTTTGCAACATCAGTAGATTAGCTCATTATTGTCCAACTAAAACCCAAAAGACACATGACAGAATTATTTACATCATATGAAAATTCTCCTTCAAAAGTATAACAAAGCCATAAAATTTCACCAAGAAACTAAAAAAAACAATAAAGACAAACATAACAGGTCACAATCTACCAAAATTATAATTAAAGCCATACAGAAACATGTTTTAGATACCAAAACTTAAACTAACTTTAGTTTTGACACATTACTTCAAGCAATGATAAAAATCAAGTATGTTAGTTTTAAAATCAAGTCAGTAAGAAATGATAACTGTAGCAATATTACTCGGTGAACCACTGAGTTGCAAACTTGATAGTGCTGACGGTGTTAAGGACATTTACATATTGGAGTTGCTAGAAAGAAACCAAAGGAATGAAAGAACTACCTTACCTTCTTTAAAGGGCATTTGAAGCACTTAGAAAATTCAGTTCAACAATAACATCAGTTATATCAGAGCATTTGATGTCCTCAACTACAGTCAACAACACAGTTAACACTATTTCAAGTACCTGTATGAAGCAACAAAATCAAAGTCTAACAATTTTGAAAGTAAAAGAGAAGGAAGATTATGGATGGTATCTCTTACACACACCTTAAAGCCTACCTCATGATAAAGCAGAAACCCCATGTCAACTCAATTTAAATTACCAAACTCCGCAACAAAGCACAAAAGAAACTTCCAGAGACAATGGAGAACTTTTTATCACAATGGTGCAAGACAAACCAAAACTTTGTAACAGGAAATTAAAGAACAAGAAAAATAGAGATGGATGAACTTGGACTCAGCACCTAGGGTTGGCTAGAGATTTGATGCAGGACAAACCAGAATTGTACAACAAGAAAAATATGTTAAATAAAGGATTGATAAGAACTGAAACTGATTAAGCAAAGGAAAAATGGTGAGTGACTGACTAAGAGGACTGCCATGCCTCTTAGAAGAATTGAAAGGGATTAGAGAAGAATAGGAATATGAACAGTCTGAATTCTCAATACATTGTATGATACTTTGTATTTTTATAGGTAAAACATTTTCAAAAAAAAAGGTGCAGTACAGGGCACAATCCTAGAACATGGCATGCATGTAAGAGAAGCACCAATAGGTAAAGCCCATATCATATATCAAAAGAATCTATTGCCAAACAGAAGATAGTTCTCAAAATAGAAAATATTTAAACATGAAGGAAACCTGATTTTTTTAGAGACGAAGAAAGAATAATGAATAAAAAAACTCAACGATAAAAAGTACTATCATTGACTAACATATATATTTCCATTGAGCTCTACCAATGCCCTGGCTTTTACCATTCTAGCTGCACCCCACCACAGCTTTTTAAATAAAAATATACTTTTTTTTAAAGAAATTGAATGATTTGAATCCATTTACCCCTTCAGCATCAAAATAGCCATATGCACAACATCATCAAGCTCCATATCATCAGTGTAACTAAATGGAAAGGGGACCTTAGTCAAAATGAAGAATTGGAAAAACTTAACAAAAACAAAATTGGGGAAAAGAGAGGGGATGGGGATGGTTTTGACAGATAATTAGAGTTAAGTGAGAGATCCTACATCAGTTATTCTTAAGAAATGCATCCAATTGAATTAAATATGTAGTAAATATAGATAAAAATTATAGAAATATCACTACATGCATTGTAAGTTCAAATTTAATGGCGTGGAAAAATGTTTATGACCTGTGATATTACCTCTTGTTCTTTACAGAGTTGCACTTGATCTTTAAGCTGCAAAATTAACCATAGCCATGAGACAAGCTTACCAGGACAAGTGAAAGTATGGAAGGTGCATCTCAGCAATATGATGGGTAACCTGGAGGGCTTTTACATGATTCCAAAGGGGTGGCAAGTCAGGGAATCATTTCTTCACAGAAAGCTCAAGAGACTTTGCATGCTTTAAAAAGGTGTGTTTCAATAAATTCCGCCTCTTTCCTGGATCTTTCACCAGACACATTACAACCATTTCTTTAAAAGACTGATCACATTTGGAAATCATGCAATTAGAATATTATTCTATAAGAGTGACACTGAAAGATGGCAATCACCAAAGAACATATCTTTCGAACATGAATACCTTAAAAACTTACAAAATTACAAATAGACACACAGAAGACAAACCTGAAAAAAAAATTTTACAACAAAAATATTTTTAAATAATTGCTAAAAAATCTTTTAGAAGCATATTAAAGTCTAGCCACTGATACTGTCTACCTAGATAATGAAAAAAGAATTGAAAACATGTTGACTACCTGGCTTGATAGGTGGTAGACTTTTAACTCATAAAAGACAAAAAAAAAAAAAAAAAAACGAAAGGAAACATCTATTTACACATCTTTTGTTCAAGAGGGCGGCTGGAGATAAAAGAGCTCTTAATGTTTGACACTGTGAGGCAGACAAAGCAATAAAAAGCACACATGGACAAAAAGGGCAAAGGGGCAAAACTATAAAAGTTAAATAGGATTATAGATCTAAGAGCTGAAGCAGAAGAGATCAGCGTGATAGGAAGAAGAAGATCGACGTGTGAGGAAGAAGAAGAAGAAGATCGGCGTGAGAGGAAGAAGTGGAAGGAGATCGGTGTTAGAGGTAGTGTGTTTCAGCCTTTTATTTTGGAGAAAAAAAACGGTTGGGACACACATGCAGCCATGTCCAACAACAAATAGAAAAACTAGCATATTACCCAACACTTAGCAGACAAATGTACAAGAGGAAAGTGCAAACCCTTAGTTGCACAAGCTTTGAATCCACCACATGTAGCAAACTGAAAAAACACATACCCAGCTACATAGTTCAGGAAAAACACTTCCAAGAATATAAAAAATAAAAAATAAAAAAACAAATTCAACTTAGAAGAATATACAAAAGAGAAAAACAAAAACAAATCAACCTTACATAAAAGGATGCAAACACATCAGCCCTAGAATAAAATAGAATATACAAAATAAAAAATAAATACACAAGCATCATTTAACGAAAAATAAATTAAAATAGTAAAAGAGAAAATCAACAACCCCAACAAACAATTGTTAAAGCTAAAGTAAATTGGAAACAAGTAGTTAAGGTAGAAGCACAATCAGAACTTAGGTAATCTAAAGCAAAATGCTAAAAAGATTATGATAAATAGCAGTAAACAGTGACTCAAAATGAGATTTATAACATGCACTAAGAAAGGCAAGAGTTGCAAAACAACAAATAGAAAAACTAGTATATTACCCAACAACTATAAAGGTAAATCCAAATAACACTGAAAGCCAAACTATATAGACTTTCTGCAACGAGCAATATTCAAATAAAGGCAATAACAGAAGCACACACTAAATATGTTTTCAAAAGCTAAAATGCTAATGTAACGAATAGTTTTAACAATCCATACCTGAATAACCCTCTAAAAATCGTCTATATGACATGGACCATATGGGTTACTTGCAAGACCTCCTATAGGAACCCCCAGAGAATAGGATTATACCTTTGTAAGACATGGCCAAAAAAAAAAAAAAAACACCAGATCAAGCAAATAGAATGTAAAGAAACCAGATAATGTCATCCAATTTGGTCTCATTAGGTAGGATTTCATCATGTAGGGTTTTCCCTGACTTCAACAAATTGAGAGGAAAAGGGTTATGAATCAAAATTCTTAAATTGACAGAAAACTATAATTGAAGAGAATATTAGGAAAAGAAATAATTACCATTGCTTTAATGAAATTAGAAACTCTAGAATGTAGAAAGATTCCACTTCATCTCTGCATAGAAAGAAATTGAATGATTTGAATCCAATAGACATGTTTCAAAAAAAACCATTACCGAAAATATTTAATAAAAATAGTTTTCCCTTAATTTAAATTTAGAACCAAACCCAATTGAAATTGTAAAAGTTAAAAACATATAGCAGATGTAATTTAACTTTTAAATCTGTGAAAATAAAAGTCAGAGATAGAATAAGAACCCCATAGGACGCGTTGTTTAAGGGGACTCCTTTTCATTCTTGAAGCTGAAGTCGACTTCTTCATCCATCTGGAAATCAAAAAACCAGTGAACCTGCAATATTTTCTCAATCTCACACCAAAGACAAAAAGGAAAAGAATTGCAATACTTGGTTGACAAACATTCTTATACAAAAAACAACTTTGCAACATCAGTAGATAAGCTCACTATTATACAAAAGCGTATTAATCCTGATATACTATTGATAGTGCTGAAGGTGTTAATGACATTTACATATTGCAGTTGCTAGAAACAAACCAAAAGAATGAAAGAATTACATTACCTTCTTTTGAAGCACTCAGAAGATTCAGTTCAACAAAAACATCAGCTATATTGGAGCATTCAATGTCCTCAACTACAGTGATCAACACTGTTTCGAGTACATTTACGAAGAAACAAATCAATATCTAACAATTTCGACAGTAAAAGGGAAGGAAGATTATGGACAATATCTCTTACACACACCTGAAAGCCCACCTCATGATAAAGCAAAAACCCCGTGTCAATAAATAACATGTATTAGCAAACTCAAATTGCATTACCAAACTCCATGACAAGGCACAAAAAGAAACTTCCTGGGATATCGGAGAACCAAAACTTTGTAACAGGAGATTATAGAGCGGGAACATATGAACATCACCCTACACACAAGAATTACACGCAGGCGGTCAAATCAAGGGAAATTACAATCATCAAGAAACATGAACGTATTAGAACATGAATGGAATGATAAAGCAGTCGTCCATTCACATAAGGAATACAATAAAAGCATCTTAAAACCCGTCGTGGACCATTCTAACCCTTTAAATGCTCTATTGTTCCGCTCTCTCCATGTGGCCTACATTAAACCTAAAGGTACAACTCTGCAAATTAACTAAACTAGTTCTGTCATCTGCCCTCTCCAGGGATAGCACAGAATTGTCACGCAACTCCCGATGCAAAATTCCCCCAAGATATAAGTGATTGAGAAAGAACAAAAGGCTACAACTAACAATGTCACAATGTTAACAAAGGTCCAATACAATAATTCTAGAATGTAACCACCAAAATTAAAAAGTTGATTAGTGTTGTTGTTATGGCAGTGCCATTGTATAAGCTGTAAATGCATACCTATACCCATTCCATAACGGTGCTTCCTAGTATTTTATACTTATGTCGTGTATAAACAAAGAAGCCATGACTCACCAGCAGGATATTGAAGGGCAACTGAAACATGGAATATTGAGGAAATTGCAAATAGATCCAAGGAACCAGCTCTTGCAGTTAATAAAGCCACATTCTTTTCTGCAGCAGCAACAACTTCAGATCCAGTAGATCCATTAGCCCCCATGAACTCCAAGAGTGCCAGATGCAATTACAAAGATAAGTCCAATAGCTTATGGATTCATGCTTTTTACAAAAAATTTCAGGGGATCAAAAGCATAAAGAAAAATTTGAATCCCATAAATACATATCATAATTAGCTACTAGTAATCAATTTTATAAATCTCTATACAGGCAACAACAAATCAAAAGGAACATTCATCTTTGAGATCCAGTCATACTAACAAAACAGAATGGACAAACAGAAAATAAATCTTAACTAACCTGGATAGTTGCATTTTAGCAAATGTTTATTCAATTTGTCTTTCCAGTTGAATATTGACCCAAAAGACCATGGGTTGCTAATAAAAATCAATCATCTGTTACAGAGGTCTTAAAAACTAGAGTTGAAACTTGACAACAAAGCTAGAAAGATCAGAATATCTCCATTTTGCAAACGAAAGATATGCAACTTCTAGTGGCTTTGGCTTTTCAATGTACAATCTCTACAAGCCATCAATAATTGATGTAACTGCATTGGGAGGAAGCTGAACAAGAGACGATGAGAGAGGAGACACATTAGGCAACAAATGAAAATTAAGACATCCCCCCTAAAAAGAAGCATACATTGTACGATGCTTTGTATAGGTAAAACATTTTCAATAAAAAGGTGCAATACAGGGCACAATCCTAGAACAAGGCATGCATGTAAGAGAAGCACCAAAAGGTAAAGCCTATATTGTATATCAAAAGAATCTATTGCCAAACAGAAAATCGTTCTCAATATAGAAAATATTTTAACATGAAGGAAACCTGATTTTTTAAGAGACGAAGAAAGAATAATGAATAAAAAACTCAACGATAAAGAGTACTATCACTGACTTACATATATATTTCCATCGAGCTCCACTAATGCCCTAGCTTTTACCATTCTAGCTGCAACCCACCACAGCTTTTTAAATGAAAATATATTTCTTAAAGAAAAAAAAGCCTACCATTCATTTACCCCTACTTCAGCATCAAAATAGCTGCATGCATAAAACTCAAAGATACCCTACATTTACAAATTAAACAAATATACTCAGTCAGAAAGTGAGGGAAAGACGCATGCAAAAGACAAAAAATCGAACACAGAAAGAGGGATTATAGAAAACAGTTTATAAATGAGACATTTATGCAAGGTCCTTAAAATATCAACCCAAACCAAGACCAATTCACATCAAATGTAAGACCATCCACATGCTTAGTGAGGAAGGAAAACAAAGCTTACCTGAATTTCTTGTCGGTGCTAGTTATGACACAGTAATAGAAGAAAAGATGTAATTTTACTTTCATCTCTGAATAATAAACAGAGGATATATAGTAATAGGCCCAAAATAAACCACTCCATAGACACAGGATATATAGTAATAGGCTCAATAGGCTCACCAGTTTGCTGCTCCAATTCAGACAGACTGGAAATTTAATCCTATCAATTAATCTACATTAAATTGATCACCCTGCTACAATGTGAAGGAATGCAACATATATTAAATTAATAATATCTCTTCAAAGACATATGGCAGGCAAGAAGAGCTAGCACCAAGCTACTCCACTTGAGCTAAATATCATCAATTTCAGCTGGGGTTAGTTCTCTACAAAAAGCAAGTACAACAAAACTAATATGAATTAAAAACTACAAAAGAAACTTCAAAATAAGAGAATCATAAAAGTCTAGGAATGATAAGAAAATTAGAGTTTAACGAGGACAGTATCAATAATAAGTAGAGGAAACATAAATGATAAATTTTTATGGGAAGGAGGCTAATTAGAGCATCCACATCAGCTCGTTTAAATCTTTTGTCTATTTTACACGAAAAAACCTACTTTTAAGGTTTTACACATTTACTTATACAAAACACCCACATCAGTCCATCTATCCTACCACCTCTATTAATTAAATAATCAATTTCCTCACTTTTTTTATTAATTCTCTCAACTACCTATACGCGCGCCTCTTCATTTCTTCTCTTCATTTCTGATTAATTTCTCTCTCTCTCTCTCTCTCTCTCTCTCTCTTCATTTCTTCTCTTCATTTCTCTCTTTCTCACTCTCTCTCTACCCAGATCAACACTCCGAGCTCCGATCCAGTGCTCCGAGCTCCGATCCAGTCGCTCCGAGCTCCAATCCAGTGCTTCGAGCACAATCCGAGCTCCGATCTAGTCGCTCCGAGCACAATCCGATCTCCGATCCAGTCGCTTCGAGCACGATCCGAGCACCGATTCAGTCGCTCCGAGCACGATCCGATCTCCGATCCAGTCGCTCCGAGCACGATCCGATCTCCGATCCAGTCGCTCCGAGCACGATCCGAGCACCGATCCACTCCGATCCAGTCGCTCTGAGTTCCGATCCACTCCGATCCAAGCTCCGACCAAGCGCCGATCTGTATTTGTGTACCTATGTTTTTTTTTTTTGAGCAAGTGTCTGTGTTGATTTTCTGTGGATGTGTTTGTGCGTGGGTGTGTTTGTGCGTGGGTGTGTTTGTGGGCATCTGAGGAAAAAGAAAAGGATGAGGAGTTGAGTTTTAGTTGGGTTGGTTGAGAACGGAAAGGAGAGAGAAAAAAAAGGAGCGAACGGAAATGATAAAATAATGGTATAAACGAGCTACAGTAACCGTGTTAATTTACACGGTTACTATAGCTCGGGGATGGGTTTACAAAATTTTAGACATTTTTAAACCCACTGATGTGGGTGTTTTTTTGCTCAAAATGTGTAAAATTGGTAGTTATGTTTATTTTAGAAACTTTTACATCCACTGATGTGGATGCTCTTAAAGACGATATCAAGGAAAAGGGGTTTTATGTTGCCATTCTGAAATTAGTAATGACAAAGCAGAAGCGTTTCATCATCATTCTAAATTAGTTTTTACCATGTGAGTTTTAAATCCATGACCTCCAACTATTGAGGGAGAAGAAGTGCAAATTGAGCTAGAGCCTATTGGCGAAATTAGGTGGTATGCTTACAAAAAATTAACTAATGATATGAATATTTCTAGTCATGTCCATAGATTATATATGTTTTTTTAAGGTAAGCCAAGATTATATACCAATATGTGCATACTGTTACCAAAAATCATGCATGGTCCAGAGCTTCAGCAAAATTTGTGATGTTCTATCAGCCAGCTGTAGACATGTATTAGCCTAGCATTACAAGTCCCATGCAAGTGAACTGTTAAGACTATTTTACCCAGGTTACAAACTGTGATCAGTTGATCGCAGGTACATTTTTCCATCACAATTCTTCAAGACCTTGCACACAGAAAAGATAAATGCCATCTCATGAACATGCATAGACCAGAGCTACCCAGACACCAGTACTGAACTTTCAGCTTCAGGGAATAAACTTCAAAACAAAGGAACTGTGAGTAGCATGCCATATGGAGAATGGTGATGTAGACACGTTCTCCCAAAAATCTTAAAACATGCAATCACAAGACCAGTTTATATCTTCTTGAAAAACAGTTTATAAATGTGACATTTATGCAAGGTATTTGGAATATCAACCCAAACCAAGACCAATTCACATCAAGTGTAAGACCATCCACAAGCTTAGCGAGGAAGGAAAACAAAGCTTACCCAAATTTCTTGTTGGTGCCAATTATTCCAATCCCAATGTTGATGCTCGAAATTTGTCCTTTCAAATCTGATAAAAATAAATCCAACTAATTAGAATAATCAAAATACATCACCTTAAAGTCTACAGGGGATTGGGACGGAACATAATTCCTTAATAATTCGCAAAGTCCTGCAGTGTTTTGACTGTTAGGTTGGTATGCTACTCCCTCAATTGTTAAAAACATTTTCTACATTTCTACAATTATCAGCAAAGCAACCATATACATCACCTTCTAAACTAATTTTTAGGTACAAAAATGTAAATTGTTAATATTAGAAAATCTAAGTTACAATATCCTTTCCTTCTCCATCTATGTGAAGAAATCATACACTCATCTAAACTCCTTTGGAAATACAGTAAGAAAACAGAATATAAAGAGAATTCCTAAATGAAAAACAAGAAAAGAAAAAATAATTACCACTGAGTTTACAAATTTGGCACAATTTGAACAAGGTCTGAATTTTAGGCTACGTTTCTTCCTTGCCTTAATCCATAATGTGTGAGACACCAAATAACTTATAAGTTCTCCAAAATAACAAAACCTCATCAAAACAAAACAGATTATTAGCGTTTGGTTCTGAATAAAAAGTGAAACACCTGAAGTGGTTAAATATGCCATCAGATTCCAAACTGTATGTTTAAAAAAGAACATGTGTAATACTGTAACAAGTTCACATGGGACTCCACAGTCAAAAGAAGTGTAGGTTAAGGCTTAGGAGGTAGAGAAAGAGCCAAAATATCAACCACATAGCTAAAAGTTCTTATACTTTTGAGCAAAGTGTAGCTTTAAAATTAAAATTATTTGAAAGAAAAAAAAAGGTTAGAAAATGATGGTATCCTCAGGTCGTTAGTTATTATGTACACATCTTTTGTTCAAGAGGGTGGCTGGAGATAAAAGAGCTCTTAATGCGTGACACTGTGAGGCAGACAAAGCAATAAAAAGCCCACATGGACAGAAGGGCAAAGGGGCAAAACTGTAAAAGTGAAATAGGATTATAGACTATGATGCACGGACACGGACACGGACACGGACACGACAAGGACACGGATACGGCGATACGACAATTTTTGAAAAACAAGGACACGACATGGCGTGGACACGGCAATTAAATAATTAATTAAATTTTATATTTAGGCATATTTTTAAATATTTTTAGACATAAAATACGTTTATATCTAGAATTTAAATTATGTACTAATTACAGATAAGTAAACTAACACCTAAAGTAGTACAATAATACACAAAATGTTTAGAGTACAAACCAAAAGTTTAAATAGACTACATTCAATATCAAACTAAAAACATAAAACAAAATAAGCAAGACACACAAAAACAAAAATCACTAAATTCATAATAAACATTATAATTTATAAGACAAGGTTGAGTAAAGAAGGAAAAAAAAAAAAAAAATATATATATATATATATATATATATATACAGTAAAATATAACACAGTGAGTGGGATTTAAAAAAAAAGAAAAAGTTTTGGTGTTATAAATAATAACATAGCACGCCACAGTACACCAAGTGAAGGGTCAGTCAGCAGATAAAAGAAAAAAAAAATCACGAAACAGAGAGAAGAAGAAGAGAAGATCGGATCTGTCCACGCCGAGAGAGAGAGAGAGATCGGAAGGAACAGAGGGAGCTCGCCGATCGGTCTGATGTAGCTCCGGCGAGTGACAGAGGGCAGCGGGCAGAGGGAACTTGGACACCGGTGGGTTTCTGGGCTGTGTGGGTTTCTGTTTTTTTTTTTTTTTTTTTTTCCACTGCTGGCGTGTCTACCGTGTCGGCGCCGTGTCGGAGAAGCGAAAAAAATAAAAAAATAAAACGACACCGCTCGGACACCGGAGTCCGGCGAGTCGTACCGGTACATTGGCAAAAATGCCATGTCAGTGCAACCTAGATTATAGATCTAAGAGCTAAAGAAGAAGAAGAGATAGGCGTGATAGGAAGAAGAAGATCGGCATGGGAGGAGGAAGAAGAAGAAGAAGAAGAGGATCGGCGTGAGAGGAAGTGGAAGGAGATCGGTGTTAGAGGTAGTGCGTTTCAGCCTTTTATTTTGGAGCAGAAAAACGGTTAGGACACGCATGCGGCCATCAACAAGTTTCCCATGTCCTGTACAAAAAAAACGTTAATAGAAACAAGACAAGTAGACAAATTTACAAGAGGAAAGTGCAAACCCTTAGGCTGCGTTTGTTTCGACGGTAAACCGTTTCAGGAAATGGTTTTCCGCGTTTTCGGGTGTTTGGCAGGTGCTGAAAATATGGTCAAACGGAAAATAAGAACAGTTGACTGTAAAACTTAGGCCTCTGACCCGGAAATTCGTTTCCATTTGTATTTTACCTTCAAATTGGAATTTTCCAGAAAATTGAGGGACAGAGCACGAAGAGAGAGAGAGAGAGAGCAAGTCACGCCCCAACCCGCGCCGGCGAGTCGCGCCCCAACCCGCGCCGTCTCTTCTCTCTTCGTCGAACCCAGTCCCGGCGCGATCTCGCGCGGTCGAGCTCGCGCCGGGCGAGATCAACGTGCGATCTCGCGCCGTCGAGCTCGCGCCGGGCGAGATCAACGTGCGATCTCGCGCCGTCGAGCTCGCGCCGGGTGAGATCGAGGCGCGCTCTCGCGCCGTCGAGCTCGCGCCGGGCGAGATCGAGGCGCGATCTCGCGCCGTCGAGCTCGCGCCGGGCGAGATCGAGGCGCGATGCGCGAGATCGACGGCGCGAGATCGGGCCGGCGAGACACCCCCCCCACCGATCTCACTCTTCCTCCTCCCTGTCTCACCTCCCTCTCTCAGTTTAATTTGATTTGGCCGGTGATTTGATTTTTGTTTGTGTAGAAGTTGATAGATTTTAACGTTTTATTATAAAATTTGTTTGGAATGTGAGAAAATGGTTGAGAAAATGTGAAAAATCAGTAAAAAATTTGCATTTTCAGAATGTTACCAAACACTTGAAAATATTTTCCGAAGTTTTTTTTAAAATGCCACCAAACATCTAAAAATATTTTCCTTTCCCGAAAATATTCTCTTTTCCTGAAAACATTTTTCAGAATTACTTTACTGTCGAAACAAACGCACCCTTAGTGGCGCAAGCTTTGAATCCACCACATGTAGCAAACTGAAAATACACATACCCAGCAACATAGTTCAAGCAGCATTTAACGAAAAATAAATTAATAAAGTAAAAGAGAAAATCAAAAACCCAAACAAACAATTGTTAAAGCTAAAGTAGATTGGAAACAAGTGGTTAGGGTAGAAGCACAATCAAAACTTAGGTAACCTAAGGCAAAATGCTAAAAGGACTATGAAAAATAAAAGAAAACAGTGACTCAAAATGATATATATAACATGCACTAAGAATGGCAGGAGTTGCGAAACAACAAATAGAAAAACTAGCATATTACCCAACACTTAGCAGACAAATGTACAAGAGGAAAGTGCAAACCCTTAGTGGCACAAGCTTTGAATCCACCACATGTTGCAAACTAGAAAGACACATACCCAGCTACATAGTTCAAGAAAAAAACTTCCAAGAATATAAAAAATAAAAAATAACAAAACAAATTCAGCTTAGAAGAAAATACGAAAGAGAACAACCAAATCAAATCAACCTTACATAAAAGGATGCAAACATAAAAGGATGCATACACATCACCCCTGGAATTAAATAGATTATACAAAAAAAAAATACACAAGCATCATTTAACGAAAAATAAATTAATAAAGTAAAAGAGAAAATCAACAACCCAACAAACAATTTAAAGCTAAAGTAAATCAGAAACAAAGTAGTTAAGATAGAAGCACAATCAGAACATAAGAAATCTAAAGCAAAATGCTAAAAATGAGATATATAACATGCACTAAGAAAGGCAGAAGTTGCAAAACAACAAATAGAAAAGCTAGCATATTACCCAACAACTATATAGGTAAATCCAATTAACACTGAAAGCCAAGCACTTCTCCAAACTCAAAGCCAGACTATAAAGACTTTCTGCAATGAGCAGTATTCAAATAAAGGCAATGATAGAAGCGGATATGCTAAATATGTTTTCAAAAGCTAATATGCTAAGGTAACAAATAGTTTTAACAATCCATACCTGAATAGCCCTCTAAAAATTGCCTATATGACATCATGGACCATTTGGGTTACTTGCAAGACTTCCTATAGGAACCCCCAGAGAATAGGATTATACCTTTGTAAGACATGGCAAGAAAAAAATAACCCAAATTAAGCAAATAGAATGTAAAGAAACCTGATAATGTCATCCAATTTGGTCTCATTAGTGTACTCAGTCAAAGATTCACAAAACTCAAAGAAACCCTACAGGTACAAATTAATCAGATATACTCAGTCAGAAAGAGAGGGAAAGACGCATGCAAAAGACAAAATATCGAACACAGAAAGAGGGATTACACAAAACAGTTTATGAATCTGACATTTATGCAAGGTACTTGGAATATCAACCCAAACCAAGACCAATTCACATCAAATGTAAGACCATCCACATGCTTAGTGAGGAAGGAAAACAAAGCTTACCTGAATTTCTTGTCGGTGCTAGTTATGCCACAGTAATAGAAGAAAAGATGTAATTTTACTTTCATCTCTGAATAATAAACAGAGGATATATAGTAATAGGCCCAAAATAAACCACTCCACAGACACAGGATATATAGTAATAGGCTCATTTGGCTCACCAGTTTGCTGCTCCAATTCAGACAGGTTGGAAATTAATCCTATCAATTAATCTACATTAAATTGATCACCCTGCTATAATGTGAAGGAATGCAACATATATTTGATTAATAATATCTCTTCAAAGACATATGGCAGGTAAGAAGAGCAAGCAGCAAGCTACTCCACTTGAGCTAAATATCATCAATTTCAGCTGGGGTTAGTTCTCTACAAAAAGCAAGTAAAACAAAACTAACGTGAATTAAAAACTACAAAAGAAACTTCAAACTAAGAGAATCATAAAAGTCTAGGAATGATAAGAAAATCAGAGTTTAACGAGGAAAGTATCAATAATAAGTAGAGTAAACATAATTTATAAATTTTTATGGGAAGGAGGCTAATTAAAGACGATGTCAAGGAAAAGGGCTTTTATGTTGCCATTCTGAAATTAGGAATGACAAAGCAGAAACGTTTCATCATCATTCAAAATTAGTTTTTTTATTGGAAAGCCACACCATGTGAGTTTTAAATCCACGACCTCTGTCCCACCATTGGTGAAATTAGGTGGTATGCTTACCAAAAATTAACTAATGATATGAATATTTCTAGTCATGTCCATAGATTATAGATGTTTTTTTTTTTTTAAGGTAAGCCAAGATTATATACCAATATGTGCATACTGTTACCAAAAATCATGCATGGTCTAAAGCTTCAGCAAAATTTGTGATGTTCAATCAGCTAGCTGTATACATGTATTAGCCTAGCATTACAAGTCCCAGGCAAGCGAACTGTTAGACTATTTTACCTGGGGATTTAATTACAAATGTTTCATCAAAACTCATGAAACAAAAGAGAAGCTGCTCTGTATAATTACTTGTAGACTGAGAAAGTAGTCGCTAATGCAATATGACAACAAACATGACCAAAGGCTTATGAAAAAAAAACAAAAGACCGATGAGCATAACATTTGTAAAAAGGAGCATACGAGTAACAAAATATGAATACTGATACCAACAAAAAGCATGATATTAAAGACAAACCCTACTTTAAGAGGATCTCTATTCTTTATCTGATGTGAAAAAAATTCTTCAACAATTAACTGTTAAGCACATGGCTTCTAATTAATCAATAATTAAGCACATGACACAATCAATTAATAAGCGCGTGATTCTAACCTTCAATTACAAAGATGATACAAAACTTAACTAATAAACTACCTCTTATAATAAGCTGCTGGTGTCTAGTACCAAGTGTTAATGCTTCACTGTTGTTACTGGTGCTTTCTGATACAAATCTTTACTTACTCATGCTTACTGGTGCTGCATACATGATGCACTAGCTGGATCATATGCATTAAGTCAAGTTACTTCTCATAGGTTCCTAACATGGAGAACAGTCAGTACCTAGGCTTGCTTTGATAGCACCAAGCAAGGAAAAAAAACCAGGAGTCAACACTTAGGGCTGGCTGGAGTCGGCACCAAACCATAGACTCAATTTCAAAAGAAACTTTATTCATCAAAATAATCCCCTTTTCTTGGGGAACATACTTGGCTTATATAAACTATTATATACTAATTCATCAGAAAGTGACACAATACATGGAACTCATTACATAACAAATAAAATTAAAATTAAAAATAGGTATCATTAATATAGAGATATTATTAATGGCACCATTAAGCATCCATATTAAAGAAAGTCACATTAAGTTCATAAATGTACTCCATACCATACTTAGGCACCCATTGGCCTTGTCAGCGAAGCTCCAACCATCTCTCTCCAGCGATGTAGAATACATGGTAAGGAATTAAATCCTTCCACTCCAATATGTAGCATTGATTTAGCAAAGTATATAAAGGCAAGGAAAAAAACACAACCAAATGCTATAATTGAAACCAAAACCATGGTAACTATGTCCAAGAAACCTCTTAACGACAAATCATCATGACCCAAATAAGATATAATCTATATTGTATATAAAAGAATAGTCTCTGACTTTTGTTGATTTCTTTATAGATGACACAAAAATTTTGAAAGCCCAAATTTTTCTCTGTAATTTATGTTTTTCAAATGAGTTTAAATTCTATAAAGATTCCATATAAACCTAATATATTTACACCCTATATTAGAATATTGCCAGATTATAGTTTCTATAAATAATAGAATAAATACTTCTATATGCAAACACAATCATAATAACAGTCATAAACAGAGGATATATAGTAATAGGCCCAAAATAAACCACTCCATAGACTGAGGTAGAAGTAGCAATAACGTCTAGATGCATGTTTGGGAGCTAAACTTTTCTTTCTTTTTTTTTCGAATAAGTAGAACTTTATTAAAAATATGAACATCACCCTGCACACAAGAAGTACATGCAGGTGGTCAAATCAAGAGGAATTACAATCGTCAAGAAGCTTCAACAAATTAGAACTCAAATGGTATGATAATGCAGTCATCTATTCACATAAGGAATACAATAAAAGCATCTTAAAACCCGTCATGCACCATTCTAACCCTTCAAATGCTCTATTGTTCCACTCTCTCCATATAACCAAAATTAAACCTAAAGGTACAGCTCTGCATAAGTTTCAAATTCACAGGCTGCATAAGTTTGCTTCTTTTAATATAATATTTCTACAAAAGTTTAATTATCATAATAAGAATCGATCATAAATAATTATCAATTGTTACATTATAACCTGAAACCATGAATGAAAACCAAAACCAAGAGATCTAAATCTAAATCTAATTATAAAATAAAAGCAACTTGAAATCATAATAAGTCTGTTTTTGTCTACATTCTCAGTCATAATATTGACAACAGACCTCATTATTAATCAAAGATCAGACACAAAATTGTAAAATATCAAACTAGGGTACTTAAACGGTAATCAAATAAAGAGAGATGAAGAAACTACACCGTTTTGAAGACACACCTGTAGTCAATATATTAAATTGCATTCCTTTTAACCGCAGAGCACATTCTAGTGTTTAAAAAACGTGAGCAAGATTAGTAAATCAATGACAAACCCAGTAACCTAAAAAGAAAAAGATAGAAGCTTACATGGGAAAGTGCATGTCCTCTGCAAGAAAACAACATTGTTCAATTCGCAGTTAACCAAATAATCAATTAAATTTTCCAATGACCAAAATAGAACCATACAAAGAAGATTGTACATAGAGAACTGACAACACCTATATTGACAATACGAAAGAAGATTCCATAAACAAAACTTACAACTGCAGTTACTGATCTGAACATTGGTAACTCATGCACAAGACAACTCCGTATTACTTGCCAACTACAGTCAAACTGCAAAATTTTCTCAAAAACGTAAGTCAGTTAAGTATGAGGATAACAATATTAATTAGAACAATACAGAAGACACATATGATCATTAATAGGATTTATATTTTTGTGATACATAAAAAGTTTTCTTGCAAAAAAAGAGGAACTCAACCACACAAAAGTGCACAGGAGAGTCCCTTCAAGAAATAGACCAACCCCAGTTAATAAAAAGTTACACAAAATTTAAAAGTCTAGTTAATAAAACCAATAACGTTCAAGAACCAGGAAATTCCAAAAGGCATGAGACCAAAGAAAATCCAAAAGGAAGTTTTTCGTTAAAAAAAAAACCAAATCAACGAGAACTTGCAATTCAATTCAAACAAATCAGAATCCAAAAAAAAAAAATCCATTAGTCTAAGCCATACGAAAGCACAAAAAAACCCATTACAATCAGCCTCGGCTTCCGTGCCAGCGGCAGCATGGAAAACCCCTCACCGGAAAAATATTGTTATTGTTCCCGATAAAATAGGCAGTCACTTTCCCGAGAAAATCTTCAAACCCTAACCCTAACACAATTACACAAACATGCGATATGAGATTTCTTTGAAACCCTAACCCTTTGGGGAGAGAGAGAGAGAGAGAGAGAGAGAGAAACAGAGAGAACTCTGGGATTTGGGGAGAGAGAGAGAGAGAGAGAGAAGGTCAGAGAAGTCTGAGATTTCAAATTTGGGGATTTGGGACAGAGAATGAGAGAGCTGTTGGGATGTGTGACGCATTTATATACAAAATTATGTATTATATTTTACAAAACTGCCACCCGCCCTGATTCTTTTTCTCTTTTTTTTTTTTTTTTTATCCCAAATCCAACTTTTACCATTTTTTTTTAAGGTAATTTTCTTTTTTTTTATTGATGCATTTTTCAATCACAAAATTACTTAAAAGTATGACGCAATTTATATATAAAATTATTTCGCTGAAAAAATGCACAAATCATCACATCTTTACGTATTTTTGTCACTAAAAATTTAACAGCCTTGAATTATTAAAAATGAAAATTATTACCTTATAGGAAAAAAATGAGAAATTAGACTTGATACGCATGTGATTAGGCAAATTTTAATAGTCCTTCCCTCTCTTAAACAATTTCAAAAAGTAATTTTCATCCTTCTATTTTTATAAATATACAATTTTATCATTTTTTATTGATATTATTCTTTTATGAAATGGTCATATTTTTCTAACTATTTTTATTATGTACTGTATTTTTCTAATTTCTTTTGGTACAATTAAAATTTTTAAGTTTTAAAATTATTATTCAAATTCTCATTCTCTTAAAGAAATTATTATGATAACCAAAACTTATCATATAATTATAATTAATATATCTCAAATAATTTATAGTATTCTTATCCTAAACTTGTATTTTGCCATTCTTCTGTAGGTATGCTGAATTTGACCAAAATGATTTGAAATTAACTAAATAGACCGAATAGACTGAAGCGGACCGAATGGGCCAATATAGAATGAGTGGACCAATGTGGACCAAATTGGAATGAATAGATCAACGTGGACTAAATTGATCGAATAGGCTTAATTGGACCAAAGTGAAACAAATGGACCTTGGATCCATTTTTTAGGTTTAAGTGTTATTTTGGTCATTTTTTTAGTTTTCAGGGTATTTCGGTAATTTTAATGGTTTTGGGGTATTTTAGAGTTTGGTGATTTGTAGAAATGATACTTGGATCATAATTGGGTTTAATTAGGTACCCAATTAAAACCCAATAAACATTAATGTTAATTGAGTTAATATCCATTTGACACAATTAATAATTGGGTGAGTTTGGGTCTCATTTAAGTGGGTGGGTTTGGGTGGGCAAATGAGTTTGGGTTGATTTTGCCACCCCTAACCAAATTTGACTAAAATTGACCAAATAGACTGAATTAGGCTAAATTGATCAAAGTAGACCAAATGGACCCAATTAAACTAAAGCGGATCGAATAAAGTTTTAAAAATCGTAATGATTGATCAATATAAAGTAGAATTGCAAGAAAGTGGACCCAAAATTCTCCTCTTTCTCTCTCTCTTTCTCGTATGAATTTCTTCAAGAATAGATTTTCTCCCTTTTTCTTTATAAATCTCTCTCCATACAAAAATTTTAGCCCTCTTTTCCACCATTTTTATACCTCCAAAACCTTAGGCAAGTGGATAAGTTTGTAAAAAATGGGCTATCCCCAATAACTTGATTTCATTTTTTTTAATCCCAAATCCAACTTTTACAATTTTTTTTCTAAAAGGTAATTTTCAATTTTTTTTTTTGGATCACTGCATTTTTCAATCACAAAATTACCTAGGGGTGTGATGCGATTTATATACAAAATTATTTCACCGAAAAATGCACCAATCATCACATCCTTAGATATTTTTGTCATTATAAATCTAGCAGCCTCGAATCATAAGACCACGCCACCTAGAGCTAAAACCCAGCTTCTCCATAATTTTATCTAGGAAAACCCATTCCACCCAGTCATAAGTCTTGCGAAACCATGTCCCTAATATTACCACTAATTTTTTGGTTGATGCGGTGCATCGTATCAAAAGCTACCAAGACATTATTAGTTATTAATCTACCATGAACAAAAGCACTCTGACTATCTCTAATAATTGTTGGCAAAATCTTTTTTAACCTATTAGCCAGAGTTTTGGAAGCAAGTTTATAGACAACATTACAAAGGCTTATAGGATTATAGTTAGTAACATGCTCTGGGTTTTTTATTTTCGAGCACAAAACAATTTGGGTATCTTTAAATTTTGGTGGACAGATACCAAAACTCAGAAAATCCAACACTGTTTTAGTAACCACCCACCCAATAGTAGGCCAAAAATGCTAGAAAAATAAAGGAAGCATCTCGTCTAGGCTTGGTGCTTTTAAAGGATACATTTGTTTAAGGGCTTTACATACCTCAGATTCCTGGAAATCCCCTATAAGCATCTGGTTCATGGTTGTTGAAACTTTAGGTTGAACAGAAGATATAATTTCAGTAAAATCCGTGGCATTAGAAGAATGGAACAATTCAGAATAGTATTTGAGCACCACCTTCTCTATTTCTTTCTGATCCTTTGCCCATCTATCATATGGGCCCATAATTCCCTCAATATAGTTTTTTTGGAACCATTTGGACGCTTTAGAAAGGAAAAAGCCTATGTTTTTATCACCTTCAGGTGTGACACTTTAAAGTTCCAACCATTCTAAATGTTTTTGAAGTCTAGTCAAATTATTCCCCACATGACCAACCACAAATTTATTCCACATCTTTAATTTTATGCAATAGTTATCCAACACTTCACCATAGGAAAATCTGAACCCATGGTTAAAGCCTCCTACTACAAGTAATTTTATTTCTATGGTAGTTGGCATAGTCCTCTCTTGCTCATTGTGAACATTGTTTAGCTTTTTATTTTTATTGAACATACTTAACTAGTATCCTCTAGTATATATAAAAAAGATTACAATATGAAAAACATACATGAGCTAAATGGGTGATCTAAAAAATTAGAAAACGTTGTTCTCCACTAATGAATTTACATAGCCTAAGTACCAAAAACTACTCAGAAATATTATGTGAGTTAGAACTAGTAAAATTGGGTACAAGAAGAAAAATAGAGTGCATTGGATAAAATTGGGTACATTATTTAGCTTTTTAACTAATCTTTCTCTTCGCTTCCATGCAATAATGTAGTACTCACTTTCTAGTTGGCCGTATGCCAGCTCGCTAGGTACCTTAGGATTATATAGTGCTTTGTAGTATGCGTTGGACATATAGAATCAACTCTTAAGGTTCATGAGTTTGATTATATCATAGTTCCTCTCTTGTTGTGATTAGGCGTTTCTAATTTGGACCCTTCTAGTAGTTTTTCTTGGGAAAACTTACGATACCATTATTACTAAATTTTCATGTTCCTTTGGAGTATAATTTTTGTAGATGCTGAAGTTCTAGGATTGAGTGTAAATTTAAGCCCAATGTTGATTCTAAATCTTTTTATATATTCATCTGGTTGATTCTTACCAAAATTCTTATTTGCAATCAAATATGCAATTCTTATCTAACTATCTGTAATCTATGACCATTCTTTTCCTTTTTCTATTTCCACATGATTTTCTACAAAGAATGGTGGTGTGAGGACTCTTATTTAACATTAAAAAAAATTAACCTACAAAAATTAAAGTTGGTACCCAAATATTTGAGTCATTCCTATGGTACTCTTAAAAAAATAATTGGTTAATGTTGTATTTAAGTTATGGGCTATGCTCTTTTATCACTTTCATAGAGTTTCGGATTGTTATTGGCTCTGCCCTCTTTTCCCAAGAAAATAGAGAAGGAAAGAAAATTCGGCCAAAAATGGCACCACAACTATTGAAGTTTCACATTGGCAGTATCTCACGTCTGCTTCATAGCACACTGAGCTTATCTTTTCTTTTTCTTTCCAAAACTCCAAAACTTTCCAATACACTCTCCATTTCATTTTATATGGATTTGTGGTCTGATTATTGCTTTTTTCTTTATAAAAATGGTTTCAATGAGATGGGTTAAAGCCCAAATTCAGTATCTTTAGAAGCTATGTTGTTGCAAGTTTAAGGAAGATTCAACAACCAAAGAAGTAAGCTTTTCTAGCTCCAATAACAGTTTTTAAATTTGTTATTGTTTTTCAGTACTTTAAAATGTGAAGTATACACAAAATGTCCATAATTTTAAGCATGATTTCCACTTTTTTTATTATTTTTTTTATTGATGTCTGCATTTAAAATGTGTACAAATGATGTGTACAGAAAAACCCCTAATTTTGACTGCTTCTAGCTTCTAATTCACAATCTTGCTTAGATTTTGTATTGATTACTCTCTAGGCATTGAATGGAAAGTCTAGGCTTTTGTCTAGTATAAGATTAGATCAAGTTACACTTGGGTAACTATTTGCAATGTTACACCATCTCATAAATTTTTTTTACATTGAAGAATTCCACTGTTAAATCACAGATTTTCTTTGTTCTTAATATGCACACCAAATTTCCTGTTAATTGGATTTTATTTACTATCTTATTGTTATTTTAAAAGTTAAATATACTTGAAATTTAACATTTTACGATGACATAGTAATTAATCTCTGATCATCTTGATATTCAACAAGCAAGAGTATAACAAGGCAATGTAATCCAAAGAGTTACACTAGGTATATATATACACACACAAATTTTTTATTTTGAATGGTTAGACACACACACACATACATATATATTAGTGAATTACGATGTTATTGAACCTATGACCTTACCCTCCATGCCATACTTGGAGGGTAGTGACTAAGCTTGTTGATGATTTGTGATAAAATTGCCTCAATTTTGCCAATTAGATGTTCAGTAGTGGAAAGGAAAAATACTAAAACAATTGTAGGTTTAGTTAGTGGTTGCCCAAAGTGGGAGTTTTGTGCACTAGGACTAAAACCTTTTTTGCAATAATGAAACGTGTGAAGATTTTTGTTAAAAATGAAACCTAGAATAGAATATGTCAATTTGGTGATGGTGGTGGCAGTAGTGGAGTGGTGAAGGTATAGTTTGCACAAATAGAGGTAGTGGTGGGAGTAGTCATCCTAGAGGAAATTCTTGTGATATCTTCAGAAGGGGTAGAACATAAAGTTTGTTGAGGGTTCATAGCCAACCTCAAAAATTATGGAACTAAGGCTTGGTTGCTAATGTTGTTTATGATATATATATATATATATATATGGTAGTGTTGGTTGTTAATGGTTACAATGACCGATGGTGGTGGAGATGATGTAGTTGATGCTTATGTGGTCACTTCTTGGTTTAAATTGTTTATAGTGGTGGCAGTCTCATCAAATTCATGGAGTAGGTGGTGGTAATGCCATTGTGGTTGTTGATGAAACTATGGTGTAGAGCATTAGCAAAAAAATATATTTGTTTTGAGTGAAAGAAACTTTTCTCTCTTTTCTCTAGTACAAGATTACGATCAAGTTATACTAGGTAACTATTTATGATGTTACAACATTTCATAAATTTTTATTAGATTGAAGAATTTCACAGTTAAATCACACATTTTTGTTGTTCTTGATATGTTCATGAAATTTCCTATTGATCGGATTTTATTTACCATCTTATATAGTTATTTTAAAGTTAAAAATACTTGAAATTTAACATTTTTTATGCTGAGATAGTAATTAATCTCCGATCATCTAGATATTCTTCAAGCATGAGTATAACAAAGCAATGTAATCCTAACATTGTTGATGGAGTGGTGTAACATTGCAGAGAGTTACCCTAGGTCTATATATAAGCACATATACATTTTTTATTTTGATTGGTTAGTCACACACACACACACACACACACACACACACATATATATTGGTGAATTACGATGCTCTTGAATGTATGATCTCACCCTCCACACCATACTTGGTCGGAAGTGGCTAAACTAGTTGATGATATGTGATAAAATCACATCAATTTTGCCAATTAGATGTCAATAGAGTGGAAAGGAGAAACACAAACAATTGTAGGCTTAGTGGTAACCCAAAGTGAGAGTTTTGTGCACTAGGTAAAGTATTTTTTGTAATATTGAAAAGTGTGAAGATTTTCGTTAAAAATGAACCCAAAATAGAATATGTCAATTTGGTGATGATGATAATGGTGATGGCAACAATGGAGTGACAATGGTATAGTTTGCATAAATGGAGGCAGCGGTTAGACATGGCAAATGGAGTGGGACGGGTTGGGTCAATCGGGTTGCGGGTAAAAAACGAGTCATTTTAAGCAGGTTAAAAACAAGTTGGGGTCAATCGGGTTGTGAGTCAAATCAGGTTGAGTTGACCCATATTTTTCACATGATTTTTATATTTATTTATAAGGAAAACATGTATTTGCCATTTGGAAAGTCATGCAACAGAATACTTGATGTAAAATGCATTACTTTGAATTCTCTACTTATATCAAGAACGAACTCAGTTAAACTTATAAATATTTATTCAATAATTTTAAAATAATACAAATCCCAACATTGCTAATTAAAACAAAATAACGCAAAGATAAGTAAAACAAATACACAAGTTTTATTTCTACGCAATATCAATATTCCAAAATATAAAACAAAATTACAAATGACCTATTGGATAACTCATTTGACAAAGAATATAAGAAATTTACAATTTTGAAAATTAATTTTATAATCTATTATCAATTGTGGTTGGCACTCTATTTCAATTTGAAAATATACATTAAAGTTTGATTGTTTACTTATTTATACATTCTCTTTTTTAAATATCATATTATTGTTAAGTAACACACACTCTAGGAAATATCATAATATATTTTGAAAAGCCGTTTATTTTGGACATAAATTGTTAAAAAAATAGGTCTAAGCATTCATAATCTTGCTAAATGGGCAAGCTTCTATAATGTTGACAACTTTGTTTTATCTCTCTTTCTAATTAGGTCTTTTATTTAGAAAAGATAAAACAATTATTTCTTATCATTAGAAAGAGAGATAAAACAACTTTATTACCATACTTTGTTAATCTTGCTAAAACTTTGTTTTATCTCTCTTTTTCTATCTTCTTATCGTTATCAATTATTTCTTCAAAGAAGAAAAAAAGTTATGTTTCAAAAAAGGTAATATGCATTAGCTAGTAGAAGCCTTACCTAGGTGATAAGAAAGTATCTCCATAGAATAATTAAATAATTTTCTAAGGAAAAAATGCAACTATAATTATGAATTTTCCAGTGTCTCCTTAAATTTACACCTTAGTATTCTAATATATATATATATTTGTTAATTGAGTTATAATTCTTTTGTATATTGAAACCCTCATTTATTTTGTTGTTAAGGACAATTTTTTAAAGGGAAAAAAATGAAGAAAAAGTGCTTAAAATCCCTTTGGGTTCTTAGAAAAGAAATAATGAGAAAGTCAAACCCAAAATTCAAATATTTTTTAATATAGGCTATTGGTCCTCTATCATTACAAGCTTAAGGTGCTAAACAATAAAAAAATAGCACAACACATAAAATGCATAAGCATAGAACTTTTATTTACATATAACAAGAAGGGAAATTTGAGAAAGGTGGTGAGGGAGAGAAGAAAGACTTGTGTGTACCATTATTTTCTCCCCATGACTTCATAATCTTTAAACATAGAAACTATTTGTTTGACAACTCTCATTTGTGACTTACACTTATGTGTAATTTTTTTAAGGCGTAAATGCACTTTTAGTCCCTACATTTTGGCATTTTTGTCCCAACATTTTAATTTTATCACTTTTAGTCCATAATTCAATTAACGCGTTCCATTTTGGTCATTTTCATTAGTCAACCGATGAAAATAGCTTAGCTGGCTGCCGGAAGAATTAAAATATTATAAAAATATCACATTACCCATGACACATCAGCATATAAATTAAAAAAATTAATTTATTAATTTTAACTAAATAATAAATCTTCTAGAAAAAAACTAAATAATAAAAATAAAAACATAATTAAAAACTAAAATTCAATTAAGTTCATGTTCTTCAGATTTTTTCTTCATTTCACAGAGCCTTCTCTCTCTCTCTCTCTCTCTCTCACCCGAGCCTCCATGGCCTAGTACCTTGAACTCATCACTCCGATCACCAGCACTACCACCACGGTGGTCTTCTCCATCTCCGAACCAACTATCTCAACCTCGAAATCTCCGATCTGAATTGTCTCTGTCTCAGACCACCATGGTGAAGCCTCTCAAGCTCATCACCACCGCCACCATTGGTAGTGGTTTCACATCTCAGCCTCAAATTCTCTCTAAAACTGAAACCTATAAGCTCTCTCGCTTTGAATCGGTCTCACCCTCTCTTCGATCTAAACGAGGCACAACCTCCTAGCTCCGTCATGAAGCCCAGCCGCCGCCACCACAACGATGGTGGTTCCCAACCTCTCATCCTTTCTCTCTCTAAATTCGAGCCAAACACTTCATATTTATCTGATCTCTCTCTAAAACCTAGAACTCAACTTCTCGATCTACTGCCTAGGATGGCGCGTGGAATTGTGGAGGTTAAAGGCTTCACGGATCTGCCAAGAACCATGGCTGTGGCGACGCGTGAGATCACATTTGGTGGCGCTTGAGCGCGTGATCAACATAGGTATGACAGAGGGTAAGGTACTGGGATTTTTGTGCTCATGTTCTGTGTTTGTGAGGATTTGTGAACATGTATCAGAGAGTGTATACACACATATGAAACAGAGGTTTTTAGATTTACCTTTCGTTTTTGTGATTTTTGGTTGATATTTTTCTCTATCCAGCTTTTGTTGCTTCCCTTTTATGATTTAGCCTTTTGTGATTGCTTTGGTTGATGTTTGGCTACAACTTGTTTTTCATATTCTTCAGATCGAATCTTTGGACGTGTTGCTCGCGAAGGAGCTGAGCGCGATAAGGAAGAAGATGGAGAGGCTGAGGTCGGACAGAGAGAGAACAGAGAAGATGCTAAGAGAGAGGGACTTGATTTGCTGAGAATTCAGCGTTGATTGTGTTAGAATTTGGGGAAGAACATGAGATGATCTTGATTTGTGGTAGATCTGATGGTGCTGGGTTTGATGATCTCTGAGGCGTTGAATTTGAGTTTTTTTTTTTTTTTTTTATTGTTTTCATTTATGTCCTAGTGATTTGGGTTTGAGTTCTTGGGCTACTGGGTTTTTGTTCTTGTGATGGGTTTGAGTTCTTGGTTGCTGGGTTTAATTTGGGAAGAATATGAAGAACAAGTTGTAAAATGAAGAACAATTTGAAGAACATGAAGAACAATCTTAATTCATGTGAATTTTAGTTTTTAATTCTATTTTTATTTTTATTTTTATTTTTATTATTTAGTTAAAATTAATAAATTAATTTTTTAAAATTTATATGCTGATGTGTTATGGTTAATGTGGCATTTTTATAATATTTTAATTCCTCCAGCAGCCAGCTCAGCTATTTCCGTCGGTTGATTGACGGAAATGACCAAAATGAAACTCGTTAATTGAATTAGGGACTAAAAGTTGTAAAATTAAAATGTAGGGACTAAAATGAAAAAATGCCAAAATGTAGGGACTAAAAATGCATTTACGCATTTTTTTAATGAGAAAGTTGTCAAATTACTTAAAAAATGATACACCATTATTCCGTTAGACATATAGTCAAGGAAACATATATATATATATATATATATATATATATATATATATATATATATATATATATATATATATATACTTTTTTTTTTTAGAATAACATAGGCAAGGAAACTAACGGACGTTAAACCATAGAACGAATACTTATTAAACTCAATCGGTCTTGAAAAACCATAGAGCAACATGGGATGACTAACTTGATAAGCTCTATTTTTTTTTAAAGTAATAATAAACAAGTTATGTATTCTATGTTAAATTTAATGACCAATAATATCAATTTTAGCTCTAGATTTCTTACAAAGAGCACATTTCCTAATATAATTGAATATTCAATTCAACATAGGCATGTGAAAATGAAATTGATAATAATTAAATATAATAATTTAGCTCAATGATATCAAAATGATTGGGTAGAGAATCTAAACTCTAAACTCCACACATAATGTAAAAGCTACTCAAATAGCATATGTATCAAATTAAATAAAAAAAACATGTATTTACAACTGCAATTAGGTAAGCTAACTCTCTCTTTAGCTAAATACATAAAAAAAAGTATTTATGTCCACATATTCTACTCTCCCTACACTATCACTCTTTTTTGTCATAATGGACAAAGGGTGATCACTAAATTTCATCAAATAATTTATTTATTTTATGGGAAACAAAAATCAACTTGATTTCACTCCAAACACTACTGATTTTTTAATATATATACTAATAAATTTAGCGTTTCTTTTAGTGGGCTAGAAAATACTATCATTTATTTCAGTTTCAAAATTTTTTAATAACAATGGGCCCAATTGAAACGAGCATAGGTCCATACCATTGAGTAGTGATCGAAGTCCAACTCTCTCTTTTGAATTTCAAAAAATATTTACCGTTGAGTTGAGCAACATTCAAAAATCCAAGGCCACCCCTACCCTGCTTTCCCCATATAGTTATAAATAAGAATCCTTCACATGAGCCGGACTCTGTTTCAGATTTGGAAATCAGAGAGAGAGAGAGAGAGAGAGAGAGAGAGAGAGAGGAATCGGCAAAAGGTGAGGAGTGCTGTCTCCGTTTGCTACATATCTCAGCAAAAACAGACAAAATCTCAAAATTACTTTCTCTCTCTCTAAAATTTGTTTCTATTCTTTGATCAAACTCAATTACTTTCTCTATTAATTTTGACCCAGTTGGGTGTCAAGAACAACGCTAAGATACTTGCCAGTCGGGAGGGAAAGTCCTTGGGGGTGGAGTCGATGGCTGAGGAGGAATGCTCTAACAGACTCAGCCAAGTCAAGTGAGTATTTTTCAAGCTATTGTGATTGCTTTTTTTGATCATGGGTTTTCTTAATTTTGACGAGAATGTCTGTTGTTTAAGTTTTTGTGGGTGCTTGTCAGGCGTTTGGATTGTTGATGAAATGGAGATGTTTTCTTGGTATGGTGGATTTCTGGTATTTCGATGAGCAAAGTGTTCTAATTCTGGTTTTATCTATTTGTTGGGTCCACAGGGGTTGCAGAGTTTCTCTCCATTGTTTGTTTTGTTGTCTTTTGGATTGTTAGTTTTGATGGATTAATGAGTTTTAAATGACACTGTGACTTGGGAATTGAATTGCTTAAAGAAAATTGAGTTATAGTGCATAACTTTATTATGGTTGTTCTCAATTTAAGGACTAGAATTTCTCGAGAAACACTAAATTTTTTTTCTTTACTTTGCTTATTTGATCCATAGGGTGATGGAGCAAAAGGGTTTTGCTTTTTTCCACGGTCATGGGTTCTTGCACAGTTAATTTTCTCCTAATTCAATATTTCTTAATTTCCTCTTAGTTTTCTGTAAACAAAATTCTTAAGAATAAACCAAACTCGGTAAATAATATTGCTAATGATCTTGTCAAATTCCTAATTTGTCTCTGTAATCATGATGATTCTGCTAAACAAAACTATAATCCTTGGACAAAAATATGCATTTTTTTTTATCTTATCTTATAAACTAGTTCACCTTAGGTGCACGTGTTTGATAAGTACTACCTATCTTTGAGGCGGGAATTATGTTCATGTGTTTGATTCATGTACAATTCACAAAATGCACGAAAAAATGGACTTGCCAACTATATTTTCCAAGCCCTGCAGGTAAAGAAATACTTCTAGTGAATTCTAGCGCCCCCCCACCCCCTCCACCCAACACAAAAGAAAATTAGTGATTATGTTTTATTCTAAACCTTTGTTAAACACTGAGATTTGGTCCTTATGATTTGTATTGAATTTCTTTAATTCTATCCAGTTTCTCAGTAAATAATGCTTCATTCCTGAGTGATTGTTTAGTAGGGGCATGTTTTGTTAAGTTATATACTGTCATTACATAATGTGCTATCTAGTAGTAGGTAAAAGTTTCTTCTCATTAGGCTCCTGAATATGACATGTAACAATAGTGGTTGCTGGAGATTTGACTATCTGGGTTGTTAAGACCAGATTCCATGTAAGTTGGGCGTGCTTCTTTATATATATATATATATATATAAAGAAGTTGTTTCAATTATTTTATTTGGTTTAGGCTCAATTTTCTCTTCAACCTTTTTTTCCCCTTTATACAGTCAACTGACATTTGAAGATACATTTTATAGCTATGTTTAGTACTTGGTATTGGGTTTTCCAGTTGCAACAATATCTATCTCTGTTCAATTTTGAAATTGGGAAAACACAACTTTTTCTCAGACATTAGAAAGAGAAGCATTTGCCTACCTGAAGAGCTGATTAGTTTGATTATTTTGTCAATGTCAGAAGAAAGTTTTGCCTCGTAAGAAAAAAGAATAAACTATTGGCTGTCAGAATGATTAAGCTACAATGTAAGGATAATAGTGAAACATTTTTTTAACTCAATTAAATTATGCTTTGTTGTGACATGCATTCAGAGATGTGCAGGAATGTCTACAGCAGTTTACAACGTGGGAGTGATATTGTCACTTCGAGTAATATCACCACTACTGATTACATTTCACTACTTGTGAAAATTTGTTTGCCTCCCTTTAAACCATGATTTTTTGCTTGAAAATTCACAAATTTTTGTAGAAATTATGAATCCATGACCTTCACAAGACTAGGCCCCTTAGAGGCAATAGACGATGAGAGGGAGATTGGGGCAATTGTCATTCCCCTGATTGCCGTGATAGAGGGAGGATTAGGTTCCTCTCTGGCCTCACCTCTTGCGAACCCCGAGATTTTATAGACCTAGCCCTGACCAGTGTCAGCCTAATTTTTACCACATAGTCATGTCTAACTTACCATGACATAAATTATGTGTATAATTATTGTGGTAGCCAATCCACGGGTTATTATTTCAAAGTTTGGCAAAGTCGAGTAAGGCTCATATCTTATCTACCCGATCTCGACAAAAATTCCCAAGGGGAGTTCTTGAAGATCACAAGGAATTGGCTTGCAGGGGAGTTCTTAGTCCTCTTGTGAATGCTGAGATTCTATGGAGTTAGCCTCGACCAGTGTTAGTCTAATTTTTACCATGTAGTCATGTCCATGAATAAACTGGATAGGCTTTTTGACCTAGGTCTAACCTACCATGACATAAATTATGTATACAACTATTGTGGTAGCTAATCCACGGGTTATTATTTCAAAGTTTGACAAAGTCGAGTAAGGCTCATATCTTTCTTACTTGATTCTGACAAGGATCAAAGGGAATTGGCTTGCAGGGGAGCTCACCTACCTTCCCTTAAGACGGCCAGGTCTGTAGGCCTCGAGCTCATTGTAATACACACACACACACACAATGAATACGAATCCTCTCTCCCCACCCCCTTTTTTTATATGTTAATCTTTGATTAATGTATTGTAGATCAACATCAGAAAAGGCTGAAGTTAAACTTCGTGGAGGTGCGCGACCTTAATTGGATTCTTCATTCAAACATTTTCATGCATTCGGATGAGCAACTTCATGCAGCGCATCTTATTCTCGAGTACTCTCGTCTTACGAGGGTTTTCAATTGGCTAAGGACGCTATAAAAGCCAACAGTCCCTTACTACATATGTCGATGTTAGATTAAAAGGTTTCCTACCAGACATCACCTCAGCCAAAGCCAGACAGCTTGACCCTCACAGGCGATGCAACACTTCTCCTCTGCCATTTTTGGACGGTACAACCAATCCCCTCTAAGCAATCAATATCCCCGAGGCCGAGACAGAAATGGTTCAATGTCGAAATCTAGTTCTTGACAACTTTACAGTAGCTCTCGAGGATGAAGTGGCGTTGCTGTCCACTTCTACGGTGTTGGTCATAACCGGGGCTTCACCCCCCAACCTCTTACCCCAAAAGGCGAAGAATGGACAATGGACAAGGGAGTAGATCTCCGCTGGTCACGGCCGTTCAGATTGGGCTAGAAGAGTCTCGGACCGAGACTCCCGAACAGGGTGGGCAGGTAGATACACCCCTGATTCGCCCTCCTCGCCAATATACCCATGAGTTTTGGGTGCACGTCGGCCCTTTGGTCGGCCATCCACTTCCTTCAGGTGAAGATACCCATCATTGGAGTAAGGGTGAAGTGGATGGATTGTTGAAAGCATCGGCAAAGCCCTTCTGCTCCTTACCGACGTACGAATGCGGGAGACTCACGATGACAAGGGAGTAGATCTCCGCTGGTCACAGCCGTTCAGATTGGGCCAGAAGAGTCTCGGACCGAGACTCCCGAACAGGGTGGGCAGGTAGATACACCCCTAATTCGCCCTTCTCGCCATTATACCCATGAGTTTTGGGTGCACGTCGATCCTTTGGTCGGCCATCCACTTCCTTCAGGTGAAGATACCCATCATTGGAGTAAGGGTGAAGTGGATGGATTGTTGACAGCATCGGCAAAGCCCTTTTGCTCCTTGCCGACGTACGAATGCGGGAGACTCACGATGACGAGGAGGTTTTCCTAGCCCTGAAGCATCACTTTGTGGTGGTAAGATACTTAACATTGATGCACTTATTCTTTTTTCTTTTTTTAAAACATTTTTTTTACTATCTGTGCTAATTTACCCCTTGCCTCCACTACAGACTAGTTAGGGCATCCACATATTGGAGGATTGCCTGAGGAAGGTGACCGAGGATAAGGAAAGTGAGACTACCCTAAAGCAGCACTTTGATAATGAGCTTCAAGCTCAAGTAGGCCTCATTCTCCAAGCAGAGACGGCATAGGCCAAGGATGAAAAGAAAGATGAAATGTTGGCTAAAAAGCTTGAGGAGGCTAACATCAGGCTCGCCATGGCCCTAAGTGAAGCCTCGGCCAGAGCTGTAGAAGCTGAGGTGATGAAGAAGCATATGACATGGGTTTTAGCGATGCTAAAAACTCAGTCGATGAAGTGGTTAGAGCGGCTAGGCTTAGTAGCTTCAGGGACAAGTGGATGGTTGCCTTGGAGGTGCTTAACACACCACTCGACTCCCTTCTCTGTGTAGCTAAAAGCGTCCCCTTTCCTACTGCCTTGATAAGGAAAAGAAGGGTAGATCCTCAGTCTTTGGCTTAGGATCTAGTTGGAGGGGCTCTTGTCTCTAGCGAGCAAGAATGCCCTAGTATGAAAGATCATTTCTGGGAAGCGGAGGCCCAAGTGACTGGGGCACAAAGGGAAGTGGTGGAAGTTGAGGACCTTTTGGTTCCTCCCTATACCTCAGCCGAAGGTTTCACCACTTCCTCTCACCCCTACTACTATGACTGTGGAGCCATTGTCCAGGGAGGCTATGGTTACCTTAATTCCTCCTCCTAAATCTACGGATGGAGCTCAGACCTGATTGACTTAGACCAGGGTTAGGTCAAGGCTTGGTTTTTGTCCTTGATAAACCTTTTTTTTTGTATAAGGTTCCCACCTAGTTGGTGACTAGGATTAGGCTGATGCTAGGTTTCCATCCTTGAAGAGTTTTGGTATGTGGTTTTCACCTAGTTGGTGACCGGGGTTAGGCCAAGACTAGGCTTTTGTCATTGAAGAATTTTAGATGAGGTTTCCACCTAGTGGGTGACCGGGGTTAGGCCGAGGTTAAGCCTTTGTCCTTGAAGAATTTTTGTATGAGATTTCCACCTAGTCGATAACTGGTGTTAAGCCGAGGTTAGGCTTCTGTCCTTGAACAATTTTTGTATAAGGTTTCCACTTACTCGGTGATCGAGGTCAGGCCAAGGCTAGGTTTTCATCCTTGATAAATTTTTACTTCTTGTAGAAAAGAAAAGTTGTATGGATAACAAGCTTCATAAATAAACCATATTTTTACATCATTCACACGTACATGAATTATTTAACATAACATAATTTAAACCAATACTAAAAAAGTACTTCTTGAGGTTATTAATATTCCATGGGTGGAGAAGAGGCCTTTCTTCTAAGTCTTCCAAGTGATAGGCCCTGGAGCCGGCTACTAACGCTACCTTGTACAGGCCTTCCCAATCCGGGGCAAATTTTCCCCAATTTGGCTCATTTGTGTTCCTTATCACTCTTCGTAAGACTAGGTCCCCAACTATAAACTCCCTCGATTTGGCATTCCAATTATATCCTCGGGACGACTTTTGTTGATAATCTGCTAGCTGAATTGCTGCCATCTCAAGTTTTTTCTCTATGAAGTCCAGTTGCTCGGCCATTAGACGCTCGTTCTCATCGAATGAGAAATTAGTAGTCCTTGTGTTCGGTAGACTGATCTCTAGTGGTATCACAACTTCAGTTCCATAGGCCATAGAGAAAGGAATCTCACTTGTGGAGCTTTTGGGTGTAGTTCGGTACGCTCACAGTACGTTAGGTAGTTCTTCAGCCCATTTCCCTTTGGACTCCTCTAGCCTCTTCTTAAGCCCATTAACAATGAACTTGTTGGTGGTCTCAGCCTGACCATTGCTCTGAGAGTACGTCGATGTCGAGTACCTATTTTTGATCCCAAGCTCCTTGCAATATTTTTTGAATGCTTTACTATTAGAATGCAGCCCATTGTTAGAAATTACCGTCTCTAGCACTTCTAACCTAGTTACATCGTTTTTCCTCTCGAATTTCTTTACATTGACATCTCAGATGTTTGCCAGAGCTTTGGCTTCCACCCACTTAGTAAAGTAATCTGTAGTGATATCCAGTCCCCATTGTGCGAATGGCTAAGGGCTAGATATCGGATTCAAAACTCCTCTAGGTTGGTGGATGTTAGGAGCATACATTTGACATTAATTACACCTTTTGATTTACTCTACGACATTCCTTTGCATGTTTAGCCACCAGTATCCCTGGGTCATGGCTCGGTGTGCCAACGATTGACCTCTTGTGTGGCTTCCATAGATTCCCTTATGTAGCTCACTGAGGGGGTTGTCAACTGCTTCTAGGTTTACGCACAACAAATAAGGCCCTCCAAATGATCTCAGATATAATTTCCTTTCGGCCGATAACGAGTACCTGGCAGACTTCTTCCTTATCTTCTCATCTTTTTTAATGTCCTCTGGCAAGATTCCATAAAAAATGTATGAGGCAATAGGGACCATCTAGCTAGGCGAGATAGATAGGGTCAAAACGCAACTACACCCCAGCTACTGATGTTGGGGACTTTAATTGACTCCATTGAAATTATTCTAGGTATAGACCCCCTACCTAGAACGCCAAAGAGTCTACATGGCTATTTTCTCCCTGGGAGATCTGAGTAACCTTGCCTAACTTAAATTGTGCGTGCATTGACGGGGCTACCTTCAAATATTCTGACATCCTTAGATCCTTTGCCTCGAAGTCCCCTTTAAACTGACTAACAATGAACCAAGAGTTTTAGCAAACTTCAACTTTAGAGGCTTTCACTTTGATTGCTGCTAGGAACCCTGCCACCAAGGCCTCATACTCAGCTTAATTATTTGAGGCCTGAAAGCCAAACCATAGGGAACGCTCTATCCTGATACCCTCAGGTGACTCCAATACTATTCCAACACTAGAACCCTAAGCATTTGACGCACTGTCCACATATATCCTCCAGGTCCAAGTTAAGATTTAATGTACTCCACATACGCCCTCATTTGTTGGTGTGAACTCGGTGATGAAGTCTGCAAGCACTTGTCTCTTGATTGCATTCCTTGACCTATATTTGATATCAAAGGACCTTAGGGTAGCTCCCCACTTGGCAATTCTCCCTATGAAGTCTGATATTCTCAATAGGGCTTGTGACGGATGTTTGGTCAACACATACACTATGTGGGCTTTAAAATAGTGAGGGAGTTTCCTAGTGGTGTGTATCAAAGCCAAAGCCACCTTCTCTAAAGGTAGAGACCGTGTTTTGGAGTCAACCAAAGTCTTGATCACATAGTATACAAGCTTTTGTGCGCCATTGTGGACCCCAAACTAGCACTATGTTCATTGCGTGTTCGAAGATCCCAAGTATAAGTCTTCGCTGGGCTCAGGGTTGGCTAAGTAATGCTTCAAAATTTGAAAAGCATTGTTGCACTCCTCGGTCCACTGAAAATTTTTCCACTTCTTCAACAACTGGAACGATTTAGAGCTGCTATCATTCCTATGAGTTTCTGCACCTCCTTGGGGTTCCTCGGTGGATTAAGGCTTTGAATCGCTCTAATTTGATGAAAATTAACTTCTATTCCGCGGTAGGTGATCATGTATCTAAGGAATTTCTTGGAGCGTACCCCGAATGCACACTTTGTTGCATTGAGGCGTAACTTGTGATGCCTTAGGATCTCAAATACCTTGGCCAAATCTAGGAGGTGCTCCTCCGCCTTCTTACTCTTGATCACCGTATCATCAATATATGCTTCAATTGTTTTCCAATTTGGAGATTGAATATCCAAGTGATCATTTGCTGGTAAGTTGTTTCAGTGTTTTTTAGGCCAAAAGGCATGACTGTGTAGTGATAGTTGCCCTTAGGGAAAATGAAAGAAGTCTTCTCCCAATCTTCCAAGGCTAGGACGATATGATGATATTCTTGGAAAGCATCCAAAAAGCTCATCCTTGGATGGCTGAACATGGCATCTACCAATTAATCTATCTTAGGTCTATAAAGTTAACACACACTCTCCACTTGGTGCTCTTCTTCCTCATAACCACCGTGTTGGCTAGCCAATTCGGGAAAACACCTCTTTAATGGCCCCCGCCCGATTTAGATTTCCACTTCCTCTTTCACAGCTTCGATGTGAGGCTTGGCTGACTTCCTTGGCCTTTGTTTCTTTGGTGGATACCTTGGATCTACATTTAATCTGTGCACTATAAAATTCGAATCTACTCCAGAAACATCATATGGAATCTAAGCAAAAATATCCAAATTCCTAGTCAGGGCCATAAAAGCTCTAGTTCCAGCTGGGGTGTAATGCTAAGCACCCCCTTTTGTTAACCAATGTGACCTCCTAAGTTTGGCATAACGTGTATGACTTCAATTATACCAAGGGGAGGCAGCATTATTCTTCCTCGGCTACTGGATGCTTGTCCCGAGGCTCCAACTTTATGACTAAATGCATACTCCCTTAAATGACCAGCCTTGACCAACTGCTCTAAATGGTCCTTGAATGTCCTACATTGCTTAGCGGTGTGCCCTTTCTCTTGGTGATAAGTACAATACATACTTTGACTCCTTCTGGCTGGATCCCCGCTTATCTTACCCTGACAGCGGAAAAAGGGTTCATGCTTAATCTTTTCCAAAATTTTGTGCACAGGTTCTTTAAGTGCGACATTTTTACCTTCTGCTTGGCTGGGTGAATTTTGCCCCTTGTCTCCCTCCTGGGTCTCTGTTGAAAAATTCCTACCCACGCCTCTTTACGAGCATGAAATGCGGCCAACGCTTTCCTTCTATTCTATAGCTTCTCATCCTTCAGCCTTTTGTGTTCCTCTATGCGCCTCATCAGCTGGTGCATGTTCTCGGGGGGTTGCATAGTCTAAGATTCCCTCAGCTCAGAATCGTAAGGAAGCCCTAGTTTAAAGGTGCTTGCGGCCACTTGTTCGTTACTTCGTACAATCTCATTATACAGCTCTTAGTATCTATTGGAATAAGACCTGAGAGTTTCTCCATTCCCCATTGTCATGGACAATAAAGCATCGATAAGCTGTGGTACTCGGCTGCATGTTATGAACGAGACTCAAAAGGCCTGGATTAGCTCTCCTAAGTTATGGATGGAATCCTTCTCTAACCCATTAAACCACCTTATCGCCATGGGACCAAGACTGGAAGAGAACACCTTACATAGCAGCCCATTATTCTATGAATAAAGGGCCATGAGCTGAGTGAAATGGCTTACATTCTCCCTCGAATACGTCTTCCCATTATAATGTTGCACGTTGCTGAACTGCTGACATTTATCATATTTCTTCACAAGTTCAGTTGCATCTTTTTGCATATTTGGCCAAAAGTAGCCTGCCCTAATTGTCTTTCCCACTAAGGATTGAGGTTCGGAGTGGTTACCATAGACACCTTCGTGTATTTCTCGTAGTACATACGTCGCTTCGTTAGGGGCCAAGCACTTTAGGTATGGCATCGAGAATCCTCTTTCATAAAGTTCTCCGTTCAAAATAGTGAACCTTACTGCCCAGACTCTGACCTTCTTTGCCTTTGATGAGTTCGATGGGAGTTGGCCATATCTGATGTAGGATATGACTGGTTCCATTTAGTTACTTTGTTGTTGGATCGAAAGGGCCTGCAGTCCGTTAATACTGGGGATTGTCTGAACCTCCAAAAGCAAGCCTTCCGTTGCTGAAGCATCTTCGGTTGAGGCAAGTCCAGCAGTCTCGTCAGCAGCTGAGTTTTCTTCCCTTGGGATTATCTCGGGTTTAACGCTATTAAACTCGTCAATGAGCTGGCTCGTCAGCTGTAGGTATTTCTTCATTCTTTCCTCCTTTGCTTCATATTCGTTGGCTATTTGTCCAACAATCAGCTTGGAATCAGACCTCAATCTCAAATTCTTGACGCCCAAAGCTTTTGCAACCTTCAAGTTGGCAAGGACTGCTTCATACTCTGCCTCATTGTTTGTTTCTAGAAACTGGAGTTGAACCCCATATTTAAGGACGTCATTCTTTAGTGATGTCATTATGAAATCGAGGCCTCCAAGTCCTGTTACAGACTAGCCATTTGAGCAAACTAGCCAATACTCTGCTTCTTGATCAGGGTCTAGAAGAGTAATTTCCGCAATGAAATATGCTAAAGCTTATGCCTTGATTGCTGTTCTTGGCCTGTACTCAATGACAAACTGGCTTAGCTCAACTGCCCACTAGACCATACGACCCGCAGCATCTGGTTTGCTCATTGCTTTTCGGATTGGTTGGTCTATCATGACTACAATGATATGGGCCTGGAAGTATGGATGAAGCTTTCTTGAAGCCATGATTAATGAGAAGGCCATCTTCTCCATGCGTGGATAGTTTGCTTCGACAACCTAAAAAGCCTTACTAGTGTAATACACTGGCCTTTGTATCTTGGATTCCTAGCGGATCAAAGTACAACTGACGGCTATTGGTGATACAACTAAGTATAAAAACAAATCTTCTCCTTCTACTGATGGGCTTAGTAATGGAGGCTTGGCTAGATACTCCTTAAGGCTCTGAAAGGTTGCCTCACACTCGTCTGTCCACTAAAAAGCTTCTTTAAGAACTTTAAAGAAGGGAAGACACTTGTTAGTGGCCTTTGAGACAAACCTGCTTAATGCCGCTGCTAGCCCCGTTAGTCTTTGCACCTCCTTGACTATCTTGGGAGAAACCATGTCAAATATGACTTTGACCTTCTTCGAGTTTGCCTCAATTCCCCGCTGAGATACCATGAAGCCTAGGAATTTTACTGACGAGACTCTAAAAAGGCACTTCACAGGGTTAAGCTTCATCCTATACCCTCTCAAGGAATTGAATGCCTCTTAAAGGTCTGCAAGATGGGTTTTAACTTACCTACTTTTTATGAGCATATCGTCTACATAGACTTCCATATTCCTCCCTATCTGCTTGCTAAACATCTGATTCAACAATCTTTGATATGTGGCACCTGCGTTCTTCAGTCCAAACGGCATGACTTTGTAGCAATTTAAGCCTTGGCTAATGACGAACACAGTTTTCTCCTGATCTTCTTCGTTCATTAGGATTTGGTTATAACCTCAAAAAGCATACATGAAGGTTAGTAGTTTGTGGCTAACCATTGAGTCAACAAGCTGGTCAATTCTAGGAAGGGGAAAACTGTGGGACATGCATTGTTCGAATCAGTGAAGTCCACACACATTCTCCATTTTCTATTGGACTTCTTTACCTTAACAATGTTTGCTTTATTCCCTAATGAATCTAGTAGTTAAAATCTTTTCCACCTTTTCCATGATTGCTTTATTCCGCTCTAGAGCGAATACTCATCTCTTCTGTTGAACAAGCTTTTTTGTTGGGTCGATGTTAAGATTGTGCTCTATCACTCGTCTGTCGATCCCTAGCATGTGTGCATGGCTCTATGCAAAGACATCCAAGTTCTTTTTCAAGACCTTCACTAATTTGTCCTTCAAATTTTGTTGAAGGTCATTTCCTACCTTGGTGGTTTTGGATGGATCTCCTTCTACTAGCACTACATTTTTCGCCTCCTCCATGGGTTTGGGTGGTTCTTCTTCTACCATCCAAGTGTGATTTTTCCTAGACGCCAAGACCGCCTGGTAATATTCTCGAGCCAAAAGTTTGTCCCCTATGATTTCTCCAGTTCCACGGGGGGTTGGGAATTTTACTTTCAAGCAATATGTGGAAGTTACTGCCTTAAGGCGATTAAGGGTTGGTCACCCAAAAATCACATTGTAAGACGAAGGACAGTCGACTATCAAGAAGTCTACCATCCTCGTCACTTGAGCGGGGTAAGTCCCTGCTGTAATCTGTAATGAAATGATGCCCTTTGGATAAACACGGTCTCCGTTAGAGCTAACTAACGGAGATCTGAAAGGCTTGAGGCGTTTTGGATCCAACTTCATCCGCTGGAAAGCAGTCATTTACATCACATTTGCCAAGCTCCCATTGTCCACCAGCACTCTTCGGGTATTGAAACCCTCAATGGCTAGCATAATGACTAGGGGTCATCATGGGGCTGCCTGATCCCCTTCACATCTTGCTCAAAGAAGACAATGTCGTCATTCCTAGTGCGACGATGTTTTGTCATTGGGTGCTTGACATGGACGTTGTTCACCTATCTCTGCACCACCTTCCTCAGGGACTTATATGATCCTCCAACGATAGGTCCTCCAGTGATCATCCTTAGTTCTCTTACGATGGGTTTGAGATTGTCTCGATTTTCTTCTCTTTAGTCTTCAATAGGTTTCTCCTCTATTCGCTAGCGAGCTTGATAGTCTTTCTTAACAAACTTTTGGAGCTTCCCCCTTTGGATCAACTCTTCTATCTGTTCTTTCAATCCCTGCATTTGTCTGTATAATGACCATAGTCCTTATGGAAGCGGTAGTACATCTTTGGATCTCTTCGCTTTGAAGACGAGCTTAATGGTTTAGGCCACTGCAAGGCAAGGTCATCCTTTATCTACATGAGAATCTTGTCTACAGGCATTATCAAAGGGGTGAAATTCAACCTCTTCTTTGATGATGCCTTCAAACTACTTTTGCTAGTCTTAGCTTCTGTAAGATTATCTTTGCGCTCCTTCTTTTTGCTCTAGGACTCTGTACCTTCATCTTTCTTTCATTTGCCCGCTAGCGCGTCTTCCCCATTCATGTATTTTTGCGCTTTAAACAGCAGATCCTTCATTGAGGTCGGAGGAGTTTTCCCTAAGGAGAAAACGTGGTCAGGATTGATCAGCCCGGCCTGGAAGGTCGTCATTATCACCTGCTCATCAGCCTTATTAATTTCTAGGACTACTTTGACATATTCCCTCAGGGTCTCTCCTTCTTGCTGTTCCATAGTTAGTAGATAGGAAGTGGGCCTCTTATGGCGTTGGTCTCCAATGAAGTGACGGACGAAGGAGTCACTTAGCTGGTCAAAGTTTGCAATAGACGCTGCAAGCAGCTTACTAAACCATACCCATGCTGGGAATGTCCTGTAAATAACTTCATCTGGGGTCTGTTAGAGACTCAGAATTGTTTTGAATGCTCTTATGTGGTTTAGAGGGTCCTTAGTGCCATTGTAGACCTCTAACTGAGGGAGACGAAATTTGGGAGGCAAGGGGCACTCTAGAACACTAGCAACGAAAGGTGAGTTGGTCCTCTTGATCATGCCATCTAGGTTTATTGCTGTCTTTCCCTTCATGGCATTCTTGACCTCGTCCAATTCCTTTATCATGTTTTTCGTCATCGTTGTCATTGCGATTGCGTTGAGATTGTCAAAGTCCCAGGGCAAGCCTTTCGCTTTAATTCTTCATTCGGTTTCATCAATTCTTGCTCGTTAGCAGTGAGTGCTTGGATCTTTTAGGCCATTACAGTTGGGTCCGTAGGAGGTGATGAAGTTGAAGTGTCCATGTGTCTCGAGGAACTTTGTTGAAAGAGATACAATGACTTGCCTGAGAGAATTGCAACTCAATTGTTCCCCATAGACGACGCCAAACTGATAAAGCAAGAATTTGCCTCGTCAGTATGCCCTTCGTCAGTATGATGGATGACCTGTAAAACCTATGTCACAGAAAGCACTCAATTGATAAGGGCACCAGTTTGTGGCCTGCCAAGGACCCTCGGATGCTTAAGTTAGCTTATTCTCTCTAGAAAAACTGTAATTTGTATAGCAGTAGTGTGTCCCTCCCCTTTTACCTGTTTTTCTTGGCTTTATATAACCATAGGCTGAGTTAATACTCATAACACTGTTACGTTGCAGCTGGGTAATCAATGCTTAATGATTACAAATTAACTCCAACATTTTCTGTTCATAACCGGTCCTTAATTATGCATTATCGGACAATGGTAACGGTTTTGTGCTATTCATTGCCCAATTATTGATTCATGCCTGGAGTTAATGCACATACGCTTATCCATACCCTTACTCGTCACTGTCGTGGACGGTTTGCAAATAATGGATGACCATTTTTATGCTACTCGTCAATGGACATGATGCGGACAAGTGTTATGACTTAAACCAACAGATTGAAGTTAAAATTTTTCTTGGATGAGATCATAAGGATGGGAGACAACCAATGAAGGGCAAAGCGGAGGAACCAGTATGTCCACTGTTTGGAGAAATAAAGATGATTGTAGGGAGCATATCTACAAGAAGCTCGTCCAAAGCTATGAAGACCTACTTACGGGTCATCCAAAATGTTCAACTGTCCAAACGACCACCAAGGATGATTAGAGAAGAAGAGCCAAACATTGTTTTTACGGATGAGGATGCTAGATGATTGCGCCATCCTCATGACAATGCGATTGTTATCACTTTGACGATTGCAAATTATACCACCAGAAGGTTGTTAGTAGACAATGGGAGTTCAACAAACATCCTTTATTATCTAGCCTTTTAGCAAATGAGGATTAACAAGGAGTTACTTCATCCAGTGAATGTACCATTAATCGGGTTTGGAGGAATGAAGGTTCTACCATTAGGTACAATATCCCTACTAGTTGTGGTCAGCTCTTATCCTCGACAAATCAATAAGGAAGTAAATTTCCTTGTTGTGGATTGTTCGTCTTCATATAATGCCATCATTGGACGACCAACTCTGAATAGTTAGAGAGCTGCAACATCCACTTACCACTTGTCTGTCAAGTTCTAACAGAGTATGGCATTGGAGAAGTACAAGGAGATCAGTTAGCTGCTAGAGAGTGTTACTTAGCAATGCTTGCCATGGACGAGCAAATACAGACGATGAACATTGAAGAGAGCAGAGTGCTAGCTGAACCGATTGAAGTGTTAGAAGATGTGCCACTAGACGAGCCTGATCCAGGGAAGTTCACCTGAATTGGGACAAGTATGAAGGAAGAGACGAAGCAAGATCTTGTGAGGTTCCTTAGACAAAGCATAAATGTTTTCGCTTGGAGCCATGAAGACATGCCTGGGATTGATCCAAGTGTGATCACACATCGTCTAAATGTATCCTCGTCATACAAACCCATTCGTCAAAAAAAGAGAGTGTTTTCCCCTAAAACAAGAAAATGTCATCAAAGAAGAAGTTCATAATTTAATCACCGTGAAATTCATTAGCGAAGTCTACGACCCTAATTGGTTAGGCAATGTAGTAATGGTCAAGAAGGCTAATGGCAAATGGAGGATGTGTGTAGATTTCACATATTTAAACAAAGCATGCCCTAAATGTATCCTCGTCATACAAACCCATTCGTCAAAAAAAGAGAGTGTTTTCCCCTAAAACAAGAAAATGTCATCAAAGAAGAAGTTCATAATTTAATCACCGTGAAATTCATTAGCGAAGTCTACGACCCTAATTGGTTAGGCAATGTAGTAATGGTCAAGAAGGCTAATGGCAAATGGAGGATGTGTGTAGATTTCACATATTTAAACAAAGCATGCCCTAAAGATAGTTATCTTCTTCCATGTATTGATCAGTTGATAGACTCAATAGCCGGACATCAATTATTGAGTTTTATGGACACGTTCTTGAGGTACAACCAGATTAAGATGGACGAGGCAGACCAGAAGAAGACATCCTTCATCACAAGCCAAAATTTGTCTATTACAAAGTTATGCCATTCGGGTTGAAAAATACAGGAGCCACCTATCAGAGGTTAGTCAACAACATGTTTCATCCATAGATTGGGCGAAACGTTGATGACATGTTGGTGAAGAGTGCAGAGGAGACACATCATCTAGACGACCTTCAAGAGACCTTTGATACACTTAGGCGATATAAAATAAAGCTGAACCCAAGCAAATGTGCTTTCAGAGTTGCATTAGGGAAATTCCTTGGTTTTATGGTTTTGCAAAGAGGCATTGAGGCAAATCCTGATAAGATCCAAGTAATTCTGAACATGGAGCCCCTAAAGAACATTAAATTCGTTCAGAGCCTCACTAGACGAGTGGCGGCCCTTAACAGGTTTGTTTCCAAAGCCACTGACAAGTTTTTACCGTTTTTTAGAATATTAAGGAAGGCATTCGAGTGGACGGATGAAGAGAAGAATTGTATCTTTGCCTAGCAGTATCCCCCTATGCAATAAGCTCAGCCTTAATTAGGGAAGAGGGAAAGGCACAGAAGCCCGTCTACTACAATAGTAAAGCCTTAAGAGGAGCTAAAGGACAGTATCCACCAATGGGGAAGTTAGCATTTTCACTAGTCACAGCAGCAAGGAAGCTCAGACCTTATTTCCAAGCTCATGTAATCAACGTTTTGACAAATCATCCATTAAAGAAAGCTATGAATAAATTGGAAGCCGCTGGACGGTGAATCCAGTGGGTAGTGGAATTTAGTGAATTTGTTGTGAATAAACCAAGAGAAGCAATAAAAGTAGGAGTCCTTGCAAATTTCATTGCTGAATTTACTCCTGCCAGCAATCAGCAAGATGGAGACCAGAAGGCAAAACAGTGGGTCGTCCATGTAGATGGATCGTCCACATAGCATGCAGGAGGAATTTGGATCATTTTACAAAAAACAAAAGGAGACCATTTAGAGTACGTTGTTCGTCTACAATTCCAGACAACCAATAATGAAGTAGAGTATGAAGCCTTACTTCAAGGTTTGGAATTGGCCAAATCACTCAGGGCGAAATCAATCCTCGTCCAAGGAGATTCGCAATTAGTGATAAGTCAAGTAAATGGGACGTGTGAAGCTAGAGAATAACGAATGAAAAAGTACTTGGAAAAAGTGAAGTAGTGTGTGAAAGGCTTTACAACAGCCCAATTTCAACAAATTCCAAAGGAAGAGAATACAGAAGATGATGTCTTGGCCACGAAGGCATCCTCAGACGAGACGGTTGGTGAACAAGATAAAGTAAAGTATGTCCCAACCATAGTCGTTATAGAAGTGAATCAGATAGATGGATTTGTCAACTAGACCACCCCAATCGTGTCCTATCTTAAAGACAGAGTACTTCTTGATGACACAAAAGAAGCAAGGAAGTTGAGGATAAGAGCTGCGAAGTTTGTCCTGATGGATGAGGTGTTGTATAAAAGGAGTTTTTCTTAGCCATACTTGAGGTGTTTGACTCCAGATGAGTCCCTTTACATCTTGAGGGACGTCCATGAAGGAGCCTATGGAAACCATTCGGGAGCCAGATCACTAGTCCGTAAGATAGTTCGTGTAGGGTATTACTAGTCGACCATGCAAGCAGATGCCAAAGCTTATGTTAAAGTGTGTGATAAATGTCAACGCTACAGCAACATCCCTAGACAATCATTAGAATATTTTACCCCAATGGTGGCCCCTTGGCCTTTTGCCCAGTGGGAACTTGACATCCTTGATCCCTTTCCCATAGGGATGAGACAAATGAAGTTCTTAGTAGTGGGGATTGATTATTTCACCAAATGAATGGAAGCGGAGCCCTCAACAAAATGTCAGAAGCTTCATTTGGAAGAATATCATTTGCGTTTTGGAATCCCAAGGGTACTTGTCTCAGACAATGGACGATAATTTAACAACACACATTTCAGGGAATTTTGTGAGCAGTTAGGAATTAGGAATCACTACTCCTCACCTGCCCACCCACAGGCCAGTGGACAAGCTGAAGTTGCAAATCGATCCTTACTGAAGAATATTCAGACTCGGCTTGAGAGGGCAAAAAGGATATGGCCAGATGAATTACCTAGTGTCTTTTAGGCATATAGGACGACAATAAGAACTCCTACAGGAGAAACTCCCTTTAAGCTAGCATATGGAAGTGACACGGTAATACCAGCAGAGGATGGACTAACTAGCCATGGGGTAGAGCATTATAAGGAGAAGGAAAATGAAAAACAACTCTGTCTAAACCTTGATCTCCTTGACGAGGTAAGGATGGACGCAGAACAAAGGGTGGCATGATGCATTGGTGAAACCAAGACACTTCAACATTAGAGATCTCGTCCTAAAGAGGGTATCCTTAGCCACTATGGATCCTGCTCATGGAAAGCTGGGACCTAACTGGGAAGGACTGTACAGAGTTATTAATTCCAAAAGGCAAGGATCATACTACTTGGAGGCCCTAGATGGACGAAAGTTGGAACACCCCTGGAATGTGGTTCATTTGAGGAAGTACTACCAGTAAAAGCAACTTGTCAAGAAGGTCAGCGTGGACGAGATTAAGAAGTTTGTTTATATTAGGTTTCAGTATTTATGTTTTAGAACAATGTGTTATGTTTTTAAGTATTTGAATTCCCTAATAAGCACTAGCTACTGGCATGTGCTATGGACAACGTTATGAACTAAGTCCCTTTGTACATAAAAACAATTTCAATTCCCTAAAAAAGGACTAAGTATTAGCATGGACGAGGTATTCAGACGAGGCTATATGTTATGTCCTTAGTATCCATGGACAATGCTATGTACCGATGTTGTACGTACATGGACGATATTGTGTACAGACATTGTATATAAAGTAGCTTGAATTTCAAATTTGAGTGCGTATAATTCTGAAAAAACAACATCTAAGTAAAATGACGGACGGCTAAAATTCTGGATGCAGAGAATATCTTGTCATAAGCTATCCTTAAAAATAAGAGGAAGCAAATTGTCATAAAAGACAATGGTCAAGGGAAAGAACAAATTTCCCAATAAAACTCGTCCAAAGAGGATTAGAGACAAAAGAAAAGCATACATGCAACATTCCATGGACGACATGTCCAATCAATTATATGATTCCAACTATGGACGGGAACAACCAAGTAAAATTCCAAATATAAGACTAAGGACAAGGAAACATATAAATATTTTCCAAAACAAAGTCCTAAACATAGACGGAAAATACTTGGAATTAAAATCAATAATGTCAATATGAATAAAAACATTCATAAATAAAAAATGGTAGACAACCATCATCCAAAAATCCCTTACATAAAGTTAAGCCTAAAAGGCAGTTGTATCAAAGCCAGTCTTAAAACATGGACAAGATAAATGTACTTAAAAAAATTCAAAGGATCCAATACAATGGATCATATATAATATATATATATATATATATATATATATATATATATATAAAACAACAACAACAATACACACTATTATAAAAACTTCAATATCCATTTACTGAGGAGGATTTTCTCTGGAGGTAAGGTCATCGCTGAGTTGTAGCATTGTCTTTAACATTGACGTCCTCAGAGCTTGTCTGGAGGAGAGAGCTTGCAGCACCAATATTGAGCTTGATAGGGTTGAAGTCAACATTAGGGAAGCGTTCCATGGCGTCCATACGAAAGTCCTCAAAACTGGCCGCATAGTTTTTTTCCAAAAAGTCAATGATCTTGTTGGATGCTCTAAAATCCTTAATAGCATCTCCTTGGGCCTTCTCAAGAAAAACAAGAAGCTCGTCATTGCCCTTTTATAAGTAATCAAGACGAGTGTCCTTCTCAAAGGCATTCGCCTTAAGCTCTTCGACGAGGTTCTTTAGCTCCTTCATCTTGTCCATGGCCTTAGCTGCTACCTCAGCTCTACCCCTACAATCTGCCTGCACCTCACGAACCCTTACTTCCAGCCTTATTCTCTCCTGGTCCATCTCAGTGGCCTGCCTGGACGCTACATGAACTTTGACATGGCCTACATACACAATTGATTGAAGAAATTGATTAGACGAGAGATGTGAAATATGACAAGACGAAATGAAAACAAAATAATGAAAACATACCTTGAAGAGATCATGAACAGTAGAGTGTTCAAATTCTTTCAAGGACATGTCGTAATACACAGCCACGTCCTCATCAGTCACAACCTTTTGAAACCTTTCCCAAGCAAGATCCTCATTCTTAAGAAGGTTCATAGGAACTCTTTTAGAAGGCTGAGACGAGGTAGTCACAACAGGCTTGGACGGAGTGACTCCAGCAGGGACGAACAAATCCAAGTCATGAATTTGGATGAACGATTGTTGGGAAGCATGAGGGATAGAAGGACCTGGCTTGACGACCCCAAACTTGGACGACCCATGTTTCTCCTTCTTATGACCTCAACGACTAGGAAGGTCTCCCAAGTCAATCGCCCTGGACAAGGTCTTTCTCTTGCCTCCAGCAGTAGGATGAGGCTGAGATTGAGTTTCTGGTATAGCCTTCTCATCCATTAAACCCTTTTCCTTATTTTCTTTCATGGTTGCTATCCCTATAAAGGGCTTGATTTAAAAAAATAATAAAAGAAAATTTTCTAAGTAAAAACTTACATCTACGGGTGGTAAGCTCGTGGACTAAAGCTTCAGGGGATGTTTCAGGCCTGAGTCCCCAACTGGCAAGACGTTAGAGAGTGACTAAGGAATGGAAGCTTCTGTCAGTGAATAGACGAGCCTGTTGGATGCGCTCAAGATAAAACCTGTTTAAAGAAGGTTGTTTAACAGCTAAAAAGAAGAAGAGAAAAAGAGGTTAGATGAGTACAAAAAACGATAGAAAATATTGACTAGAAAAGAAGCATACCTTCTGGACGAAGGTTCCCTATTTCTCCAGTATAGGGGCAAATGGATCCCTGCCTACCTCAACAGGGTTTCCAGCCCAAAAACTAGAGACGAAGAACTTCGTCTTTCAGTTTCTATCAGATGTAAGAAGAGACTTTATCAATAAAGGAACTGACTAATTTCTGAGGGTTTGTAACAATAAAGGAACTCGTTCACAGTGAGAAGACGATCCCTTTCAAACACCTCCCTCCACAAAATTTGCATAGAGACGACCAGCCTCCATGCATTGGGGTTGAGTTGACATACTCCTAAACCTAACCTAGTAAGTAACTCTCTAGCAAAAGTATTGAGAGACAACCTAAGTCCCCCCCAAAAGATTAGCCTCATAAATACCTATTCCAAAACGAGGGTCACAACATCACTCACCACAGACGGCTAACCTAGGGTTAAGATCATCTAGAATTTGGTACCAACTTCTAAAGGAGGTAAGTATTTTTTTTCATCTGTCTTAGAAGGGATATCGACAGCATAACTATAAATGATTTCAACCACTGGTAGAGGTACCAACATGCGATCCTGAAGCAACCCTTATCCTAAGCTCATCCTGAAGAACTTCCAAAGGAACCCTAGGAACTCCAGACGTGTATTGCTCGTCCGTAGTGTTCCCTCCACTACTACTACTATCACTACTTCTACTACCACTATTACTATTGGAACCACTGTCACTAGTACTATCATGGTACTCGTCTATCTCCATATTGTCACTGTTGCTAGACAAGGACACTATGATTTTAGACATCTTGAAAAACTGAAGGAAAACTGAAAGACGAGATGGAGAAGATACCTGTCTCTAAACGAAGAAGGCCTAAGGATGCGAGAAGACTTCTAGACGAGGCACTGGACGACAAATGTCAGAGAAGAAAATATTGAAAATGTGAAAGGGTAGGAGAGGAATTCTACTATTTATAGGCAACAAAGCTGGTCATATGAAGCGACACGACCAACCAGGAGAGGCCACGTGGAACTTTTCTTAAAGGACGGAACGACATAATTGATGAACCTCAAGATTTTTCCACGTGTCAATAATCAAGCATGAAATTTGAAAATTAGAAAATTTAAACAATTTTTTTTAATAGACAACACAAGGACAAAAGGGCAACTAATGGTGATGAACACTAAGTACTGTTTGTCCTTGTGTCGTCGCCCAAACCACAGGAGAAGTTATATCAGCTCGTCCAAGAACGAGAACACATAAAGGAGCTCATCTATAGACATCTAACTCATGCCATGAAGAGAATTCTCCATAGACGAGTATCTATAGAAGACATGTATGTGGACGAGTTATTCATACTTTGTGAATTTTATAAAATTCCTCAATTAGATTCACATAAGCAAAATACAACATGTTGCATGATATGTGGAAGAGATTCCACATACAACGCCTCATGTAACTCATTTTCTTTATCAACCGCCAACATTACCCATGATGGTAATGGATCCTAACAAGTAGACCCACGTCTAACTCTCTATAAAAGGAGTAAATTCCATTCACCCAAGGTAAGTTCTAACCAATCACTATTTTCTTTTCTTATGTCCTAGAGAGAAAACTAACTTAACTGTCGAAGAGTCTTTGGCTGGGTCACACCAGTCACCTTTGACAATGCTTTCTTTCTTTTCAGGATACACAACCATTACCATAGCCTAAAGCATTTCAGCCTACTAATTTTCATACTTCATCAAAAACAATTAAGCTAATAATATTTAAATACTATAGATAATTAGGCTTTTGGGATGATTATATTCAATATAATTATTTTAAAAAATCTTAATTATCACTTTGGGATGAATTTTATCATGAAAATAACTTTGAAATTTGTCGAAATACAGTTTTAGACTTGGAAAAAACTTAAAAAATGTGCTATTCAAGTAACAGATTTTAGATTCGAGTTCAAGGGCACTTTTGGCCTAGTAAAACGCGAACTTCAGACTATGCTAGTTCTGGCAAAGTTGTAGAGAATTGAATTTCCCTTTAATTATCAAACTTTTAGCTTAGTCTGAATTTTGAGTAGAGAGATATGATCAAAATGCTAAAACATGTTCAAATTTGAAAAATTAGCTTACTCTATCCAAATCTCCTTCTTTTCTTTTTTTAGTATTTTCCCCACATGTTTTTTTTTTTTTGGCTTATTTTTGAAGATGATCTGACTTAATTCTCAAGCAACCCTAGCTTAATTTTGAAGAAACTAACACCTTTATAAATAGGAGAGACTACCCAACATTCAGCACCCCTTCTCCCTTTTGGGTCCGTTTGTTTGGGAGGATGAAAAAGTGAGAGGATAGAAAATAGAGGGAGGATGGAAAAGTGGGAGGATAGAAAAGTTTTTAGTTTTCCTCATTTGTGTTAGGTTGAGAGGGTGGAAAAGTGGAGGGATGTAAAACTTTTTGGTTTGGTTGAAAATAAGGTTTGTATAAATTTACCATCAAGTCCTTCTTAAATAAAACAAAAAGTAATACATTATACTTAAAAAAAAAAAAATCATGTATAGATGAATGTAGACATTTAAAAAAATAGCATAATAAATCATCCAAAAGTGTTTTCTTAAAAAAAAAATAAAAATAAAAATTAAGAAAAAAAAGGAAAAGAAGAAGGACCCACCACCTGACAAAACCAAAAAAAGAAACAAGGAAAAAAAAAAAAAAAAACAAAAAGCCAGTGTTACAAAGGAAAAGTCAAAAGAGAAAAAAAAAAAAAAAAAAAAAAAAGCCAGAAACCTTAAAAGGAACAAAGTTTCTCTCCAAACTAGTTTGGAGAGAAACTCTACAAACTTCTCGTATATCTCTTTTTTTGGTGTGAATTTTGAAAAACTAACCGTTGAATATCATGTTCCTTATGATCTTAACATGTATATCAAATTTCTTCAAATTGGATATTATTTACTATTCGATCAATAAACTTATTTTTTATACACAATTTTAGATCATGTTTAATGAGATAGCAATTGATCTTTGATCTTCTTGAAATTTTAGATGCATAAAGAATATAATAAGAATATGCAAATATAATGGTTAGATATTCAAAATTCACATTCAATATAGAGGTATACGAGGAGTTTGTAAAATTTCTCTTCAAACTAGTTTGGAGAGAAACTTTGTTCCGTTAAAAGAGGTGGGGGCAGTGTTGTCCAAATATTTTTCCCACTTTTCACTCCAATTTGGAGAGATTGTGATGCGAACCTCAATCGACACGCTTTGAGATCCAACAAAAATATTGGAATACTTGCCCAAGAAAGCTAAAATTCAGATTTTTGATAGAAACTCTGACTCAACGTTTATAATCGAAACGCGAACCAAAGGTATAAGTTGGCCTTGACCCAATGATTATAAAGAATCACGAACTGAAGGTATAAAGTTTGAACGCCACAAGGAAGAATCCCTGATAAGTTCACAGTTCTTGAAGAACCAAAAGAGAGCAAAGCCCCACCTTTTCTAATTTTTATTCAATAATGTTATCTGAAAAAATGTTTACAGACTTAAGGGCCTATTTAAGGGCTCCATAAAACTTGACAGACAAGAAAATATCTTCTAAAATAACTCCTAACGGATACCTTACCATATCAGGAATGAAATTTGACCTAAAAAGCATTGAATTCACCTAAAAACAAGGAAATAAATCACCTAAACCTAAAATAACGTTTTTACATAAAAATACCAAAAATAATAAATTACAATAAATAAACAGTAAATTGTGTCCTACATCAGATTGTATTTTGAAGGGGAAGGAGAGAAAACTTGTGAGCCCCACCACTTTTCTCTCTCCTTCACCTTCTCAACCAAACACCCTTCCCACTCATTTTCTCTCCTATTTTCCACTTTTTTTTTTTTTCCCTAAAATCCACCCAACCAAACATACCCTTAATGTTAAAGAAATTTTGGAAGTTTTGCTTTAGGATTTTCTTTTCTGTTAAGCGATTATACTTTAGATTTTAAAGAGATTTATTTCCTCTGACTTCTAAAGCAATCCCCTCTTGTAGAATACATTCATGTAGGTATGTATTTATTTTGTCTCTTATAAACATGCTTTTGTTTCTACCGTATCTTTCATAGACTTGTTTATTTCTTTCATTGTTTATATAGTTGTATTCTTAATATGTTTATTGCATGCTTTTCCTTTTTTAAAACAAAATCACATGATTAGTTTAGATTTTAATGTGCTGATTGATTAACATGCATAGATCTAGGGTTAAATTTCTCTTTAAGATCTTAGATTTGCAAGAAAATCTATCATAAAAAATTCATTCTTTTCTACTTCTAAAAAACCAGATCTATATTCTTCATAAGAAATTTGATTTGTATTTTTTCAAAACAAAACGAGATTTGTATTTTACATAAAAATCTTATCTTTTTTTAACATACAAAAATGAGATTTGTATTTTTCATAAAAATCTAATCTATATTTTCAAAACAAAACCAAATATGTATTTTTCAACAAAAATATGCATTTTCATAAAAAAAATTGGTTTTCTCTCATATTTATAAAAATAAAATCAGATCTGAATTTTTATTATAAACTTATTCTTTCTCATCATTGAAACTTAGATCTAAATTTTTTAATAAATCTCATCAAACCTTTTCATACAAAACAAGATTGTAAATCAGGATTCGCAAATAGTATTTTAACCCTAGATCTAGAATTTGACATGACTTTTGCTGCATCTCATTAACATTTTGCATATAGGTATTTAGTGATCATTTAGAGTCTAAAAGACCGGACTTTGTCTAGGCAGAATAGGTACCTAACACCTTTCCATTCGGTAATTTAGCCCCCACATCATAGGTTTTGGTTTGTAGAATAGTGCTTTATCTTTATCGTTGGTAGATCGTAACTAGGAAACAAGGCCATGTAATTCTTTTATTAGATTGTAACTAGGAAAAAAAGTTATGTAAAGTGCCTTTCTATCAATTGTAATTGCTCAGAATAATGATAACTTGATGTTATTCATGTAAGATGTATTTATTTTTAGTTTTTTTGCAATTTATAAAAAATAAGTGGCGACTCCACAAAACCTCACAATAGAGGTGCTAATGCTTGTCTCTTTTTGAGGGCCTCGTCTTTCATAGAAGCAATCTACAACCCCTAATTAAACGCTACTTGATTTTTTTATTTTGAGAGAAAAGATGGTGTAAGGTGGAATCCTCATTATACAACATAAAAAGTTTTGTGTTAATGAGTTCTTTGTTTACACAGGACATCAACATAGATCTACTAATCTCAAAAGTGAGCAATGTTTTTCCACCTCTTTATTTTTAGTTTTACTTATTTTCTTCTAAAGGTAAAAAATAATTGACAAAATGGTGGGAAAGTCATCATCGTTTTATTGATAATTTGCAATGATGAAAGGACACATTTTTTTTTGGAAATTTCCCCCAAACGATCTTCATCCTCTACCTTTCATTAGTTTTCGATAACAAACAATTAGAAAGAAAAATGTGCAATTTGATCAATTATGTGAATTCTTTTTGCTGTTTTGTGCTTAGCTCCATGTCATGCTCAAATTATTTAAATAGGGAAAAAAAATTGTGCCATATGGTTTTTGATGATATTCTTTAGTGGATTTAACAATTTTTTTTTAGAAGAATATTTAAGAATGTTGAGTTGCAAGAAATGTGATTGTAGTTTATTTTAAAAAACAAAGGAGGTCTTTGTACAATTAGAAATATAGGAAGGAAAATGTAATTTTAGTAAACCTCAACGGTGGATGGTGCAATTTTCCCATGTTCATTAACAAAAGTCTCAACAAATGTGTTTGAAATATTTAATATATTAAATATACGTGGTTATTAATTAAATGTCTTTGCTCATTAAATGTATCTGAAAAATTAATTTTTCTTCATTTTAGATATTAAATTTCTTGCAATAAATCAATGAACTAAAATTATTGCAATAAATAAGCTTGTTTAATATTTGCACTAATTACTTTGTTTTACTTTAATAAATGTGTATTGTTAACTTTCTAGCATTAAATATTTTTGCGTATAAAATGTATTCACATTAAAATATGAGTAATGCTACAAACACAAACTATTTTATAACAATTTTACAAACTACTAATGTGGCTTTAGCATCTTCCAAATAATTTGCCACATCAATATTTTGTAAAAATATTATAAAATAGTTTGTGGCTGTAGCATTACTCTTGAAATATAAGCAAAAATGCAATTTACGCCTATTAATATTGGCTAAAAATAATTTTAGTCATTTAAGTTTGAAGTTGGTCATTTTAGTCTAATAATTTTTCTCAAAAATAATTTTAATCCTTTAAGTTTGAAGTTGATCATTTTAGTCTAGTAACTTTACCCAAAAATGATTTTAGTCTTCTAAGTTGATCGTTTTGAGTATTTTTGGGTAAAGTTACCTAACTAAAATGACCACCTTCAAATTTAAAGAACCAAAATGATTTTTGAGAAAGATAACATACTAAAATGACCAACTTCAAACTTAAAAAATCAAAACGGTTTTTCGGCAAAGGCAGCGAGTGTAAATTGTGTTTTTCCATAAATATATTTTGTAATTAATTTTTTTTATAGTTTGGTTTTTAAATGTCTTGCAATAAACATGTTTTTTTTTAAGAAATGATTTGCTATAATTAATTTTTCCTACATTAATGAATATGAATAGTTAATTGTCTAGCATTAAATATACTTGCTTGTTTTATCACTCATTAATATATCTTACAATAAATTATTTTTAATTTAGTTATTAAATGTCTATCTTTCCTAAAAAAATTTAATGTCTATCAATAAATTTAGTTATTTTTAAATTTTTAAATAAATTTTAATGTTTGTCAATATATATGCTTGGTTAATAAATGTGGTGAGTACCTTTGAAAAGTGCTATGAGTACATTAAAATAATGCTATGTCCACAATAGTTTCACACGATTTAGAATCTTAAATGATAAAAATTGCTAATTTTGAGAAACAAATTTATAGCCAAAAATCCCCCAATCAAATCAAGGCCCATAATCCATATGAATTAAGACTTAAAATAGGCCTTAGAAAGGGCCCACAAGAACCTATTTTGAGATAAAACATAGAAAATTGTATTAATGAACAGCAAAAGAAAAAAAAAAATGTATACAAAGAAAAGGACTTTGCCTCGTAGGAAGAGACAAAAGAAAACAACAAAAAAAGGTCCCAAATAACAACTGGGACATTACAAGAAGTTCTTAACCAAACGGCTCAACAGATACTTAAGAATTTTTCTGGGCAGACACAAGCCGCTAATTTTCTTCCAATAGACCCATCCCTGCCTTTAAATTAGATTTCGGGTGTAACTGAGTGTGTTCAAAATAAATTCTGTTGCGTGAATTCCAGATAGCCCAAGCTACCATTGCCACAAGAACCTTTAAATCATAAAAGAAAGCTCACCAATTGTTGAAGGCTTACAACCCATGATCTTGGCCCGTGCCGATGGCCCAGTGAATTCCAGAAATCAATTTAATTCACACACCCAGGTTCTGTGGTTAATTGGGTTAACATTTAAATGGGTTCGACCCATTAATGTTAGATAAAATGCCCATCAACTTGATTTATTCAAATGCTTCTACAAAACATCATTTAAAAAAAAATGCTTCCACAAAAATACACATTCAAAAAATGCATGTACCAAAATACACTCTCAAAATACCTCACACTTTCATTTAAGAACGCCCACAATATTCATTCACCATTGTCTCCAAAACACAAAAGACAACAAACAAGACAAATGCTTAGCCAACACTCTTTCAAAGATCAATTTTCTCTTGATAACAACGATACCTATGGATGCAAGTGCCCACAACGGGTCATCCTCGCGTTTTAGGTGAGTACGCCTTGGCTGGTGGACCATGGTGGAGGGTGTAAATGGAGTTGCCATCTACTTTAGGTCCAGGAACCATAAATATAGCACCCTTGTGGAAGGAATGATCTTTTACCAGAGCACGCATTCGGAGTTTAAATATGAGGATAGGAAGGTGTTAGGCACCTAACCCCACTCGACCCGTAGGTCAGCTTCCACTTATTATGTTCCAAATATTAATCTAATTAAAGGCATATTTGACATGTTATTCTAACCCACGTGCACACTGTGGGTGTAAGGGAAAAAACATGGACTCGCCACCTAGTTATATGGTTTAGGAACCATGAAAATAGCGTCATTTCGAAGAAGGACCTTTGATCTTACAACCAGAGTTTGGATTCGGAGTTTAGGTACACTCTTGGGAAGGTGTTAGGCACCCAAAATTGCCTAACCCTAAGGTTGACCTCCCATCATTGTGTCTTATACTTTAACCTCATTAAAAGCGCACTCAACACTTGCATCTATACTCACACACACACTAACATACATCTATTCATACAATCATGGTATCTTTCATCCCAAAACACACATACTTATCAACCTATCCAAACAAAGGAGAACCAAACATATTAAAGAAACCCTAGCATTCATTTATCATATGAAGACCTATCATACATCTAAGACATATCATACACGTCATAAACCCTAATCATACATCTAAGCATGTTCCTGTTAGGATTAGTGCCCTTAAATTCTATTGTATGAAGCTATGTATGACATTATGTTGAGATAAATAAAGTTGTTTTATTATTATCTAAAATAATGGTAACATGGATATTTGAACATTATCATATAGTCCATGAGATGCATAGTATGTGATTTATGTGATTTAGTTACAAAAGATATAAATCACAAATTCTTTGTAAACTCAAAATTTTAGTTCGTAGTCGGTGATGAAATTGGGCATTTCATCTGCGAAGACTATAACATATCAACTAAGATGATTTGTCTTGATCATGGAAGATGAGACTTCTAGTTGATATGTTTTAAGAGTTAAAACATATTTAATTGGACCGCTGTGAGATTTATTATTCTCCTAATAACTGTTAAATGAATAATAAATCTCACGACTTCTATTTACATGAACTTTTAATCCTGAGAGAATAATGGATCTGATCATGAGGTGTATGTTGCTTTGATATATCAGGAGTGAGATCTAAAGTCACGATTAAAACCTCAGTATGTTGGACAACCGCATTTAGTGTTGATGGAATATATATTCTCAAGATGGAATTCATAATCTCTTAACGGAGATATAAAATATTCCCTTGAGATAAGTTTAATGAGTTTGGTTATTCAAAATGTTAGGCCTAACCACTTTAGTAAGGAGTCACTAAAGTATATATTTATGAAATTGGATTTCATAAATATATGATGAATAACTTAAAGGATTAAACTGGGTATTCAAAGATTAAGATGTAGTAATTTTCAAAATGGCAATCTATATTCATGACTTTGTATTAGTACGAATATTTTATGAAAGGGTTGCATGTATAATAAAGTCTTGGGATATAATTTATTAATAAGGCCTAGAGTGAAATTATATTTATATAGTGGTATTAAATATAATTAATGGTAACTTTGGACTTGTCAAAAGTTGATAGAAAAGCCCAAAACCCATTAAAACTAGAGTCTTATTTGTTCCATTTTGGTCCCACTCCAAGCCACATACTAAAGCCCAATTGGAATGGCCCAAAAGGCTAGCCCAATTAGATAATCAGTTAGATATAAGGAGAGAAACATACAAAATTTATAAAAAAGACACTATTGTGTGGATTGAAATGGTGTGTATGTGAGTGTAAACCACTCTCTTATTCTCCCTTGGAAACTGATTGAGAGACCACACTTCTTGGCATTAAGTGGAATTAGAGTAAAGATTAAAAATGTTCCCAAGTACTTCTAATCTTTGGTTTTAAATTTCACTGCACCAAGGTACGCTCTCTTGTTCTTGAATTCTGAAATTTATATAGTACATGTTATCAGTTACGAATGAAGTAGATCCGTTAATTTTTTGCTCCGTATGTTTTATATGCGATACAAATATGTGTTTTTCCAATATTTCCATCATATCATCAAAGTGAAACCCTAACACAAATGCATGGACATTGCTAATGCATGACTTACCCTTTACTTACCACTCAACACAACACCTATGGCATCAATGAGTGAACATATGAATTAATGACATTAATACTAATAAACCCTAATCCAAACCCTAATCTACACATGTGATAACAAATAAACATGTTAAAAGATAAACAAACAATTATGGGTCTTGAAACATATGAAAAAGGGAACACACATGTGAATGCAGAAACAAAACAAACAAAATTTAGGGCTTTTGGGTAACGGCATCACGCATGCTAGAACAAGTTTGCATACACATATCCTTACCTTGAAAACCTAATTTACACAAAAACAGAGCAAAAGCCAAGCAAAACATAAAACATAAAATCTAGCAACCTAAGATGCTTAAAGACATAAAGAAAACCTAAAACTAACCTAAACAAACATGTGTAAACATAAACTACACAAAAGATTCAGATTAGAACAAAGATTAAAGGTAGAAAAGAAAAAGAAAAGTTTAAAAGAATACCTTAAAGCAAAAACTCCCAGGTTTGGTTTTTTACCGTTCCCTTCAGTCAAATCTATCATAATTCAATAAAATAGTGATTAGCAGTCTTAAACTCGAATGATTGGGTCCAGAAAAGGTCCCAACCAAATAAAAAATTACTTTTGGGTATTTTGTGAAAAACTCCCTTTTGATTCACTATTTTCTAGTGAATCTTAAGTTTTTCTCGTATGATTTTTGTGTGTTTTGAAAATATACAATGTAAGACTTTATATAGTGGAAAAAATGAGGTTTAGAACGGCTCCCAGATGATGTGGGATTCATTCCAAACCTCAGCTATTATTGCAAAAAACTTGTCTTTCTTATGCTTTTGAAACCTTAGCGGCGTGCACAAGAATGTGTTTGTGTACACATTCATTGGCTTGTGTACGCAGGCTGAGGGCTACTTTGGTCAATTTATTTCCAAAAATAGATTTTCGCTCATTGAAAAGGTTATATTTTCCATTTTAACACACCTCAAATCAATTTAATATCTAATTGGGCTCCAAACTAGCCTTAGGCCTTAGAGTTCGAGCATCATTAGGGAATGGGGGCCTGAATCTTAAAGGGTACAAAATGCGGTTTCTACACACACTGATATGCATCTAAAGCAAACAACATGCCATAATCATCTCAAGCCTAAACATTCATCTATCATGGCATTAAGAGAGCATATCCAAGGGCAGAAACATCGTAAGGCAGAATCAAATGAACACATTATAACATCCAAACATCAAAGGCATGGTATTCAACTAAGCATATTCAAGTCCATCCATCACATTATGCTTTTCATACAAATCCAATGCACGTTCATGTGAATGCATGACTTACCTCACCTCATCGTATCACAGTACCCATACATCAATGCATGATCATATTCATATGCATGTTCATGGTATTCAAACGAGTTAAAATCCTAATAAGCATAAAAGGAATAAAACAAAACAAGTTAAAAATATAAAAACAAAGACTCAAGGGTAGACAAAATGACTTAAACAAAGGCTAAAACATGTGAATAAAACAAAAGAAAAACAAGCAGGAACATGATTGGGGTTTCTAGGCGGAGATATGCGTGTGCATACATAGGTCATATGTACGTAGCCTAGTTGTATGTGTACGCAAATCATGAGTATGCATGCGCATGCATATGCATACACACCTAGAACATAGAAACCATAAAGTACAGAACAGAAACTTAGAAAACGAGAATTTGACAACCTATCATGCTTTAAACACAAACACAAAGTAAACCTAGGCTAAACAAACATATTATAAACACATGAACACATAAAAAAATGTAAAGAAACAAAGAAAATCAAAGGAAAGCAAAGAGCCAAAGTTAGAAACTTTACCTCAACGCTAGAACTCTCTAGAGCTTGATTTTGACCATTCCCCTTATGGGCGTAACATAAGGTTTGGGGAGTACATTTAGGCCAAGTGGATCGGGGTGCAGAAAATGAGCCACCACCTAGTTTTATGGTCTAGGAACCATGTATATAGCATCCTTACATGGAAGGACCTTATCCTACTACTAGAGTATAGGTTTGGAGTTTATGTAAAATTTTGGGAAGGTGTTAGGCACCCAAAACCACCGGACCTATGGGTTGGATTCTACTCATTGTGTTTTACGTCTTAATCTCATTAAAGACATGTTTAATATTGCATCTTTAATTCACACACACACACACACACACACTAGTATACATCTAGGCATACATTATAACATTTCATCCAAAACCCTAACATACATCTATCATGCTTCTTATACCATCACAAACCCTAGCATACATCTATCATGGTAATCATCTCATCTCATCCAATAGCAGAAACATGTACATATCAAATCAAGGCAGAAAACATGGGCAACCATCAAACATATTTTCATATTCAAGACATGGTATATAAACTTGCATATGTGTGTTCATCAAAGGAAGATAAAGCCCCTATAACAAACAAATGCATGTTCATGTGAATGCATGACTTATCTTTACTTACCTTGCTGCACCTCAGCACCTATGCATCAATGGATGACCATGTAAGTGCATGTTTATGGCATTAAAGCAAGAAATAAAAAGAAACCCTAATCTAGCATGTTAGAGGCAAACAAGTAATAAAATAGAGGAGCAGAGACTTAAAAGGCAAAAAAAGGAACCAAACAGAGGCATATGATGTAAAATTAATAAAGAAACAAAAGCTAAAAACTCAGAGGTTTCTAGGCACAAGTATGTGTGCACATACATAGGCCTGCGTACATAGGCCAGTTGTATGGGTGTGCATCTCAAAACAATAAATCTAGCAACCTAACATGCTTTTAAACACATAAACTATTAAACCCTAGGCTAAAAAAATATATCTAAACACAAACAAAGCAAGGAAACAAGATTAAAGTAGAAATGAAAGAAAAGAGTTTAGAACTCAATACCTCAAAACAAAAGCTCCTAGGCTTGATTTTGACCATTCCCCTCAGTCAAATCTATTCATAATCAAACAAAGAAGTGATTAGTAATCTTAAAACTTAAAGATCAAGGCTAGAAAAGGCCCTAATTAGAATATATTGACTTGAGGATGTTTGGAGAAAAACTCCCTCTTTGATTCACTATTTCTAGTGAATCTTATGTTCTCCCATAGGATTTTCTGTTTGTATTTTAAATATACCATGCAAGGCTTTATATAGTTGAAAAATTGGGGTTTGAAATGGCTCCCAGATGATGTGGGATTTATTCCAAACATCAGTTTTAATGTAGAAAACTTACTTTTTATAGGTTTCTAGAACCCTAGCTGCGTGTTAGGTTCGTGCTTGCGTACGCATGCATCAGACCTACGTACATATGTCCTTGCCTGCGTACGTAGACCGAGGGTTCCCTTGGCCTTTATTTTCTAAAAATAAATTTATTTGCTCATGAAAAGTTATATTTTTCATTTTAATGTTTCTCAAGTCAATTTAGAATTTGATTATGCCCTAAACCGACCTTAGGTCTTAGAATTTCGGTATCATTGGAGAACTGGGGCCTAAATCGTAAAGGGTACAAATGCGGTGTTTACACCCCTCAGTCAATCTAGTCACAACCAATTCAAAATAAGTTAGTAAACTTTAGAACTCAAAGATCAAGACCAGAAAAGGTCCCAATGAAACAAAACTTGAATTGAGGATGTTTTGTGAAAAACTCCTTATTTCATTCACAATTTTCTAATGAATCTTATGTGTTTTACCATTGGAATTCTTCCTCCTTGAAAAAGTACATGTTATGGCTTTATATAGTCCAAAAATAGGGGTTTAGGGTGGCTCCTAGATGATGTGGGATTCGTTTCAAACCTAGTTTAAATGTAGAAAACTTGTCTACATAGTTTCTGGAACACTAGCATGCGCACGCATGTACGTGTATGTGTAAGCATGTGTATGCAGAGCTTGAGCATGTGTGCAAACCCACGCCCTAGGGTTTTTGGGGCTTTTTTTTCCTTCAAAAATAGTCTATTTAGTCCAAAAATAAGTTATATTTTCCACAAACACTTTCACCAAGCCAGTTTTCATTTGATTGGCTTTAAACCAACCTTAGGCCTTAGAATTCTATCATCATAGGGGAATGATGGTTCGAGTTGTAAGGAATACAAAATGCGGTGTCTATAGATTCCCCTCTTTTGGTTCGTGAGCTTCACTAACAGAATCAAAATAATAAGAGACAAAAAATTTTGTTTCAAAATATAGCTCGGGCCCAACCCTAGCACACAACAAACAACACACATACATAGGGTAGGGAGCAACTCTGCAGAGTTGTGTGGGATCCATATGTTAGAAGTCATATAGATGTTACTTGGGAAATGAGCAACGATAGGTTCACCATCCAAGAACCTAGTTTGCCCATTGGAAACAAAAGGTGAGTGACTCACTATCCTAGAGTCACTAAAAAAGAAAAACAAACATGGCCAATGACCTCAACCATCAACCAAAAAAACAAGGTGCTCTTACAAGCTAAAATGATACATATCTGTGCCTACATATTCAACTCTCGAAGTATATGTGCACAAGTATGGTGATGATCTTGAACAGAAAGCTCACTCGAGGGGCTTCCCAACATGCATGAAGGTTTACTTAATGATTTTGGCTCACGAAGGAGTTTTTCTAGGTAGCTTTTAACTTACAAGGAAGTCTCTAATGATGTAGGATCCATTGGGGAAGATCCTTCCTTTATGACTCACTTGAGAGTTTATTGGTGTCGGGGGCCATTTTTGCGTGTAGCCATGTGTCTTCCGCTGGAGGTGTGACTTTACTAAACCTGGATTTGTCTTGGGGAGTTCAATCCAGAACTCGATATGGGGCCGTATAGAGCAATGGCTTCCAGTGCATTTTTAAGCTTACAAAATAGATAAAGCCTCTAAAGTCTAATAATTGTGATAATGGTTAAAATAAATAAATAATATGTTTAGCATAATAGTTTTGATTAAATGATGAGTTTTTTTTTTTTTTTCCAGAATGATTAAATGACGAGTTGAATATCATAATTATGTATATTAAGTTATGTCCAATATTAGAGAATAATTAATTAAGTGTCATATATTCAATAATGGGATGTCCATATTCAGTTGTGGTTTATGATCCATGTTTAATATAATAAGGTATGTCCAGCTATGGTCTATGTCCAAATAATGTATGTCAAGTAGTTTATGTCCAGCTGTGGTTCATGTCCAAATAGTATATATTCAACGGTAGTTTATGTTCAAATAATATATGTCTAGTGGTGGTTCATATCCAAATGATATATGTGTCTAGTAGTGAGATGGATTCAATTCATTAATACATATGTTTATTATTGAAGTATTAGTGAATCCATTTTATTAAATAGCGAGATAATATTAAAGTAGTTGGCATATCCAGCGCAATAATTATGAGTTAACGTATACTTAATAATGTAATCTTGAAGATAGTGAAACATTGACTTATCTTGTATGTTTCTGACTCCAGTCGTATAACATCACTTTATATGATTTGTGGACGATTTGTTGCTCCACCCTTATAGCATTAGCGAGCTGATAACATTCTAGTGGCATAATAACATAAGTCCAATGGTACAATGATAATGAAGTATAATATATTCAATAATGTAAATTCAGAGATAAAGACATAATGACTAATCTTTATGTGGTTTGTGGCTCCAACCATATAACACCAGTGAACTTATAACATTTCAGCAACATAATAAAATGAGTTCAGTGATACAGTATGATATTATGAATCCTTTCATGGTGACTTCATAATTGAAGGGGAAAAATGGGTGCAACTGAAGGGAGAGAGAATATGTTCAGTCGTGTGCATAAGTTGGTTAAGTTTATCCCCTTTATCATGCACTTAAATGATTTTTTTCATGTAATACTCTTTTAGTTTTTAGTCAAATATGAGTGATATTGCCTTCCATAAGAAGGGCTTTTAGAGTTATAAGTTTGTGTCTTTCATAAGAAGGGTTTTTAACATTATAATTGTATGCCTTCCATGAAAAGGGCTTTGTAACATGTTCTTGGAAGAGTGTTTGATATCTTTTTAGATGTATGGAAATGATAAGAAATATATATGTTTTGTGAGATGTGGAGTTATTGCAGCTTCTGCTAGAGCTGATGTGCTAGTGTTCTACTGGATAGATTTCCTTTCTTGGGAATCTATAATTAGTCCATGGTTTTATTACAATACATTTTTAGTAAGTAATAAAATGATTTATTGATAGTTAATGGAACTTTAGAGATGTAATTTTGGTCTCTTTGTGTTGTGACCAAACTTGGAGAGCAAGGAGAGCATTTAATGTTGGATGAGATATTAAATAGAGATAGCCAATAAGATTTAGGCATGTGTTTGGTATTGATTTAAATGAAAATAATAATATAATTTATATGGGATAATATAATTAGATTATACTGTGAATATTAAATTTTAGGTAAAGAGTAATGAGAAGTTTTATCATTTTAAGTGTTATATGATATGAGAGGCTTACTAGATGTTGCCTATTACACACAGACTTGTCAAAGTTTAGGGAATTGGAGAAGACATGCTAAGCAACATGTTTCTTTTATCAATTTTGAACCGTTGGAGTTTTACTAAACATATTTCTTGGCCCTTCAAACCACGACTCCCAAAATTTCCCTAATAAGACTCATGAGCTTGGATCAGGAGCCAAAAATAAGATGATGTGCCATGAGCTTGAACCATGGGTTTTAATGAGATAATATCGCCATGGGTTTTTGGACCATGGGCTTTGGCGTCATTCTGTGTAAATATGAGCTATTTTAAGCTTTGAAAGAGATTTTCCCAAAATTCATGATAATATTGATGTGGTGTGGGTTACCAATGAAATAAAGCTATGTAGCATGAAAATTTTGTCCTGAACAATTGGTAGTTCTTGACTTATTGGAGAAAATTATTTTCCTTGCAACCCACGAAGGAGTTATCTTGGTGCTTTGAACTCACAGGAAGGTCCTTGAATTTACTTGTAGAAAGTTTTTCTATCTATGACTTACTAGAGAGTTGGTGGATGGTTTTAACTCGCGAGGGAGTTTCCTTGGTGATTTATAATCCACTAGAGGGCGTCCTTGATCCTTCTAATCCACCAGTGAACTCTAGTGTCTTTCAATCTACTGAGGGTATTTCTATCATTTTAGTGTGTCTTCTTGATAATTCATGGTCCACGAGGGATATTTTTGAATTTTTCTTTCATTTCCCATCTACTAGGAGTCCACTGTGGATTTTCCAATTTTTTTTGCTAAACTACACATAGTTTAGTGGGAGGCCTAAGCTACATGTAGTTTAGTCATCAGATGCCTTCCCACCTCTTCATTTTTCTCCAACGGTTACCGACCGTTTCTTTTTCTTCTTATTCTTCCTCATCTCCACATTTTCTATAACTCTTCAACATCCATTTTCTCTCTATAAAATCCACTGCCCTTTCTTCATTTCTTCATCTTTCACAATCTGAATCTCTCATTCCCCCCCCCCCCCCAAACTCTTTCATCTTCTCCAATGACACCCAAGACCAAGACCAAGAAAACCTCCTACGTGATTTTCGGTGAAGTCTTTAATCTCACCCACTACGATAGAACCATGAGGCTAATGGAGTCTCCTCCATCAACTTTCAGGCCACAAAACCACCTTTTAGAGGGTGCACGGACCAGATCTGTAAGTTTTTCAAACTTTTCCTATTTTCAAGTTTTGATTTTGATCTTTTGTTTTATTCTTTTTGGACTTGTAAATGCTTGAGTTTTGTTGTGAGTTTTGTTGTGGGATGGGTCTGGAAAAAATCCTGCTGTCCTAAGAGGGGTAGGAACATTTTTAGGATGAGTTTGATTCATGATAGGGCGAGACTATCGAAGGAACCATTCTGCCTGTATTCATACGTGTGCATGTGTCATGTGTACGCACGTGTACGTGTGCAAGTAGTCTCCATGAGTACGCAACTGTGCTCATTAGTTCATTACGGACGCATGCCTCAACATGCTTTTGCGATTAAAATAATGCAAACCCAAGTGCAAATTTTTCACAAGTAATAATATCTTGATGAGTCTGAGGTTAATCCACAGGGAATGATTGACACTAATGTAAAAACCTCTATTATTAAGTAGCAAATAAAAATAGTTGTTTGTTTGTTTTTCCACCCAAAGATGGATTAAGACAATATTGAACCTATAATTGAAAATATCAAAATAAATCTAAGAGAAATTAATGGAGAGAAAACACTAGGGATTCAAAGATCTACCTAATATTTTATCACATGAACATGGATTATTTTTAACTCAATTAGGATAGAGAGCCAACTCGCCTATGTAGATACCGTATTTTGTTCGCTCTCGATTTATGTGCTAAGAGAATATGAAGAGTTGAAGAAGATAAAGAAAAGTAAGAAGAAAAAGACACAGTTGGTAACCGTTGAAGAAAAATGAAAAGGCGGGATGTTCTGATGACTAAACTATATGTAGTTTAGGCCTCTTAATTAACTACGTGTAGTTTAGTAATATATATAAGAATATCTCCAGCGGACTCCCAGAAGGGGCGAAATGCAAAGAAAAATTCAAAATTTCATCCAAAAATGACAGAAATACCCTCAGTAAGATAGAAGACACAAGAACTCTCAAAGCATCTCCGATGGATTGAAAGGATCAACAACATTCCTTAGCAGATCAGAAATCACTAAGGAAACTCCCTTGTGAGTTAAGACCATCAACCAAATCCCCAGTAAGTTACAAAATGCACAATTTTTCCCAAGTATCAGGGAGGACTCCCCCGCAGGTCCAAGGCACAGAACAACTCCCTCGAGGGTTTTGAAGAAAAGAATTTCCCCAGAGAGTTGAGGAAACTTGCTCGTGTGTAGAATTAACACAAGCTCTCCCGGTTCCCTAGTGAGTCATGAAGGAGAAGAAGAGAATTTTCCCCCAGTGGGCTACACACTATTAGAGACTTCCTCATAAGTCAAAATTGCCAAGAAGGCTCCCCTGTGGGCCACCTACACACTCCTCAGCAAATCATTCTCCCCAATGGATCTTACACCAAAAACTTCCTCGTGAGTTAGAATTACCAAGGCCACTTGTGCACATATCCCAAGGGAATTGAATATACAGGCACAATAGAAGAGATAGAGATAAAGATAGATACAAAAGTCACCTAGAGGCAAGAGCCTCACTAGAATAGAAGAGATAGAGATGGAGACAAAAGACAAGTATTACCCAGAGGCACAAGCCAACCAGAGAAGTTTAAGGCAAGAGCCCCAGATGGACACCACAGAAATATATATATATATATATATATATATATATATATATATATATATATATATATATATATATCCTTTTAAGCTTGTAAGAGCATCTTGTTTGTTTGGTTGATGGTTGAGGCCGTTGGCCATGTTTGTTTTTTCTATTTTAGTGACTCTAGGATAGTGAGTCACTCGCCTTTTGCTTGCAATTGGTAAAACGGGTTTTGGGATAGTAAACCTATCATTCCTCGTTTCCAGAGTAACAACGGTGGGACTTTGGACTTACAAATCCGACGCAACTCTTTGGAGTTATACCTCGCCTCATGTATGTGTTTTGTTTGACGTGTGTGTGGGTTAGGCTCGAGCCGTATGTCAAAACAAAATATTTTGTCTCTTATTCTTTTGATTCTGTTAGTGGAGCTCACGAATCAAACGAGGGACATTTGTAGACACGACATTTTGTACCTCTTACGACTCAGGCCCCCGTTTCACAATGATTTTGAAATTTTAAAGCCCATGGTTGGTTTAGGACCTGATTAGATTAAACTGGCTTGAGGAATGTGTTTTCGAAAAAATATAACTCTTTTATGAACTAAATAAGAAATTTTTGGAATAGAAAGGCCATGAAAACCCTATGACATGTGTACGCATACACGCGTATGCACATGCATCCTTAAGCTCTTCGTGTGCATGCTTCATGCATGGATACAGATACATAGGCAAGTGTACGCATGCTAGGGTTCCAGAAAGTATGAAAAGCAAGTTTTTTTGCATTAAAGTTTGGTTTTGGAACTAATCCCACATCATCTGGGAGCCATTCCAAACCCTCAATTTCTAACTATAAAAGGTCATACATGGTACATTTTCAAAACACACAGAAAAGCCTAAGGGAAAACACAAAATTCATTAGAAATAGTGAATTAAAGAGGGAGTTTTTCACAAAATATCCTCAAGTCAGTATTTTTCTGATTGAGGCCTTTTTTGGCCTTGATCTTCGAGTTTCAAATTTACTAATCACATTTTATATTATTGTGAGTAGATTGACTGAGGGGAACGGTCAAAATCAAGCTAAGGAGCTTTGTGTTTTTGAGGTATAATGTTCTAGTTCCTTTCACTTTTCTTTTCCTTGTTTTGACCTTCTTTTTCTTGTATTTCATGTTTTTTTATGTCTAATATGTTTGTTTAGTTTAGGTTTACATAGCTTTTTTGTTTTTAAAAGCATGCTAGGTTGCTAGATTTGAGATTTTTGTTCTACTATGTTCTTGTGTTTCTGGGTTAGGGTTTAGGGTGTGTATGCATACGCATGCGCACGCATACTTGAAGTATGCGTATGCATAAAATCGGGTTACACATGCAGACTCTATGTATGTGCATGTATACTTATGCCCAAAACCCTAATCTGAACCTTTTTACTTCTGTTTCTTTATTTTACTTATATAATATGTATTTGTCTTGTCTTTTTTTTTTATTTTTTTTTTTATGTTTATGAGTCTCAGTCTCCATGTTTGTTTGCTTTGTTTGTTCTTTGTATGCTAGTTTAGAGTTTTAAACTTTTGTTTTTGCCATGAACATGCACATAACATGCACATAACATGCCCATGCATTGATGCATAGGTGCTGTGATGCAGTGAGGTAAGACATGCATTCACATGAACATGCATTTGTTTATGGATATGATCTCATTTTTTCTTGAGGAATATGATGTGAGTTTTGATGAACATGATGTGCAGGTTTATATGCCATGCCTTGGACATGATAACATAATTGTTTGACTACTGCCACGTCTATGTTTCTGCCTTGGATATGATATAATGCAATGTATGACAGATGTATGCTAGGGTTTGAGATATGATGAGATGCATAATAGATGTATGATAGGGTTTGGGATAATATGATGCCATGTTGTATGCTAGATGTGTGCTAGTGTTTATGTAAGTCTAGAATGATAAATATTGAATGTGCTTTTAATAAGATTAAGACGTAAGACATAATAAGTGGAAGTTGACCCATGGGTTAGGTGGGGTTGGATCTCTAACACCTTCCCATCCCTATACCTAAACTCAGTACACATACTCTAGTAGTAGATCAATCATTCCATGAAGGACGCTATATTTATAGTTCCTAAATCTAATATAGGTGGCGACTGTATTTTCCTTCTCCACCTCAATCCACTCGGCCGAGGCGTACTCCCCCCGTTGCGCCCATAATGATACCCTTGTTGACCAAAATATCTGAATAGCACAACTTAGGGTTCATATGTATGTGTGATGAGCAAAATATTCACACTAAAGCAGTAAACGCATTTTCAAAACATGAGCTTGACGATTTTAAAAAAAAATTATAGTTGATTACTTACTAATACACCTATAAAATTATATACTATAAAATATAAATTTAGAGTTAATTACTTATTAATACACCTATTAAATTATATGCTATAAAATATAAATTAAGAGTTTGAACTTTGAAGCATAAAATTTTGTTGATAATAATTCCATTAATTTGCTCCATTAACTAAATCAAGAAGGGTAGTTGCTGTCATCATACTTGAATATACAAATGAAAATAAATATGCAGTTATGCACATATAGTAATCTATTTGCCCACGAATGTGCCTATCTTGGTCGAGGGTCAGGCTCTATACATTTTGAGAACTCATTAAGGTGACAACTAAATTAAGCCTTTTTACATTCACATATTTAAAAAAATTACTTACTAATACACCTATGAAATTATATGGACCTTCAAGTGAAGATTACCTTAGGATTGTCTATGTACTTTAGTCTTGCATTTTTTTCTTGGTGGGCATAAAAGTTCGAGAAACTACTCACACAATCATTAGCTTACTTAAAGCCAGAGTATGTACATTTGGTCAATGACATCCTTGTTGACCAAAATATTTGAATAGCACAACTCAAGGTTCACATGTATGTGTGATGGACAGCATATTCACACCAAAGTAGTAAGCGCATTTTCAGAACATGAGCTTGATGATTTAAAAAATTAAAAAAAAAAAGTTGATTACTTATTAATACACCTAGAAAATTATATACTATAAAATATAAATTTAGATTTAATTACTTATTAATACACCTATAAAATTATATACTATAAAATATAAATTAAGAGTTTGAACTTTGAAGCATAAAATTTTGTTGATAGTAATTCCATTAATTTGTTCCATTAACTAAATCAAGAAGGGAAGTTACTGTCATCATACATGAATATACAAATGAAAATAAATATACACATATATTCATCTATATATATATATATATATATATATATATATATATATATATATATATACATCTTATGCACTGAAGCATATGAATCAACTGCTAAAGAATTTTCTACCCAAAAAAGAAGAAGAAAACCAATGGAGAATAATACAATAAAAAAAAAAATTAAGGGTGCCGTGTAGAAAACAAGCTAGTCCACTAGTAGGAGTGAGCAGAAAACCTGCCAACCCGCCAAACCCGACCCGACCCAACCCAACCCGCCCGGTTGGGTCGGTTTTTAGGGCTTGGTGGGTTGGGTTGGGTTACAATTTTTTTTTATAGCGGATCGGGTTGGGTTTAGGTCATAAAATTACAAACCCGTCAAACCCAACCCGACCCACCCATATTTTAATATATGTTTAAAATATATTATATATTTAATAATTTTTTTTTTAAAACCAGTTGTAGATCACTTCCTCGTTTCTTACTATCATATATAATATAAAATCATATTAGTTCTTTTAATATATATTTAAATATATTATATAATTAATAAAAATTTTTAGATATATTTTGTTTATAACTGAGTTAGGAACTCATGTATATTTTGTTTATAAGTGAATTAGGATACTAGTTCATTTATATTTTGTTTATCAACTTAGTTGGATACTTAAACATATTTTGTTTACAACTAAGTTGGAATATTAGTTTATATATTAATGTATATTTTGTTTATCAACTCAGGTGGCAAGTGTGATATATTTTTTTCTGCTCAATTGAATAATAATAATAAAAAATTATTCAACCTATGGGTTCAACCTGACCCAACCTAACCCAACCCATGTGGGTTGGGTTGGGTTGGGTTGAATTTTTTTTGACCCACCATGGTGGGTTAGGTCAAAAAATTTCCTCAACCCGACTCATGTACACTCATATAGTCAAGTACCCACTAATCAAGAAAGGAAGAAAAAAGTACATAGCCCACTGTTTTTTCTTTTTTTTTTTGAGAAGGACGATAGCCCACTCTTCAGAGAAGAACAATATCATATATTAATATTCCCAGTTTTTTTTTTTTTGGTTCAATATTCTCCAGTACTGAAACAACACATAAGCAACAATTAAAAGTAAAGCATATCATAGGCCGTTTTTTAATGCATTGATAGAACATGAGTATTCCATATTGATAATCCAAATTTTTAATTAGAACCGCAGATTGATAGAAAGAACCTGCGTGTCTGAAATGGAAAATGCTTTGGGCCTCAACTTTAATGATTTCGCTTTTTATACCGTGTGTACAAAAGAACAGAACTTATTCTTTTGGAGATATTCAGACACGGCAAGCTCCACATTATATATGCTTAGTGTAGGCCAATGGGACTTTCATCAAATTCCAGCTTCAAATTTTGCAAGCAATATCTATCTTTGTGCCCATATACTTAGCCATTTTCTGTAGTCCTGTTTTCTCTCCTTTTGCTTTTCTATTTTTCTTCCATTGCAACTGAAGATCATGGCTAGAGGCAGCGCTGCAAAAACAACAAAGATGTTAATGCTGAGGTGATGTTCATATATTGATCATGTTGATTATAAGTTTAATTTATTATAATTTTGTAAAGGTTCCTGATATAGGGTGCACGTTTTGGAATTTCTTGATTTTGCATATTATGCTTTTTACACTTTTTATTTGTTGTCTTTTTTTCATTAACGTGTAACCATGTGTGAGTTTTGGTTAGCTTAGCTAGTAAAACTTTTTATCATTAATATTATGGAGTGGACGTTATAAATTAAAATACTATTGTATCAAAAAATTAATAAAAACTAATTGCAGTAACGGGCTCCATTAACTGAGATCTAAGAGCAAAAATCTTTATAGTATGTTAACATTTTTGGCAAGGGGGTGATATTAATGGCACATAATAATTGATATGATTAACTCATCCAGGGAAGCTATGCGAGTTGATCGTGGATTCAGCAAGCATGCAGGAGGAGCAGATTGGCATAAAAAACCAGCAAGTTCAATCAATCGTGGTGACAATATAAGCTACTCGCAGTGCTGGGTTCCGCATCCAAGGACCGGCATATACTGCCCAAAAGGCCAGGAATGGGTGATGGACGATCTTCCTGAGCAAGCCGCTTCTTTAAACAGGACCCATTGGCTTAGGAACGTTGATGGTGTGGACAAAGCAGACCACAATACTCCATCTGATCTTTACCTTGATACTAGTGTGTGATTACATTCTATTGTGAATGACCTGACCTTAATTTAGGAAAAAATTGATATTTGGAGATCTTTTATTAGAGATGTCTACAGTTCAAATTCATCATCTCTCGCATAAATTGTATCAACAAAATTCAATACTTATTCACCAATAATGTAAAAGTCGATGATTCGCTCTAGACTAATAACATGAATAAGATGAAAGTTACAGAGAGTTTTGCTTAAGGTTGTAGCCATCAAGAGTTTGGTACTATGAATAATTGCGGTCCCTTTGTGTGAGATATCAACTTTGTGCCTTAAAGTAGGGAAGTAGGGATGAAAAAAAAAAAATTAAAACCATTCCACCTGAACTGTCTTTATCTTATTATGTCTTGTGAGGATTTTTCCTACGATAAAAAAGTGACCAGAAAAGGATGAGTTTTGCTCTTGCCTAGCCAAAATTTATATATTAATATATATAGTATAACTGAATCTTGTTTCAATGCATATTTTATTTATAATTTATTTGTATATGCATATTCTATTATTATTCTCCAAAGCACATGCTTTTTTCTTGTTTATCCTTCTTCACATTTTTTTTCGTATTTATCTTATTAGTGTTGAATTCATCTTATTATGAATGACAAAATACCTTGAATCCAACTTTCTTGACCTGCCGTGCACATGTCCCACATGAATTTTTCCCACCTTAAAGAGGAAAAGGGAAAAGAGCAGAGAGATGGGAGAATTCCTAATCTGATATCTCCTCATGTTGCCATAAGGACTAACATAAAACTTAAATTTTGAGAATAAAAATAAGGGAAAAAAACCTGTCATAATTAGCAATAACATGGATTTCATGCTAATAACCCATGTGAACACGATGTACCCATAATCGAGGTGATTTGTTGTTGTTGTTTTTTTTTTTTTTTTTTTTAAGGGATAGGTTCGACCATTTTGGAATAACCCACCTAGTGTATATATATATTTTTAGGAATAATTTCAACCTAAATAAAAACAATATCAGTGATAGATCCAAATAAAAATTAATAAAAACTTATCAATCTCAATTGTAAAAATTATTGTATTGCTAAGATATACTTAGAAGTTGGTATGCTGTTAACAAGCACATTGTACACTTTAAAATAGAAATGTGCATCCACAGGCCAATACATTTTGGACTTTTAAAGCATCTCTAATAGATTAGCCAAAGGCATTTTTTGGAGAGCAAACTCAAAAAATTAGCTCCAACAGATTTTTTAAAAAGCAAAACTTTTCCAAATTTTTTTTGAAGTTGCTACAGTAGTTCTCTTGATCTAGAGAACACTGTAGCAACTCCAAATCATTATTTTATTTTTTAAAAAAATACCTGGCTGGATAAAGAAAATATTCTTTCTCTTTCCTCCCTTTCTCTTTTTTCTTTGTTTCTTCACTCCCTCTCCTGCTTCTCATCAAAGAACAAATGGAAGCAACTCTTCTCTCATAAGTAAAATTATTGCATACAAGGTAAACAAAAACACAAAACACAAAATGCAATAAAATTACATAATACAATCTTTCTCAAATCCAAATGGTGAACCGTGTGTGGCCTTTTGATTTTTAGGTGTTTTAATGGGAGAAATAAAATAAATGGGTGGCCTTCAACCTTCCAACTCATTTATAATAAAATAAAATAAGTTCTTACTAAAAAAAAAACTACAGCTAATAATCTCTATAATTAAGATAAGATATAATTTTTTATAGAAAAAAGGGATAATGATAAGTTAATGGATATTAATAATTAAAATTTAAGGGATGATATCTTAAATTAGAAGTAGACTATTAAAAAATAAAATCCTTGAGAATTTTGAAAATGGGAAAAGTAAGATTAAAAAATGAAGATTAATCCTTCTAAAAAAATGAATATTAACTATTAACAAATTGAAGATTAAAAAATAATGAAAGAGGAGGATAGTTGATTAGTCGTCCATCAACTAGGAATTATTGTTTCGCGAGTAGAGATATATTTATGTTTTTTTTTTTCGAACTGATTTTTTGCAAAGGAAAAAAAAAAAAGTCTCGAATATTTTTGGTGTGGTGCCATTTTGTTGTATCAAGTGAGCAATAGAAAAAGATATAATGCATTGCTTGAAGTTGTGAAATTTAATCTCTTTGGATGGGATTTGAAGTCAAGATTTATGAGGCCAAAATGGGGTTTTACCCCTTTCAAAAAAACTCTCCAGCATTTTTCCCCATTTCTCAAACTATTTAGGAAAATACCCTGTTTTGAAACTCGATTTTTAAGTCAAAATTTATGAGGCCAAAATGGGGTTTTACCCCTTTCAAAAAAACTCTCCAGCATTTTTCCCCATTTCTCAAACTATTTAGGGAAATGCCCCTGTTTTGAAACTCGATTTTTAGAAAATTGAGTTTCAAATGTAAAACTCGATTTTTGAACAATTGAGTTATAGCGGAATTGGATTTAAAAAAAAAATTCTTGAACTTGAGTTCCATTCAAAGAACTCGAGTTCAATTTGAATATTTTCAAAGAACTCGAGTTCTTTGAATGGAACTTGAGTTCATGGAACTCGAGTTCCACAACTTTTTTCTTTTTTTTTAGTTCGCTATAACTTGATTGTCCAATAATCGAGTTTTAAATTGGAACTTGATTTTTAGAAAATCGAGTTTTAAAATAGGGGCATTTCCCTAAATAGTTTGAGAAATGAGGCAAAATGCTGGATACATTTTTTTTAAAAAAAAAGGGCAAAAGCCCATTTTCTTCAGATTTATGACCTTCAAATTCTCTTTGATTTGTATGAACCAAAAATAATAATAAAGGAGAATTAATAGAAATAATAAAGAATGAATGAAGAAATTATATTTAAATGAAATAAAGTAATGATAGAGAGTCAGCTAGAAATTGTATTTGAAAAAGTAAATAGGTAAAAGCGAAAAGGAACTATTCACCATCCAAACGGTATAAAAATTTTAGAGAGACTGTTGGAGATACTATAAATTCCTAACTTGTTTGACCAATAGTTTTTTTGTAAACAACTCACGGACCAAGCCTACGTCACTATGTGGATGAAAGACAGATTTTTTTTTTTTTTACAAAGGTAATCGAACTTTATTAATTTAAATCATTTTTAAATATAGCATCCAAATCAGACGGTAGCTCTTCTTCCTAAATATCTAAAAAAGAGAGATTTGCTTGTGTTTCTAATTGTGAAGTGTGAACTTTACCTCCACCTATTTTTCTTTATATACTCTACGGATAGTTTGTAAAGCTTAGTTCATGAGCGATTTTAGACCCTAAAATTTTTTTAGTAACCACTCTAATCCCATAGTAATTTTTTCATACTTAAAAATTGATAAGTCATCACTTCATATAAATTAAAAACAATCACATTACATTTGTCAAGAATTAAAATCGCATACCTTAAGGCTTTTTGGTCTAAAAGTCAAGAACTAAAATCAATCACTTTAAGTTTTTTAGAGACTAAAAGTGATCGCTTAAATATTTTTAGTGACGAGAGCAATCAATGTAAACTTAAAGAACTAACATAGCTCATTATCTAAGTTTTAGGGACTAAGAGCATCCACACCAGTTCTTTTATAGTCTTCTATAATACAAAAAAATCCTCCATTTTACACATTTTGGTCAAAAAAATACCCACATCAATGGGTGTAAAACTGTGTAAAATCTTGCAAATCCATCCTCGAACTACAGTAGTCGTGTAAATATACACGGCTATTGTAGCTCGTTCATTCATTATTTTATTGTTTTCTCGTTCGCTCCTTTTTTTTTCTCTCTTCTCCGTGCTCAACAAACTCAGTTCTCTCTTCATCTTCTTCTTTTTCCTCAGATGCACACAAACACACCCACACACAAACACATCCACGCAAACAAATCAACATAGAGATACATTTGCTCAAAAAAAAAAAAAAAACAGGGATACACAAACACAGATTGCTGCTTGATCAGAACGATCGGTGTTTGATCGGTGCTTGTGGAATGATCGGTGCTTGATTGGATCGGAGCTTGGTGCTTGTGGATCAGAGCTAGGGAGAGTTTTTCAAGGGAGAGTTGATTGAGAGGGAGAGATGGGTAGAGAGAGAGAGAGAGAGAGAGAGAGAGAGAGAGCAACAAACAGAAATGGGTAGAGAGAGAGAGAGAGAGGGCGCGTATATATATCCGGGTAGTTGAGAGAAATAATAAAAAATTTGAAGAAATTGATTATTTAATTAAAAGAGTGATTGAATGGATGAACTGATGTGGATGTTTTGTAAAAATGGATGTGTAAAATAGAAAAAGTAGGTTTTTAGTGTAAAAATAGATGTGTAAAATAGAGGAACTGATGTAGTTGCTCTAATAGTGTATTTTGGTCAATATTTTTCAGTAATAAATATTCAAATGAGACAACCTACTGTATAGGTGCGACTCCGTACATTTTTGTAACTAAAACGATAACTAAATTGAGGCCATTATTAGTTTATATATTTAAATATCAATAAAATAATATTTATTTATATCTCTAAATAAATTTGTATTTTAACATTTTTTTTACTATTACTTAGATATATATCTATTTGATGTTTTCTTTTTCATAAAACTTAATTTCCTGTTTACAACTGGTGTGTGACCGAATTCGGAAATCCACCGATGGTTCCGCAATTTAGTTAGCTTTTGTGAATCCCACAAATCTACCACAGTGCCAACGAATGATGCAAAAAAATTTAGTGGGCTACGCCTACTCGTCCATTCATGGAGTACTGGATGACTTGCAAGAACGAAAATCTTTATTGGAGGGCATGTGTAATGATATCGGCCTAAGCTTCTCTTATGTTTAAGTCAAAATTTCACTTCACTTTAGGTGAAAAGATTACAAATGTAGAAAGAGTAGGTTTTTCTCTTGTACCTTTGCAAATGGGGTCATGTACTCATGTTACTTTTATATAGGCAGCCGCAGCCTAGACCTAGATTGATCGTTGCCTTTATTTTAGTATCCTATTTCCATTATTGAAATTAATTTGTAACGGTCACACAGTTTTGGAATTCATGATTGATGATGCCAAAATTGTCAGTTGGGTCACTTGTCAAATTCGGAGTATTAGACGATCTTGTAGGACCTGCAAACTAAAGGAGGGACTGATCGAAGAGACCATCGGGTTGTGCTCAGTAGGGGAGCTTCCGATACTTAAGTTAGTATCAACTCATATCTTTCTTATATAGATAGTGTTTTGTAGTAATTTTTGACGTACCTTAGCAAATGGACAGATTATCCCTTTTATAGGTGACTTAAGTAGTTGTTGGACATAAATAAGGGTGATTATTACCCTAATTGTAATGTTCTTTGTCTTGATGAGAAAGTTTAAGACCTTTGATGGTCCTTATTGAATGTGCTAAGCGGTTACTCATCTTTCTTTGATGACCCACTAATGACGCAATGATCGTCCATTAAGATGGATGACGTTAATGATTTTTCTAGACTCATCAGTTGCCCCCCCATTCCCAAGTCAGATTTTGTGTTGGTCAGACTTAGGGAATGCTCTTGACTTGTTTAGATTCGGACTTCTTTGTCTTTCCATTAATTTCTTCTTCGGGGATGGTGGTTCTTCTTAGTTTTTGCCTTTTGAAGGTCCTTTTGGATGTTCGAAGGATAATTTCTTGATCTTGTGAGTAAGCTGATTTCTTTGGATGATCATTTTTTATCACTACTGAAGAGCAAGCCGTTTTATTCGAATGACCATTTTGAGTGCCCAATGTTGAAAATGTGGGTCTTTTTGAGTGCCCACTATATCAAGTGGGTCTTTTATGTATATGCTATGTAATTGATGGTCTTTATATGCCACATGGTTAGTGGTCTTTGTGTGCCACATGGTTACGTGGTCTTTGTATGCCCCGTCCATAGTGGTCTTTAGGTGCCACATAGTTACGTGGTCTTTGGGTGCCATGTCCATAGTGGTCTTTGTGTCCCACATGATTAGTTGTCTCTGTATGCCACGTGGTTAGTGATCTTTGTGTGCCACGTGGTTACATGGTCTTTGTATGCCACGTGATTAGTGGTCTTTGTGTGCCACGTGGTTATGTGGTCTTTGTATGCCATATCCATAGTGGTCTTTGGGTGCCACATAGTTACGTGGTCTTTGGGTGCCACGTCCATAGTGGTCTTTGTGTGCCACGTGGTTACGTGGTCTTTGTATGCGACATGATTAGTGGTCTTTGTTGGGTGAAGTTCAATGGCTTCTTTGGACAATGATCACTTGGATTGATTCTTTCTTTGACGATCATTGCTTGAGTTGACTGACAATCGAGTGGATTGGTTTTGTTATTTGTCCATTGGGGCCAACACCTTCTTCCAATGCCTGCAAAATAAAGGAGATATTTTGGTGGAGAAAACACCAGTGGGGTGTTTCCTTGAAACCCTCTGATAATAAAGTCAGAATTATAACTCTAACTAGTGATAATCAAATAATCAATACTTCTTTGGGTTTCTAGAGTTTTTTTTTTTTTTTTTTTGTGAATGATTACTTCTTGAGTAGACCGACGATTGCATGGATCGGTTTTCTAGCTCCTTTGGAAATTATAAAGCCTTAGGTCTCTTTGAGACTATGTCGCTTTTAGGACTCCTTGATGCTATTTTGTTTTTGACCTTCTTGAGGTCATGTTGTTATATGCATCAAATAGCACATACACTTGCCAAATTTTGGTTAAATAAGAACTCTATAGTAGTTCTTATATAAATAATAAGTTACCAATGGCCTAGTTGGGCCTTTTTCTTACTTTCTTGTAATCCTAGAGCTTTACCTCTTTTGTAATTCATGTAGTAGTACATACATTTTTGCATGAAATCTTACTAGGTGCATGGTTTTGAAACCCGGACCGGACCGTACGTTCCGACCAGGTTAACCGTAAACCTCTCCTCATTCCAGTTCTTTTAACCTTAAGAACCTCTTTATGAAGAAAAAGGATGGAACCGTGTGAACCAAGGTCAAACTGCACGGTTCTTAGAACCGTGAACGGTTCTCACGATCATTTTTTTAGCTAACACCAGCATACACTTTGGATTTTTTTTCAGATCTGGCACCAAAGGATTGGTAGGAAAAATAATAATAATAAACAAGGAAGAAGAAGACGACTAAGCAATGGTTGCACCAAGTACTTGAAGCAACAGGGTGCCCACACAAGTCGCCGGTCACGCCCTCATCTTCTGCTGCTGTTTCTGGTCACGCCAAATCTTTTGTTGATGTTTCTCCTTCTTCTTCTTCTTCTTCTTCTTCTTCTTTCTTCTTTTTCCCCTTTCTCTTTTCATTTGTCTGTCTCCACTCTCTCTTTTAGTTTTTGTATTCTTTTTTTATTTGTGTTTCCAAAGCCCCTCCACGTGATTACATTGGCAAGGTAGACAAGTTTCAGCCATTCCTTTTTTTCACCTTACCCAACGTGATGTGACAAATATCTTAACTCTTAAAGTACTTTCAAGTTTCAATTAATATTTACAATTTTTTTAAAGAAAAAAAATCTAATACCACAATTTATCTCATAACTTTTTTACTGTAATTGTGATGCAATAAATAGTAACTAATAAAGAAAAAATAATGAGTTTATATATAAATGATAGGCATTCAAACTCACAATTGTGCCAAAAAATATATATAATTGTATGATTCTAAAATTACTTTCTTTCAAAAGCAGTAGATATAATTGATTATTTTAATTTAAAACTATTAAATAATTTATAATTTTTATTTTACTTAATATAATATAAGTGTCCTTATAATTTGTATATTATTATTTATATCACAAGTTTAACTAATCAACATATAAATAAATACTATATCTACCTTTGCTTAGTATTTGATGTTTCTTATTTGTCTTGTGAAAGTTATGATATAAAAAAATACATTTGAAAAATAGATTTTTATATTTAATTTAATTATGTTAGTTATTTCTTATATTTATATTAATTTAATATAATTATTTATATTTTAATAATTATTAAATTAATTATGATTTTATCACAATTCAACCTTGGTTCGACCTCGGTCTAACCTTAAAAACATTGAACCTTTTTCCTTTTACAGTTCATTGAAAGGTCCGAGTCTGAAAACCATGACTAGGTGTAAATTTTATAGAAGAATATAAAAAAGATAGAAATAAACGTGTTACCTTAGATGACGGCTTTATTTTGCCACACTCCTTGATTTTTTATTGTTAGGATCTTCTTGCCAAGCTTTTCTCTATTAAGATTTTTAAGCTTAACATGATACTTCATGTCTAAGGCCTAGATCGCTTTTGCTTCAATTTTTTGAAGGCTAAAAACTGGGCCACTTTGTTTCCCCCATTCAAACATGAACAATGCAATTCTCGTTTGTTAATGTCTAGAGGAATGTTCTTTCGTGGTTGGAACTTTTGTTTTTTTTTTTTGGGGGGAGGGGGGAGTGCTTTGATGACCATGGTCATTGCTATTCAAAGTAGCAATTTCCTCTTCTCTCTTCTTTAATTGTACACTTCTTTTTCTTTTTTTTTTGAGAAACACACACACACACACACACACACACACATATATATAAGGGAAGGGGGATGAGATAAGAGAATACACTCACACGCCAACACCAAAACTGAATGCCGGCAGTTAGTGCTTTAATTGTACACTTAAGTCACTTCAATAGTGCTAGCTGCATTTTGTTAGGAATTACAATATACAAATATGCAATTGCATGCTATACAATTATGGATGTCATTTGACAAAGTGCATTCTAAAAGTATAATATGATTTGTGAAGACTGAAGCTATTGACTACATGCTTCTTTAAAGTGTTGAAGTTAAAGCTGATATGTCCATTATTTTGGATACTCAAGTGTCCAACGTATATCACAAATGATTTTAAGATAAAAAGAAGTGTTTTGATGTTGTGATAGCATGTGCAATAAGTTGGTAAGATATGAACTAGAGAAACAGTCATGAATATTTTTTAAAAATGGTGTAGCGAATCTTTTATTCTAGACCTCAAGTTTCTCTATTCTGACCTTACTAAATCGTATAAGTAATTAACTTTCAAAATAACAAATTGTTGCAGATATTTAAAGGATAAAATAGGTTGAATCGTTAAATAATGCAATTCATCACGTTCTACTATACTATTATGGTAAAACCATAATGATATTTGATTCCACTTTTTAGTGCCTCAACATGGCATATTTTATAAAGAATTTGACTTCATCTTTCTTACAATCTCAGTAATTATAGAGCTAGACTAAAGGAAAGTATAGGATTTCCTTGGATTTTTTTTTACTGCCTGCCTTAGATTCAATTCGCATTTAGTTGGTAACTTATGCAATGCCTTAAATTTAAGATATATACGTTACACACATCAGAATCAAGTTTTGGAGATTAAGTTAACAAGAGAGAGAGTAAGGTTTAATTACCTGTTTGCCTTAGGACTTTTTCTTGAAATTGAATATCCGAGCCCACCTTTGCAAGGATATTAGAATAGGCATACTTGGCTTGGAACCACTTTGTTCACATGGCAAGTGATTTAGATGTGTGTGTCTGGTACTTTGGGTACCTTTCTAAGCTGATTTTCTTTCAACGAGCTCTTCTTTGGTGGGTTGATATTGGCTTCAAAGCTATTGGGGCTTGACTCCCCATTTGTGATGTCAAAGGAATTTTCATAACCTTTGGTTGTATTACCCTTTTCCACTTAAGAGTTTTTAATATTTTTCTTAGCAGGTTATTCTTGACAATTTCTTAAGAATATAGGTACATCAAGCTAGTCTAGTTACACTAGTGAATACTTTAGTACTTTTACTGTGCAAAGTGTTAGACTTGAAGCAACCTTGTCAAGTAAGAAATTCACAAATAATAATAACCACAAATGTATAAAATTTGTTGGGGCTTAATATTGATTTTTTTATAAATGAAGTGTAATATAGTTTATACCGAGCTCTAAAGTGTAGTGGCTCAGTGAAAGCATGATGCTTTAACATATAAAGACCACTAAAGATTTCATGAAACCATTTGGTGGGATTTATGTATGGAACAATTTAAATTCTCCATTCTCAAAGTGTAATTATACATGGAAAAGTTTAAATAGTAAACTTTGTTCATTCTAGGGTGGAAAATATGAAGATATAAAATTTTATAACTTAGCAACGATGATGGAAGTTATTTCAGAAGAAATGTACTGAAACTAAATATCTTTTATGTATATTGGCATAAATTCTAATGATTTTTGAATTATGAAATTTTACAAACTTGCATTCCTTAAATAACTGGATCCTTTAACTAAAAAATAATGCTATTAGCATATTTTTTAAACCATCTTATATCTAATGATATTGACAACTCTGAAAGTAAAAACATATAATGTTTTATGCATTTAATTGATTGCTCTAAGGAGCATTTATAAAATTAATTTCCATTAGGAAACTAACTATAGAAAGTAAAAACATATAGGAGTATTCACTTACTTTCTTCATCCAGATTTTCTTTAACTTCTTTAACTTCAAAAATCGAAACTGAATAACTTTAGGTTTAATGCCTAAAGTGTTTTTATTTATTTATAAATAAACAGGCAATAAGATTCAAATCCACCTTTTTAGTGGTTAGAATTATGACATACTATAATTCTATTAAGATAATAAATTTCGGTTTCAGTTTTCTCAAATGGTAAAATATGAGATTTCTTACCTTTGACAAGGGTCTTGCAATAAAATTTGACTTCAATTTTCCTATCTTAGCAAGATGCATTAGGAAAGAAAAGTAGTGATATAAAAAGCCATAATGTGTGAACATCAATTAGGATATCATAAACATTTATTTATACAGTAAAGGGACTTAAACGGTTTGTTCTGATTATATTAGGAAATGTAGTAGAACTCTTTTTGATGGCCATAATTAGAATATCAAGGCTATAATGCTTGACTTATATTTAGATTTAATGGAGGGGAGTTTAAAGAGTACATGGTGATATTCCTTAACCGATCTCTTTCCATTCTCTTTTCCCTAACTACCAAATATAATATATCCAAATATAATATACTCCTTGAACGTATATAGTCTGTAGCAATTAAGGTATTCATTACCCTTGCCTTTCACACCTCAAGATCCAAGAATTGGGTTTAGACTTTCTCTCCTTGTTTTAAACTTTATATCATGTTAAAAATTAGGATTCTAAATTTAGGAAGACAATAAAATTTGACTTTTTCCTTTTTAATGCCTTTTAGATGCCATAATTTTGGGAAGGCAATTATGTTTTAATGAAATCTGACTTCACCTTTCATGCAAATTAAAACAATAGGGAAGAGTGAAACCAAGAAAGAAAAGTTCTTTGATGGTAATTTTATTATAGCTTTTGACTTGGGTGGCCGAAAATTACATGACCACCTACAATTATCTCTCTATTTTAAGCAAAAGAATATTTAACATAATAAACTCCTTTGTATGTTTATAAAGCGTTAGAAGAGGTTATTGTGTTTTTAGACTTTTAGGTCATTTAACAACATGTGATAAAACCATTTGACAGGATGAGAAACGACTTGTCTTACCTCAAGACCCAAGAGTTGGGCCATGTCGTTGAGGCCTGTCATGTTCTTCTAAAGTCCGTGTTTGTCTCATGTTCAGTTTAAGCCTTACAGCGAGCCACCTTTGGGTGATTTGATGGAAATTTTGAGGTTTTGTTCTTTGAAGACGAAATTGCTAAATGGGTTTGCTTTATTGGATCTTGAAAAAAAGAAGGCTTAGCCTTTTGATCTCCTCTTCACTGCAAATCCAATTGTATGCTCCATTTCTATTGGATATGGGATCTAGCATCATCGTCTATGAGTTTGAACTGAGTGACCCTTTGTTGTAGGAAGAGCTCAATGGCAAATCGATCCCCACAGACGGCACCAAACTAGTGATGCCAAAATCGTCAATTGGGTCACTCGTCAAATCTGGAGCATTAGACGATCTTGTAGGACCTACAATTTAAAGGAGGGACTGATTAGAGGCTTCTCCACTAGGCACAACCCGGTGGTCTCTTCGATTAGTACCTCTTTTATTTTATAGGTCCTACAAGATCGTCTAATGCTCTAGATTTGATGAGTGACCCAATTGACGATTTTGGCATCATCATTGATCTTTGGTAACTGTCATGAATTAATGAAAATTAAAATGAATTCGAATAGTTACACCTTTCTTTTCAAGTCCAACTAATTGCATGATCATCCATTTTAATAGTCGAGCTTGGGTGCAGATGTTTATGAGGAGGATGGTTGATTAATCATCCATCAACGGGAAATTATTGTTTCGTGGGTAGAGATATATTTATGTTTTTTTTTTGTATTGATTTATTGCAAAGGAAAAAAAAAAAAACCACAGTCTCTAATATTTTTGGCGTGGTGCCATTTTGTTGTATCAAGTCTGCAATAGAAAAAATATAATGCATTGCTTGAAGTTGTGAAATTTAATCTCTTTGGATTAGATTTGAAGTCGTGATGTATGAACGAAAAAATTGAAAATTTCAGTAATTAAGGGGTTGTTTGTTTGTTTTTTTTTTTTTCATCAATTATCACTCATCACCCATCACTTAAAATACCCTAATTTCCCCAACCCCATCCGTTTGGCACTCATCACTCAGTTATGACCATGACTCTGTTTCCAAAAAATAAAAAAAAATAAAATAAACCCAAAAAGTCAAAAGTTGCAGCTGAAATTTCAAAAGTTGTGTGTATTTACAAAAATGTCATCATGACTCTGTTTTCATAACTTGAAAACACCTAAAATGTCTTTTCAGTTTCCATAACTCATCACTTAAAAATCAGAGAATTGAGTGATGGAAACAAAAACTCAAAACATCCCCAAACAAACCATTCAGCCATGGGACCCACATATTTTGAGTTATGGATACTGAAAATCCAAACAGCCCCTAAAGTTTTATACCAACGGGACTTCAAGTTCCTTCTAAAATTTAGTCTCCATTTACTCAATGCAAGGCAAAATTGGCAAATAAAGGTTAAATCAAAGCATGATATTTGATTTGGATGTATTTTTTTTTCTTCTTTTGAGAATTATAGATTATTGTATATAGTATAATTTTATTTTGAATAAATTACAATGCAATGATAAAATCTAATCCACTATAATTCCAACCGACCTATAGATTTTAGTCATTGAGTTTGGGCCGTTTGGTCCATTGTCCTATTTAATGCTTATACTTCAAGTGCAGTGATGGGAACCTTTTAATTAACTCCATAGCTCATCTTCCCAAATGAACTAGTCTTTCCAAAAGAGCTACTCTTCCTAAATGGGTTACTCTTCACGTCAAGCACGAGTAAGCATTCGTGAGCCTAACCTTCATATGTAACCGTCACCCACAGGGACACTGAGCTTACATTACAATGCTTGCATCACCTAAGACTCCTATATTCACACAATGCTAGCAGAAGGATAACTCCCATCTCCTATAAATCAGTTAAGGGATAACTCCCATCTCCTACAAGTTAGCTAAAGGATAACCCCATGTCCCTATTATTCAGTTAAGGTGGTCATCCACAAACCTCTATTTAAACACCGAGACACTCCAATCTTAAGGTACGCAAAAAACACTATTCGAAAACTCCTCTCTCAAAAGTTCACTAAGAGTTTCTAACTTAACCTTCGCAGGGTTTTAGGTCGGCACCATATTGGTGCTCTCTAAGGGTATTTCCATTTTTGCAGGTTCACTATTCTTCACATTTTACTGAAGAATGTGGGTTTGGGCAATAGACCTACTGATGATTTTGAGCATCATCAGTTGGCATCGTTTGTGGGGATTGAGTGATTAGCCATTGCTTTATCCCTGAGACAAAAGGTTGTATGGTCCAAACTCGATCGATAGAATCAGTCAACCTAGGAATTGAAAATCACTCTATTGTCATAGAGAGGCCATTGCAAACGCACTCAGTTGTTACTGAATGACTTACCTAGCAGAATGAAGCCCTTATGCAACATAATTAAGCGTTAAAGGTACAGGTTGAACAATTGCATGAGCAGTAACCTGAAGCCAGTAATCTCCAACAGTGCAGTGATCATCACCATTTAGGGGATGGTCATCATGATGAAGACAAGGCTAAGAGCAATGCTGCCAATAGCCGAACCAGAAAGGAAGATGCACCACCTCGCGGGCCCGAAGCAGGCAACACACAACGGGAGGCTGAGATGAAGGCAATGGATAGAATGGATCTTATGATGAATGCTATGAAGGGACGAATAGCCACACATGATGGTCCGGTACATTGTATTGACTCTCCTTTCATAGCACGAGTCACATCTTGCCCTTTACCGCCTAAGTTCCAGATGCCATCCTTGGAGACTTACGATGGGACGAAAGTCCCACTTGATCTTGAATCTTTCAAAACTCTCATGCACCTCCAAGGCATCCTTGACGAGATAATATGAGATGAAGGCAATGGATAGAATGGATCTTATGATGAATGCTATGAAGGGATGAATAGCCACACATGATGGTCTAGTACATTGTATTGACTCTCCCTTCATAGCACGAGTCACATCTTGCCTTTTACCACCTAAGTTCTAGATGCCATCCTTGGAGACTTACAATGGGATGAAAGTCCCACTTGAACATCTTGAATCTTTCAAAACTCCCATGCACCTCCAAGGCATCCCTGACGAGATAATATGTTGAGCCTTTCATACCACTTTGAAAGGGTCAGCATGAGTTTGGTTCAGCAAGATCACGCCAAACTCTATATCAACCTTCAAGGAGTTGAGTTGGCACATCGGACAACAACGTGAACCCCTACAGGTGAAACTCCATTCAAATAGATGAACTTCCAAGTGCCTTATAGGCATATCGGATGACAACACGAACCCCTACAGGTGAAACTCCATTCAAACTTGTGTTTGGAACCAAAGCGGTGATACCAGTAGAGGTAGGACTTACAAGCTTCAAAGTGGATCACTCAAATGAAAAGAAGAATGACAAAGAGCTGGGTCTCAAATTTGACTTTCTAGACAAAGTAAGAATAGGTGTTGAACAAAGGCTAGCTTGGTATCAAAACCTCATGGACAGGCATTACAATAAATGGCCGAACCCAAGACACTTAGACATAGGTAAGTTATTTTTTAGAAGGGTAACGCTCGCCACTAGGGACTTGGCACAAGGAAAGCTAGCCCTGAATTAGGAAGGACTTTACAAGGACGTCGGCTACTTCAAGAGAGATACTTACCACCAAGGGACACTTGACGGAAAAAAGCTACCTCACCTTTGGAACGCTGAGCATTTGAAGAAGTACCACTAGTGGTTCGACTCCTACAACTATGTTTACATTTACTTTGCTTGCATTTCCTTTCCATACATTGCTTATATCTATCATGTTTTGATGTAAGTTACAGTTTAATGTTATTTGCTTATTTGAGACTTAACTTATTTTCCTATAATTTTTTGAATAGAAGCATTTTCTCCACTTGTGATGCATTGAGTGGAAGAAAGCGAATGCCCAATATAGCCTACCCTTCTACAAAGTCACCAAGGTGACGAACAATCAGCTCAAGCAGCTATCCTCCAAGTAGCCAAGGTGACGAATGATCCAAAGGATCCTCCATAGACGATCAACTCAAGTAGCGATCCTATAACGAAGTCTCCAAGGTGACAAATGAAAAGCGCAAGTAGCGATCCTCCAAGTCACCAAGGTGACGAATGATCCAAGGGATCCTCCATAGATGATTGACTAAAGTAGAAATGGAAAACATGGAATGGGGGGCAATAGACGAGGAATATTTGTACAACACATTGACTTAAGACTAGTCGTCTGACTAAATCTAGGTAATCAAATGATAGGTACATTAGCTGTTTGACAACCCAATTGAACTAACAACTAAGAGTCATCAAGCGCTATCGAAGAAAATCGCCTAAAGGTGGATATCTGACCAAAGTCCCCTACGGGTAAACGGTCTAAAGCAAAGTCGCCTAAGGATGAATGCATTAACAAAGTCATCTACAGGTGGACAATCCAACATCACCCAAGGATGGACACATGACCAAAGTCGCCTACGGGTGGATAGTCTAATTGTAGAGTTACCCCAAGAAGGAAGGACAACAAACAAAATCACCTAAGGGTGGACGGATTAAACATAAAGTTGCCTAAGGGTGGATGCATGACCAAAGTCACCTACGGGTGAATGGTCCAACATCTCCTAAGGGTGGACACATGACCAAAATTGCCTACGGGTGGTCTAAACATAAAAGTCGCTCAAGGGTAGACGCATGACCAAAGTCGCCTATGGGGGATAGTCTAATGCAAAGTTGCCTAAGCGTGGATGCATGACCAAATTCGCCTACGGGTAGACGATATAAAGCAAAGTCGCCTAAGGGTGGATGCATGACTAAAGATAGCGGTGGCAATTTGTGTTCACGTGTCGGGTTCGTGTCGTGTCGACTCATAAGTATTCTACTATATAGGTCAACCCTAACCCGACAGGTTTATTAAACAGGTCAGGATTCCTCAACCCTAACACAACCCATTTATTAAATGAGATAGTCGTGTCGACTTGTTTATTAGATTTTATCAAAATGAAAAAAAAAAACTAATTTTTGTATTAACCAAATTGATATGAATTATGAAAAACCAAACAAATAAATATTTTTAATATAAAATTCAGAAATAACGAGTTACTGTATCACAAATAATCATTCAAAACTGAAGCATTTCTCAATATCATAAGTAATCAATCATAATATGTCAAAGAAAATAAACCACAACAACTAATAAGTTTATATACCTAGGGTTTGAAGGATATATTGGTAAAATGTCATTTAATTAAATGAGTCAAACAGGTTAAACGGGCTTCATGTGATGGACATTAGCCCAATTCGTTTATTAAACGGGTTAGTCATGTCAACCCCAATATGACACGAATACATTAAGCCTCAACCTATAACCTACTAATTTCGTATCGTGTCGAGTTGGGTTTCGTTTGCAGGTCGTGTCCAATTTTGCCACCCCTAACTAAAGTCACCTACGGGTGGATAGTCCAACGTCGCCCAAGGTGGACACATAACCAAAGTTGCCTACGAGTGGAACCCTAAGAGGGAAGTACAACAAACAAAGTCACCTAAGGGTGGACAGACGACCAAAGTCGCCTATGGGTGGATGGTCTAAACATAAAGTCGCCTAAGGGTGGATGCATGACCAAAGTCGCCTACGAGTGGATGGTCCAACATTGCCTAAGGGTGGACACATGACCAACATCGCCTATAGGTGAACGGTCTAAACGTAAAGTCACCCTAAGAGGGAAACAAAGATCAAAGTCGCCTACAGGTGAACGGATGACCAAAGTCTTCTATGGAAGGATGGTCCAATGTAAAGTCATCCTCACAGGAGAAGGACAAAAAACTAAGTCATCCTACCTATAGATTGGATGGACAACCCAAGTGGTCCAACGTAGTCCCAATTCGGACAAGTAGAAATCAAACTACCCCTAAGTGTTAAAAAAGGACGAGTAACAAAGGACGACTTAAGGTGCGTTCCTTTAATTTTACTTGGCTTATTTCTACAATATATGCTAGTCCTAGGTTAGCAGAAAGACAGATTTTATGGAGTAATCTTAAAACTGTTGCCAACCTTCACAATCTCCCTTGGCTCATGTTAGGAGACTTCAATGAAGTGTTATGTGGGGATGATAAATTTGGAGGGAATAATATAAATAGAAACAGAGCGTTGGAGTTCAAAGAGTGTCTAGATGAGTGTAATATGTTGGATTTGGGCTTTGCTGGCCCAAAATACACATGGACGAACGGTAGGCCCATCTCAGCACTTATCTTAGAAAGAATTGACAGGTGCTTTGCTAACCCAACCTATAGAACTCTCTATTCAGAGGCTACTGTGACCCACCTCCCCAAAACTTTTTAAGATCATTGCCCAGTTTTACTCGAGCTCTGTAGGCCCATGATACACCACCTAGATAAGCCATTTCAATTCCAAACAATGTGGCTCCTCCACCCTAGCTTCCCCAAAGTTGTTCTGGAAGCATGGCCTGAAGAGAGAGAGCTACAGACGGCCATCTCAGATTTTGCAAATAAGGCTAAGAAATGGAATGCAGAGGTGTTTGGATAGGAAAAGGAGAGTCCTAGCAAGACTGAATTGTACTAAAAAAGCCTTAGCCAATAATCCCAGTGGTTTTCTATTGGCTTTGGAGGAAAAATTAATTGAGGAATACTCTCTGATTCTGCTTCCAGAAGAGGAATTCTAGGCACTGAAATCTAGACTAAATGTGGCCACCTTCAGAGACCGCAACACATCCTTCTTCCATGTGTCTGCTGTAATGAGGCGTCATAGAAACAAAATTAGGTGCATCAAGAATTCTGTTGGAATTTGGTAAATCGATGAAAATGAGATTAAGGAACATATCAGGATAGGCTTCAAGGACTTGTACACTATGGAGCTATGCTCGGCTCCAGTGTCTTTTGATGTTTCAGAATTTGCCTGCTGCCACCTTTAGGATGAGGAGAGTGCTAGGATCAACAAAAATGTAACGGAGGAGGAGATAAGATCTAGCTTGTGGTCTCTCAAGGCATTTAAGACCCCAGGCCCTGATGGATTACACTATGGTTTTTTCTAGCATTTTTGGGCGAATGTTAAAAACTCAGTCTGCTCTGAAATAAAGGAAGTATTCACTCAAGGAGTTGTGCCAAAGTATCTCAATGAAAACTTGATCACATTAATCCCAAAATGCCAAAACCCAGAGTCCTTGAGTAACTTCAGGCCCATCAGTTTATGCAACTCGGTGTACAAAATCATTTCAAAAATCCTTGTTGCCCATATAAGACCTTTTCTCGGCAAACTTATCTCCCCAGCTCAAACTGCCTTTGTGCCAGGGTGAAGAGGTGTTGATAATGCCCTTATTGCACAGGAATTGTTTCACACGCTGGATAATAAAAAGGGAAGAGTGGGTTACATGGCTGTGAAGTTGGACTTGGAGAAGGCATATGATAGGTTAGAATGGAGTTTTATCCATAAAGTGCTGCAAGCTTTCCATTTTTCTCTTAAGCTTATAAAGATCATTATAAGCTGCGTAGCATCCTTAAAAATAGCAATCCTAGTCAACGGGGGAACTCTAGAACCTTTTGAACCTTCTAGGGGCATCGGACAGGGGGATCCCTTGTCGCCGTACATTTTTATTATGTGTATGGAATACCTAAGTCATCTTATTAAGCAGAAGTGTGTGGCTGGGTCTTGGGTACCATTGAGAGCATCCCGAGGCAATTTGGGCATTTCGCACCTTCTCTTTGCAGACAACATCATTTTGTTTAACATAATTGAGATTTCAACGTGCTATGCCATGGTAGAAGTCCTTGAGAAGTTTTGTTCCAAATCTAGACAAAAAATCAGCATGGATAAATCTCGTATATACTTCTCAGCCAATGTAAAAGAGGAAGTATGCGAGATGCTAGGCATCCAGGCAACTTGAAACATTGGGAAATACCTCGGTTTCCCTATAAACCATAGAGGAGCAAGTACAAGGCAGTATAACTTCATTGTTGAAAGGTTGATGAATAAACTTGTGGGTTGGAAGGCGAAGTTTCTATCTTTTGCAAGGCAAGCTATCCTACTTAAATCTGCCATGTCAGCCATTCCCAACCACGTGATGCAAGGGGTGGCTCTCCCTATGCACGTTTGCGATAAGTTGGACAAGATAAATAGAGACTTCTTATGGGGGGTCTACCAGTGAGAAGAGGAAAATGCACCTTGTGAGCTGGAACAAAATTGTGAAGCCCAACAAAGAAGGGGGACTCGGAATACAAGCAGCTAGAGCCAAAAATATAACCTTTCTTGCTAAACCGAATTGGAGATTGTACTAGGACCAAGAAGCACTTGGGCTAGAGTAATTCTAAAGAAATATTGCTCTACCTCGAGAGCAAGATCTAGGGACCCGAACAAACTTTTTTCATCCTCTAATTGGAAGCCAATTAAACTGGGCTTCCCTATTTTCCTAAAAGGAGTCTATTGGGGAGTTGGGAATGGTTCAAGGATCCAGGTTTGGTTGGATAGTTGGACAAAAAGGTGAATCTCTATGGGAAATGATTGAAGGCCCCCTAAGCCAGGAAGACTATATGCTGATTGTGGAAGATATCCGTAGGGAATATAGTTGGAATAGGGAGCTTTTATCCTTTGATCATCCTGAAATCATCAAGGATAAAATTAAAGCAATCCCAATCCAAAACTAAGGCCATAGAAAGGACACCATCATGTGGAAGTATACAAAAGATGGAGAGTTCTCAACTAAATCAGCTTATCTTTTATCTATCAAGGGAGAAAGCCCAAGCCCAATCTTTAATGGAACATGGATATGGAAGCTTGACATCTTACCAAAGATTACTACCTTCTTATGGCTATGTCTGCATAATAGCGTCCCTGTAAGAGATGTCCTAGCTTCTAGGGGCATCATGTGTGATAGAATCTGCCCTCTATGTAAATCTCAAGAAGAAACAATTTGTCACCTTCTCAAAGATTGTGAACTAGCCCGAGATTGCTAGAGGAAGATTGAGGTTCCCCTTGTCCTAGTCTGCACCTTCTCAGGAAATCTTGAGGAATGGCTACAAGCCAACTGTTTAAGTGAGGTGGGGCACAAAATAGCCAACCCGCGGAGCACATTGTTCTTGTTCACCATATGGTCCCTTTGGAAGAATAGAAATAGTAGTGTTTTTAAAAATGCTATCCCTAATCCCTTTCTTCATAAAATCTGCTTGAGTCAAGCTTTTGAATACTACTTTTATGTGAGAAATTCTAAGCTCACAGCTCTGAAAATAATTATCCCAGTTAGATGGATCAAACCTTTGGAGGGTTGACATAAACTCAACACTGATGGTGTGTCATTTGGGAACCCAGGTAAGGCTAGGGGTGGGGGAATTATTAAAGACAACCAAGGTACTTGGATTAGAGGTTTTTCGAGATCCATTAGCTTCACTACTAGCATCATTGTTGAGCTATGGGCATTGAGAGATGGGCTGAACTTATCCATTCAGCTGGGAATACAGCAGATAGAAAGAACTTAATGCCAAGGTGATTGTGAATTTGCTTAACTTCAATAACAATCCTAACATAGCCTATTCCCCTCTCTTATCCGATTGCAGGTTACTCCTAGCCAAGTTTCCACAAGTCAGAGTGGCTCACGTGTTTAGCGAAGTGAACAAATGCACTGATCTTTTGGCAAAGAAGGGCTGCTCGATGCAGGAAGATTTTTCTATTTTTGATCACCTCCTTCATTCTAACTTTGACTCTATTTTAACTATGGATTGTAATGGGCTCTACTACTATAGATTGGGAACTACCAACTTGACTAGGGATGACAATTTTGCCCCGCCCCTCCTCACTTAACCCACCCCACGCGGGTTTTCCCTGCCCTGCAAAGGTGGTGGGGTAAGGATGTGGCAAGATTTTAGCCCCGCACCTTGAGGCGGGGCGGGGATGAGTTTAGACTTTTTAGACCCGACCCGCCCTGCCCCGTCCTACATTGCTAAGGGTTATAATTGTAAATTTTTCATACCCTAAAACCCTAATATTTAAACAAACATATCAATATTAACTTATTTTATTCTATCTAATGTGATTCTCTACCTTTATTTTGTTATGTGTTACACTATGAGGTTTTTATCTTTATTTTTATTTTTTGTGATTGTCTTGTTAAACACTTGGATATATTATTCAGTTTTTTCTAAAAATTAATTTGATTTGATGGGATAAATTTAGTTGTAATTCAAGTATATTTTATTAATGAAATAGGTTTCATTAAAAAAATTGTACTAGTTGTAAGACAAATTAACAAAAAGTAGAGTTTTACGGGATGAGGAAGGACTTCATGGCTCCAAGGGGCGGGGATGGGATGAGAAAGTTTTCCCATCATGCAGGGTGGGGAAGGGATGGGGCAAAACAAAACCATGCAGAGCAGGGACAAAGACCACATCCTTCAACCCCGCCTCGCCCCATCCCATTGCCATCCCTAAACTTAGCTACTATACTAAACTAGTTTGTGTTTTGTTTTAATAATATTACTTCCTTTTAACCCAAAAAAAAAAAAACACTTATTCTTGGGGGTGAATTTCACGGGTATTTTTGGAAGCTCATTTTATTAGTTTTTCCTTCTCGGTTTTCTCTTTATTTTAGAGAGAAATTTTTTTAGTGGGCCTGAAGAGAAAACACTTTAATACTATAATTTATTTTCCTTCTTTTTCACTCAACTAAACATGATCTAAAAAAAATTTCTCTTCCTATTTTTTCTTCAAAGTTTTTTATTGATCTTATTTCACCGCAAAACAAACATACCTAAGAACAGTACCTAAAAGTATTTCCAAGTCGTGGTAAATGGTTGCTTGGTCTCGAAGAGAAGAGGAGAAGTTTTATCCTCAACAGTCAATAGTCAGAAAGCATAAACTGATAAAGTCTGATCAGAAACTCCATTTCCCTTTCCTTATACCGAATTTCAACCCCCTTTATCCTCCTCATCTTTCTCTTCAAAAACTCAGACAAATTAAAGCGATAAAAACTCAAGCTTGAATCTCATTTTCTAAAATCCCAATCATGAAACTCAGACTTAGGTCCCTCGAATCCAAACAAACCATAAAAATCGAACTCCCAAATCCCTCTTCTACGCTTCAACAACTCAAACAAACCCTCTCCCAATCACTCTCCTCTTCCTCCTCCTCTTCTCTTCATTTCTCCCTAAACCGCAAAGACGAGCTCCACGCGTCATCTCCTGAAGCCACTCTCCAATCCCTCGGTATTACCTCCGGTGACCTTATCTTCTTCACCCATAACCCCACTGCCTTCTCTTCCCAATCCCAATCCCAATCCCAAACCCTAATCCCCAATTCCTCCTCGTCCGTACAGCAACAACCTCCAAACCCTAATTCCCCAAATCAAAACATGTCTGAAAAGGCTGAAATTACTCCCTCAGATCAAGAAACCCCAGAGCACGAAATCTCAGATCCTGAGACTGATGTTGATATGAGTGATTCAACAACAGCGAATCTTCTTCAGGAAGACGACGAAGAAACCCTAGGAGGAGAAATTTCTGGGTCTGGGTCTGGACCTTCTGGTGCTGAAACCATGGAATTGGATGATGGGTCTTCGGTTTTGTCTGGCAAGAAGTGTTTTGAGCATTATTTTCTGAGAAGGGTATTGAGGGAAGAGTTGGGTGGTGGCGATGGTAGTGATCACAAGCTCATGGTGATTGCGATTCATGCGGTTCTTTTGGAGTCTGGTTTTGTCGGGTTCGATTCTGTTTCAGGTATGCGGGTTGATGGGTTTCATCTCCGGGATGTGTGGCCTTCAAAAGCTTTCTCCATGTCGCTTTGCTATACTCTGCCTGAGCTTTTAGGTATTGTTAATGTTAATGGTAATGGTTATAATGTACCTGAAAGTATTGTTTTGAAGTTTCAGAATGTGGGTCATTGTATTAATATTTATGGGTCTTTGGCTAAAGGTGGGTCGGGGTTGCACCGTGTGTGTTTGAATGAAAATAGGTTTGTGCCGGCTTTAGAATCAGTGTGGGTGGTGAATGGTGAATCCAATGAAGAAATTGAAAATCAAGATGGGTTTCTTGAAACTGAGGTTTTTGAATTTTGGAAAATTGTTAAAGATGGGATTGCATTGCCACTTTTGATTGACCTTTGTGAAAAGGCTGGTTTGGAGCCCCCACCGTGTTTTATGCGTCTCCCAACAGAGCTTAAATTGAAGATTTTTGAGTCTCTTCCTGGTGTTGATCTTGCCAAGGTGGGATGTGTGTGTTCTGATTTGCGATATTTGTCTTCTGCTAATGAGTTGTGGAAACAGAAGTTTGAGGAGGAGTTTGAAAATGGGAGAGTAGCAAAGAGGGTGTTTAATTGGAAGGAAGCGTTTCAATCATTTTGGGACCGCAAGAAGAAGAGGAAGAGGGAACTTAGACAATGGTGCCAAGGGTTTTCTCATGTCCCGGTGATGAGGAACCGTATGCTCCCTGCCGTGTTGTTACGTGGACAGCATGACCACATGCCATGTTTTTCTGTCCCTTCTCCCTTTAGACAAGTTGAAAGGTTTCGAGTGCCATGGAACGTTCCCCATTGTACTTTTGAAGGATCCGATGATTAGTCCGGTGACTCAAAGTTTCTAGCATCATGGTCTAGTGCTGGGAGTAAATCCCTTAGGAGGTATCATAAAGTCATAGATTATGTGTATATATAAATAAGTCTGATGCTGGCCTACTACTACAATTAAGGTTTGAATACTCGCAGAACTAAAGTATCCTTTGAAAGTTTCAGTTGATTTTGGTGTTTATAGGGAAAGACTCAAATTCCCGTTATTATAACTGGTGTGCATGACTTTGGAAGAATTTTTGTTGAGTTTCTTAATATTGGTATTTTTATGTGTAGAGTTTGGTTATAATATAGAGCTACAATATTTGTTGATTTTTTTAGCATAATTTTCTTGTTGATAATTATTTGAGGTGACATGACGTGATTTTGATGCATGGAAATTTTAGTTTGATTTTGAGTGAATGATTATGCATTCTGATGTTCTTCAGTCAATAGTCCACAATAAAGTAGTTTTCTGAATAATGCTAACTAGGGAGTTGGATTTGTGGCATTCAATCTTCATGCCTTTTTATTACTGGTGTATTTTGGGCATTATCTTCTTGGTTAAACTTAATCTGCACGTTTCCTTGGCTGGGACTTTCTCTATAGTCCTTAATTGCTGAAACTTGTATCTTAAAACTGATTTCACACTCTTAGTCCACTTTATGTATACAAATCATTGTGAATTGAATACATGATTAAAATAACTGATGTGCGTGCTTGTGCTTATTGGTTGAGTTGGAGTAAAATAGAAGGGCGTGGTTGAATATTATCCTGTTAGATGATAATGACTTTCTGAATTGCTGACTTATTGGTGTGAAGTCATGGTTGAATGGAAGGAAGGACATGCATGCCTCATCAATATTTTCTATTCTCTCTTTGGACTCGTAGTTAACTCGCCGCTGTTACAGTTCAAAGATATAACTTGTTGCAGTTATGGTTAGAAAATGGTTACGAAACTTGAAGAAGGAGGTGAAGTCCAGGAAGCTTGGCAAAGTGATGTAGACAAAATGACTGTAAAAGAACTAGCTTGAGGGGATGAGTGAGGTGTTTCCTAGTGAGTAGGCTAATCGGCAATAAGTTAGTATTGAGACTTTGGGCATATTGCCCCTATTCACTATTCAGGTTTTTGGGTCCGAGAACATTAC